>NC_138732.1:1143866-1728866 GCF_965113295.1 Leuciscus leuciscus | reverse complement strand
TAGCCTATAAATGATAATTTTGCTATTTTTGCTTGAACATGTTAAACATATTTAATAATTTTTGTAATGCATTTTCATTTGAATTTTGCATCTTTTAAAATGTTAAAATATATATGTTAAAAGCAGTGTTGGAAATAGCAAATGTAATTTATATTATTGAATTTGAATTATCATTTTTCTCAAAACATTGCATATGGTATGAAAACTTAATTTAAATACAGAAATGCATTGTCATTTTTTTTGCAAGTTACATTTCAAATGATATATTGCTGCCCACATGCCTCCATAAAAGTGCCAAAGAAAACAGCAAATCACAACTATTACATACACACTGCTGCGCTACACTATATTTACACTGTTTACAGGAGTGCATCTTCACATGTGACCTTCACTATTTTAAAGAGTGTGGGAAAATAGCTCAAAACCATGTATATATAAAAAAATATGATTAAGAGCAAACAATTAGCTCTGAACATTTATTTATTTATTTATTTATTTATTTATTTATTTATTTGTTATCCTGTGTTGCAGGTTAAGGCAAAATGGCAGGCATTATTCCCAGGCGCAAAATGAAAGGAGTTGATTTCTGTGGATGTCAGACTCACTACTACATCATCCGCTCTGATCTCGGCTGCTATATGAGGTCAAGTAACTTCAGAGCAGGGTCAGACCTCAGTGTTCAAGCTCTGCACCCCTCCTGCCAACTTGGAGACCATTACATTGGTGACACTAAATGGTTTTACATCATTAAGGGTAATCAAATCCGCAGAGTCTATGACCTGACAGAAGACACTGATTCCTCAGTCTACACCCTTCATCCCAAGTTTCAGGGCGGAGACCATTATCTGGCAGCCTTTGGCTGGTTTTACATCATCTACCAGAGCACTTACAGAAGAACAGCAGACCTGAGTAGTGACTACAATTCTAATGAATTTCCCCTGCATCCCAATTGCAGAAATGGTCTCTATTACTGGGGTCTGCCAGATCACTACTACTTCCTCAAGCCAGCCTCGAATTGGGGAGTTGAATACTACAAAGGTGACGACTTCCAGAAAGACAGCTGTGTTGGTGTCCATTCCTTTCACCCCGATGTTCTGAACTTCCTGCCAGGAGGGCTGGCCAAAACCAGCGGCCCAGCATTCGGCAAGTGGGTGAACATTAAAACTGCACATAATGACAGTCCCACACCAGTGACATGGAGAAGGAAAGTTACTAAAAAGGTTGGATACAGTAAGGAGAAGATGTCCCAGATCACACACAACTGGAAGATAGCAGCGTCAGCCACGATGTCAGCTGGAAAACTTTTAGAATCAATTGCAAAGTATCAGTTCTCCTTCTCGACAGAATATGGAGGTTCAAGTCTGAACACTGAGAAGGAAAACTGGAATGAAGAGACTGTGGTGGAAGAGGAACTATCATGTGAGCTGAAGCCAAACGAGCGTCTGTATGTGTGGCAGTACCAGCTGGGTCTCGGATCAGAACCGGTGTTGTTCTGCAAGGATTTGAAGATTACCAATAAGACGAACCCTCCGACTGAAGTCCCGCTGCCGCCTGCCTAAACACGGCTTCAAGAAAATACCTTAACTCTGACATCTTAAGCAATCATTATATATCTGCTGCAAGCATTGCTTTAATTACAGTACATACAAAGTATAAAAGTAAGTAGTTTGATGCATAATTCATAAAAAGCTTGTTTTTTTATTTGCTTTCTGTGTAAAACTTTTGGGCTTTATCTGTATCAGCATAATTAATAACCTACTGTTAATAATCGGCATTAAATAATTATATTAATCTTTATTAATTAATTTTGTATTCATCTTTTTAATCATCATAAGACTTTTATCAATTACTTTGTGTCTTACACCCTTCCATGGAAACACATCAGTTAATTCATAGTTTATTATTAATAGTATCGTTAACACATGAAGAGGCTAAATACAAATAGTGAGTTCTTCATTCATTGTCACTGTAATTAACAATTCATTTTTTAATTATATTAGCTCATATGTAAAGACTTAATGTTTTTTAATACGTTGTTAATAACTTGATAAATACACCTATGTGATGTATTTTAAACAATGTATTAAAGTTGTTAATGTTCATCAAAACATTAAGAAGTTATTAAATCATAGTAAATAAATGCTCATGTATAAATGGAATTGATGCAAATTTAAGGTTTAACTGTCATCTATGTGTCCTCTTTTTATTATTTTAATTACATTTTAAATCAATTTTAATCAATGTTCTTCTTATTTCCTATTCACTTGTTGGGATTCGTTTATAATTCTTTTTAAATCCTTTTTATGTAAATCACTTTGAATAACCAGTGTATGAAATGTGCTATATTAATAAACTTGCCTTGCATGCCTTGACTTTTGTGTGACTTAATCTAAAGTGAGAACTATTGAAGGTATAATGCGTATGTCTTTTCAGCGCTCCAGTGAAGTTACCTTAATTTTTAGAATTTAGTTTCAATTCTACTTTAGCTCTACGCTTAATCTGACTCCAATTTCAAATGATTATCAAATGTATATCGTGTATCTTATTAGAAAATAATCATAAATATTGATTATGATATAATTTAGATCTTTCTGGGAATAGATTATTCTGTGTACATTCATTAAGGGACCTGATGTCGCTTTGAGAGGAGAGGAGAGAATGATCAGATATCTTGAAGAGACACCACCCAAAAAGGAGAACAGAATTCTCCTAACAATTTAGAAGACATTTAAAATGATACCAAACATGAAAGGGAATAAACAATAGATTCACAATATACATCATATGGGATGTATAGATATTCTCAGTGAACTTTTAGTGACTTGAATCAGGGGGAAAGCTTCTTTTTTGTCTTTAGCTGATCACATGCCTACACTTTTTTTATTCAATTATTTGTTTTAATTATTTTTGAGCTGCAGTGACTGTATTTATTTTAATCAAGAAGAATTCAGTTTTTTATTTTATGCCATACATTTTTGTTTTAATATTCTATATTTTTGTTTTAAACTTGTAAAATTGTTTTAACCTATTTTACTGTCAAAATACTACCAGAGCAGAAAGGAAGTCGTCCTGCGAAGCCGTAGCCCGGGAGTGAGGAGGGCCTCAGGTAGGCTATTAGTCAAGGAGTTAGAATAACCAGAAATGGCAGGCTCGGGTTCGGGACCGGAGCCTATATGGTTATCTGAGGGTGGAGACTAATTTAGGCCGACAGAACCCGTGCCTGAACGGCTGGGACGTCCAGGTTATTCCCAGACAGCAACATAGTGTTGGCCCAGATCTGGTACACATGGATTCCACACGGCCGGAATGGATCTGGGCCGACACTATGTTGCTGTCTGGGTAGAAGCTGATAAAGGTGGACGGCGAGGACCAGCCTGTCACCGCACAGATGTCAGCCATGGATATCCTGCTAGACCAGCCCAGGAGGAGGCCATTCCTCTGGTGGAGTGGTCCCTCATTCCAATGGGGCTGCAAGTCCAGGCACTTGTAGGCTAGCACTATCTCATCCCCTACCCAGTGGGACAGTCTCTGCTTTATACCTGACAGCCCTTTAGAACGGCCTCAGAAGCAAACAAACAGGTGGTCCATTTGCCAGAGCCTTCAATGTACACCCCAAGGGCCCGCACCGGGCAGAGTGGGTCTGGTGTCTGTTCACCCTCAGCAGAGGGGAGAGCAGAGAGTGAGATGACTTGTACCCTAAGGGGTGTTGAGAGCACCTTATGCCTGGCTCACACTACAGGAGTTTTAAAATCCTAACCGATTTTGAAATCTGGTTGCAGCACACACTTAAGGAGAATCTTTCAAGTCGGGTATGGGCCTGAGGCCGTTTATCTTTCTTGGGGAGGAGAAAGTAGCAGCTGTAACAGCCTGACTCGCTGTGGGCTGCGGGTACATTTTCTCCCACGGCCTTTGCTAACAGAAGCTGTACTTCGGCTCTGAAGACACGAGAGTCTGCGCCCGAGACTGAAGTGCAAGTCACACCCCTGAAGCAGGGGGATTTGGAGCGAGTTACCCCTTTTTATTGTCTCTAAAACACATTTTTTCATGTCCAGAATGGCTTGCTGCTTCGGGCAGCGAGAGTTCGCCACACTATGACGGGAGGCTGACGCTTGCAGCAGGATTTGTAAAGGTGTTTGTTTTCACGTGCATTTGTTGACAAGCCGATACCCCCGAACTCTGCAGAAGGAGTTCTCACGTCTTGGCCAGACTGCTTGAGTTGCGTGTGAAATGGTACAGTGGCATATATTTCAGCATGTCATATGAATATAATTTCATGGGTTTTATTTTTTTCAAAAGCCAAAAGATCGCGTAGCTCACGTTCACAAGCCAGCATCATTATAGTAGCCTATTGGCTACTGTTTTACAGAATACTAATTCAATTCAGTGTTTGTGTGGTAGGTAATAGCCATATATCGTCAATATTATAATATCAAGCTACCATAGATGAATCTGCAAAGTTGAAAAATCGATTTGCATTATAGCCTGAGGCAAGACACTTTCACCAGAAAAAATAAATAAACAAACATGACTATCAGCCTGCAGTCATTAGGCTAGTTAGCCTAAAAGATTATTTTGTCCATCTAATCATGTATAATACTTGCAAGAATGTAGCTCCTACCAAACTTGTACACGCCGTTTAGACATAGGCTTACTTCTGACTTTTTTTTTGTCAATATGCTTACTAGTCCAACAGCATGACGGCCAAGTCAGCATCGGTCGGGCACCCCTCCTTCTCCTTTGGCTCACGCCAGCAAGCGAACGCTGGACCAATATTGATCCTCATCCGCCCTTTGATTTTGTCACTCTCCCTTTTTATCTTCCTAGTCTCCTCCGACAAAACCTTCGCCTTCTTTGGTTTTGCTGCTGCTTCGGCCATGACAACAACATACATACGCTATACCAGCCAGGAAACAAACGCTAGTTGGGCTCTCACGTCCGAATTTGAGGAAATGGGGGGTGATGGGGGAAGTGAGGTATGCCGTGAAGCAGTCGAATTTTGTAGTTCTTTTTGTGCTCGGGTTACTACCCAAACCCCGAAGGTCTGTAGTGCCAGTAAAAGCGACACAGACCCCGTCAGGCTATGGCAGACGTGTCATTCAACCTATTGTAAATAGATGTACCATCACAAGAGTCTTGGAAATATATTATGAAGGTTGAAAAACTACATGGTGTTGCTTTAACAGTGGAAGGAGGTCTGGGTGCACATATCACTGGTGGGGCGGACCGAGTACCAACAGACACAGTGCCTCCAGTGCCTCCCGGACTGGATAGGGGGTCGGGAGGCTGTTCACAACAACTACAAATTCCACTGTCACAAGTGTTCCACTGTGTTTTGCTCCAAAAGTACCTTCATACAGTCATGGCCACATGTGAGTCTGTGTGTGAGTGTGAGTGTGTGTGTGTGTGTGTGTGTGTGTGTGTGTGTGTGTGTGTGTGTGTGTGTGTGTGCGTGTGCGTGTGTGTGTGTGTGTGTGTGTGTGTGAGTGTGTGTGTGTGTGAGTGAGTTTCTGGCAGGCAGTTTTTGGGTCCCATTGACTTCCATAGTATATTTTTTTCCTACTATGGAAGTCAATGGGACCCAAAAACTGCCTGGTTACTGACATTCTTCTAGATATCTTCCTTTCTGTTCAGCAGAAGAAAGAAATTCATACAGGTTTGAAACAACACGAGGGTGAGTATATGATGACAGAATTTTCATTTTAAAAGTGAACTTCTCCTTTAAACAAAACCTAAAAATGCATCTTTTTAAAAAAGCTTTTCACTAAATGTATTTTCTTTGGGTTTAACTATTTTTACATCTTGATTTTTTATTAGATTACTATATGCTTTGTAGCACTTTGAGATTGCCATAATGTAAAGTGCATTACAAATAAAAAATATTATTATTATTATTATTATGTGTCTGAGAGTTTGTGTGTGTGTGTATGTGAGTGTGTGAGAGAGTGTTGGTGTGTATGTGTCTGAGTCTGTGTGTGAGAGAGTTTATGTTTGTGTCTGAGTGTGTCTGTGTGTGTGTGGGTGTGAGTGAGTGTATGTGTCAATGTGTGTATGTGTCTGAGTGTGTGTATGTGTGTGAGAGAGAGAGTATGACAGAGTGTGTTTTTGTTTGTGTGTGTGTGTGTGTGTGAGAGAGAGAGTATGACAGAGTGTGTTTTTGTTTGTGTGTGTGTGTGTGTGTGAGAGAGAGAGTATGACAGAGTGTGTTTTTGTTTGTGTGTGTGTATGTGTGTGAGAGAGAGAGTATGACAGAGTGTGTTTTTGTTTGTGTGTGTGTATGTGTGTGAGAGAGAGAGTATGACAGAGTGTGTTTTTGTTTGTGTGTGTGTGTGTTGTATTTTACACAAATCCCAATGGTTGTGATGTTTCTGTCTGTCAAGCTATGTTAACAAAAATAAATTATGTTTTCCGCATCACTTGCATCTGTTTTTATTCTTACAAAAGAAGGTTAAGTGATGGCCAAGTTTTAAAGTAATGGATCCTTAATAAATGTCTATTCTCACTTTAGATTAAGTCACACAAAAGTCAAGGCAAGTTTACTAATATAGCACATTTCATACACAATGGCATAAATCACTCTTTTTTTTTTTTTTTTTTGCTATAACGAGTAATGTTGTATTTCATTCAGTTTGTACTCCTGTATATACAGCACTATACTGTAGTGCAGAAGTCTGTCTGTAATAGTTGTGATTTGCTGTTTTCTTCAGCATCAGCATTTACAGGGTTAATGATGAGAGATTATGAAGTGTGTATGAGGAAATATAAGAGCTGTGTATTGTTGTTCTGCATTTAAGCTTTTAACGTAAAGCTCCTTTGTTTGTCTGTATTAACACATTACAATAGGGGACAGTGGGATGCTTGCAACACTTTTTACATTTCCTTGAGTTTCTCAGAGACTGTTTGTATTGAAAAGCCAAAAGTTTATTTATATGTACATTTCTAAAATCCATAACTTGGACACAGTCACCTCTGATAACAGATCACTCTAAACTGTAATACAGATTACTTCTTTAAAGCTGATACAAATAAATGTGAATTGAATAGGATATTCTTTTTTTTAAATAATGTTACAGATGGAATTATACTCTGTATGTAATTTGTTATTTATCTTCATGTTGTGGTTGAAACATGTCAGTAGTTAATATGATGGGATAGAGAGACCTGAACTGTCACTTACATTCAGTAAGTTCTTTTAAACATGAAAACAATGGTCTGGTCTTGCTGCCCCGCTCCGGGTCTCCAGCCCTGTATTTACTACACATCAGGACTGACCCAGAGGCCGTTCAGCTGATTTATCTAGAGTTTCTGTCAAACATTGATCTGAAGGCTCTGTATAACTCAGAGTCCATGTTCCTGTTATCCAGGTCCACAGTCATCATGGTTCCATCACTTGTGTAGGCATACTGTCTTACCCACTCTTCTGGCCTTAATGGACTTCCCTCTCGGCCCAAACAAGCCGCCAGGTGCACAGTAGCTGTTTTATTAGACAGCATGAGTAAAAATGATGTTGCGAATATGAACATGTACAGGGGGATCTCTCTGAATGCTTTTACCAAACATTGTGGGACAACATATGGAATAATAATACGGTCTTCTATTTCCATGCCTCTGTTCATCCAAAACTGATACAAACTGGCCCATGCTCCTTCTTCAGGGGTCACAGGGGATAGAAGGATCACTGGGATGTTGTGGAGAGATTCTCGCATGCTGTTCCAGTGATCTGGCAAAGGGTTCGGCTCACAGTAAGCCATACTGTCAACCTCAGCCTGATAGATGTTGTTGTTGTAAAACTCTCTGTCTCTCACTTGAATGAAACCCTGAGCAATTGCAAATGCAGTTTTGGCGTCAATAGCGCAGTTCCACGGAGAGTAGAGAATGGTGTCTATGATGTTAGGTGTGGGCACCAGAACACCTGAGGGCATAAACTGGTTGACAATTCTGCCATGAGCCACAAACACTATGTGTATCTGACCTCCTTCAGGCTTACTGAAATCTGGAAGAATGTGACTCAACCTCTCCAGGAAAAATCGTAGAAGATTCACAAATTCAATCTGATTAGGTAATACCTTAAGCCAGGAGACAACTGTGTTGTCTGTACATGTTCCCATGATATACGCCATTATGTTCTGTACATTTTCAGTCATGCTAAGAGAAAATTCCCCTTCATTGATGATCCTCTTCATTCTGAACAATTTTTGGATGATTTCACTGTAATGAGAAAAGTTGTACTGCGAGTCAGTTTCCTCAGACCTTCATTATTGTTTGCATTTTCAATATTGCAGTAATGTACAATCAGATACAAAATACAAAACATTTTGGCTTTGGTCAAGACAGATAAATTAGTTGAAATTAAAAATGTGTAGAAAATAAAATATCATACTGCATTGCATCCATCTGTTCCTTTAGCTTTTGCTGGCCTTCCAGTATTTCCCTGGCTGAATCCCGGAAGAACTTGCTGGCATCCGTGACCCGATTTCTGTTTGGTGGATTTCCACACTTGCCAATCAGGTCGCACAGAGAGATGCCTGAACTAATCACACCCTGTTCCTAGAAAGAAAGTCACAATCACAAAATCACTGTTTAACACTGTATAAGGGCAATGCAGTGAATATTTCATATTTGAAGAGTCACTGCAAGAGAATTTCAACTTTGAAATGTTCCTTGCGTTTTGTAACACCCTTGCGGGTCAAAATGACCCGAAGCCCTGGAATTATACTTACTTTTTTTTTTTTGTCCAGAATGCTTATTTTATTCAATTTTGATCATTTTTTTCTATTTTTTAATGCAATTGTTTTTGCACAAACACAAATACACTGAGGGAGCAAACATTTAGGTGAGATTTGCAATGGTAATTGAGCATGTGTATATATGAATAAAAGCCTTAATTAAATATGCCATCATATAAAGTGATCTCTTCAGAAGAAATGACTGATTCCTAGACTTTCAATGGATGCAATGCAATTACCATATATACCATTACCATAGTGTTTTTATATTGGGGTTTTTAATATATTTTATAATGTAATAAATTAATTTCACAGTTAATCTCCAAATGAATGTAGAAACAACATAAATACAGTATATTTTAAATAATTGTTTAATGGCATGTTTTTATGAATGAAGGCCAGTGTCAGTGATACCAGTACTGCTACTGATGTCTTCAATTAATTTTTTCCCCTCCAAATTTTTACATTAATTATCGCTATTAAACATTAGGCTACAGAATAATTGAAAGCTATCAATTTTAAAGGGGTCATATAATGGTACATGCACTTTTACAAGTTGATTGTACTGAAATGTGTGTTGGCAGTGCCTGTACACAACCATCATAAAATTATAAAAATCCATCCAGTGTTTTTTTTTTAATCTCCTTATATGTTTGACCCTCTCTGAAATCAAGCCGTTCGATTTTGTGACGTCACTAAATCGACGCCCCTCCCACGATTGTTGATTGACAGCAGCGTTTCAACACAGACCCGCCCTCGCTCGTGAGCGAGCTGTCTGTGCATTGATATGCTGGAGAAGAATGGTGTCTAAGTGATTGTGGCGTCCTGTTCTTGTGTGTAAGGAACACAGCAGTCATTAGGCTTGTTTGAGATGAGCAAAATCTGCGCAGAACCGATCACCGGTGATCAGCGCGAGATACATGCCGGTTAGAAATGTGTCCGAGTGCGGTCCGCCTGGCTCTGATGTCATGCTGACGTATGTCAAAAAACTCTCACGACCGCAAGGCGCACGTGTCGGATTCTGCAGTCGAGCGCAGTTGCTCTCCACTGACTGCGCTGACCAAAAGCATGATGGGAAACGACTTGCTGACGACACAGCTTAATGCTCATTGGTTTAAACAACCGTGATGTATTGTTCTCTATTAAAATGTTGATTTTAAAACTCTGATATCATGTTTTATGTGTATCATACGAATGTGTGAATATTCCCAAACTATCTGACAGTGCGATCTCTATGGGTTATGCAATGTAATTTTTATAAAAAAAAAAAAAAACAGCTAAAAAACAAACAAACAAAAAAACATAGCCTATGTCTGTATTAAAGAAAAAAGACTGGTAAACATGTATTTGGAATGTAATTAAATAAGTAGGCTACTTTGGGTGTCTTGTTCATTATATTTATTTTCATATAAAAGCAACAGAACTTAAATTCCATCCAGTTTATTAGCAACACTGTGCACGAGCGTGAATCCGGTGAATCCCGCGATATCCATCTTTGATCTCACAGGTGTCAGATCCACTACGTGAAGAGAGAACTGTCCGGCTTGCCTGCGCTTTTCTCACTCCTCCTCTCACTGCAGCCACCTACTCTCGACTACATTTCAGGCGAGGCAAGGCGCATCTCAAACAAGCCTATTTTGATGGAATATTCCCAAAGCATTGACGCGGGGATTCCCCACGATCAGCGTGATCTTTCATGTTTTCACTCTATGGAAGTCAATGGGACCCAAAAACTGCCTGGTTACTGATAATCTTCTAAATATCTTCTTTTCTGTTCAGCAGAAGAAAGAAATTCATACAGGTTTGAAACAACATGAGGGTGAGTATATGATGACAGAATTTTCATTTTAAAAGTGAACTACTCCTTTAACCTTTATATTAATATTAATATTAATCTTTGCAAATCGCTTTGCTGCACGCTTCACAATGAATGCGGTTTACACTCAGGGTACATTACGGCATGTTTTCTATGTACGACGTTCTCAATATAATTCATAATCCCACGTTTATGATGAACACCGCGTTATGGTTATTGTGTTATTGTGTTTTAAACGGTGTCCGCACAGAACAGAGGGGCGGGGTGAGCAAAGCTCATTATCATTTAAAGACACATGCACTTAAACGGCGTGCTGAAAACAGCTGTTTTTGACCAGGTAAAATTAGTGTTTTCTTAAAATACTAATGAGAATTTTTAATTAAAGTATATTACAAACTTTTAATTTAGACCCTAAAGAATCATATTAGTACGGAGCCCCTGAGGGGACCTGTGAAAAAAAAAAAAAAAAGTACTTTCGCGTGGGCACGAGAAACTATCGCGTGTGCACGCGTTACCATTTCCGGTTTGCGTGATAGTCATTAATGCAAATGTGGAAATATGGATGAGAAATGTTCTTGTTGTTTTCTGATACCATTCATTTAAGGATTTGGCTAGTAAGGGGAAGTAAAATACGCATAGCCTATATGTTATTAATAGTGTTTATAATGTTAATGTTTTATTTTATTTACAGGTCTTTTACACTATATCTGAATAGACTAGCCTAATAATATAATGCGTGTTTCCCTCTCAACATGACTGAGTGCACCACGCACAAGCGTGCATCCTTGAGATATAAATTATAGGCTAATACATTTTAAAAAAGGCTACATCATAAAACTCAGAAGAGTATGTATTTTAATATATCGGATGTTCTCTGTTCTCTGGTTGTTAGATAGTCAGTCTGAATGACAGTTCATGCATGAACGTTAGGACTATACAGTCAATTATTACCTTTTTGTATTAGTGTTTAAAATATTTACAACAAATTATAATGATTTATATCTTAATTTATTATTATTATTATCATTATTATTTTAAACTTACTGGACGAGGGTGACCATGGTAGGCCAACAGTTGTCATTTAACCTGTATTTACAGTAGGCCTATATCTATACAGAAGAAAGCCCTGTCTAGGCTCTTCGGTACGGGTTGTGTCGAACCATTCGTTAGTCTGGTTGTTTGATGAGAAAAAGATTAACAATAAACGCGTTAAGAATCTGTACAACTGCAGCATAGGATGACTATTTTATTCTGCAGTGCGGAACTGAGGAAGAGCTGATGACGGAACAGTTTGATAAGATAAATAGCAATCTTGTGAACTTTACTTCTTTAAAAAAATGTTTCCTTCATCTCAGTAGCAGAAGATTATTACTTTTTTATCAATACACATACAAAGTGTATTAAAAGTCTATTCAAAGTTAATCAAATAATTTGAATTGTGACTAAAATATGTCTCTAAGTCTTGTCTTTAATAGCACCTTGCTAGGGATTTTTGCTAAAATAGACACTTCAAAACATGTCAAACAACAACATAAATGATATATACATCATCCATATTTCCACATTTGCATTAATGACTATCACGCAAACCGGAAATGGTAACGCGTGCGCACGCGATAGTTTCTCGTGCCCACGCGAAAGTACATATTATTTATTTTTCACAGGTCCCCTCAGGGGCTCCGTATATTAGCTTGTACAAAAATGGCTTGTACAAACTTTTAATTTAAGTGAACTTAAAACACTTCACATAAGCCCATATTAAATATCATATTTACCTGTGCCCTTTTTCACATAACTCTTTACGTTCATTTAAGACTTTATTTAACTCATTTAAGACTGCTCTTATGAGGATACTCAACAAAACTGACATTTTGGCATAATTATGTGTTATTACTTGTTCAAGCGCGAAAGAGAAATGTGTTGTGTGCGCCTCTTTCTGTGCGTCCTGTGTGTGTGTGTGTGTGTGTAGCAGGACATTCATAGACAGTGCGTTCTCTTTTGTCATGTCGCGTTTGAATGGTTTAAAAGCATTTGCAGGAAGAAGAACGTGATCATATAATGTAACGCTAGCCAAAGGATGACAGAAATACGGAGGCTGCCTTAAAGGAGAACTTGGTAACTTTTTTAACTTAATAAAACTGTCTAGAAATCATTTGGATGGTTAAACAACCTGTTCTGGTGATATTGGTGACTTTCCCCGCTCCCCCCAGCGTTCCCAGGCGGAAAACCAACCTTGCAACTTGCGCACTGCCGTCCCGGCAAAGTGAAATTGGAAGTCTCGTGAGAAGCGAGAACTAGAACGAGAACGAGCGCGAAACACAAATTGCTTTACGGCAATTCGACATAAACACACACGCATGTATGATGTATTACCAGATTACCCACCTCGGTAGACATAGCTCCACGCGATACAGTTGGCTTGCTCCGATCAAAACAAACGCACATGAGCAGCGGTAGAGAGGGGGAGGAGGCCGCCGCAAGTGAGTTTTTTACGACTGTGTTGTGAAATATACACCCTCCCACAGCTGTAGGGGGAGCTCGTGGGGAAAACATGCGACAACAAAAGGGAAAATCAGCGAAGAAGTGACTAGAGTTCGCTAGAGTTACAGAGTTCTCCTTTAAATGCGTTAATTGTTTATTTGATTGCATACGTTACTGTTGGACAGCACGGGCATAACCGATGTGTTACGCGGCAATACGCGGCAAGACAGACGTGTGTGACAATATTTTCGTTTGATTTGACCGTAAGCGCAACAAGCCATGAAAAAGACGCAGCTTTAAGTGTATGCACTGAATGAAGCACGGGAATGAAATCATGTGCAACCCCTGCAATTCAACAGCAAAAACGTACGCTTTGCATTTTTTTAAATACATTTGTGTGCATTATTTGTTGTTATTAAAGACTTCTGTAATTTATGGGTATTGGGTACATAATAAATACATTTTTTATGTACATTTTAGCAATTTTAAAATGTTTGAAGGCGTTTTTACACAGCACTCCTGCTCTCGCCAGACACACCCCGGCTGGGAAACGCTGCTCTAGATGGCCTCATACAAAAGTCCTACATGATGCCGACTCCGCGCCATTTCTGTGGGCATGTTGTGGGCAGAACATTAGAAGAAGAAGCTGAAACGAGTTAATTTCGTGATAAAAAGTGAAAATGGTGATCTCCTGCTGGGTCAATGGATGTTCAAATCGTGCTGGAGGTTCAGTTAAATTTGGATTTTACAGTATACCCGTCATTAGACTTCATGAATGTGAGAAAACTAAGCTTTTGTCAGAACAACGACAGAGGTTATGGCTGGCGAGGATAAGTAGGAAAGAAACTCCCTCAAAACACGCAAGATTTTCATTGTGAAAAAAAATAAAAATAATTACTGTTGTAACCAGAGGTGGGTAGTAACGAAGTACATTTACTTCGTTACAGTTACTTGAGTACTTTTTTAGAAAAATTGTACTTTTAAGAGTAGATTTGAATGTGGGTACTTTTTACTTTTACTCGAGTACATTTCTAATGAAAAAACTGTACTTTTACTTCGTTACATTGGGCGACGTTCCTCTCGTTACTTTATTTTAATGCAATATGTGTTGTTAAATGCGTAGTTTATTCCAAGCGCGCTGTATCTTTTTTCCGGACTTGAGCGATGCTCAATTCACAAATGAATGACTCTTTTGAGTCGATTCTGTTCAAAGACTTCATCGGCCCTGTCCCAAATGGCGCACTTCATGCGGACTTTCGGTCTTGTGGACTTGAATTGCGCGTGCTCGCTGAGTCTACGAGTCCGTAGGCCGTCCCATTCAGCGTTTTACCGCTCTGAAGTGTGCTCAGCAGCGCCCCCTTTGTACCCTTGAAGCGGTCTTCCACGAAGCCCGCATAGATGCAGGCTCCACGCACTTTAACTACCCAGGAATCCTTGCGAAAGGCCAATCAGACAACAGATGGGAGGAGATTTCACTCACGGATAATTGTTGACATGGCTGTGAAGAAAATATTACTGTTTTTATGACCTAAATGTACATTTTACCAGTTGTTACCTACAGTTTATACAAACATTATGGTCATCGACCAGTGGTTGATGTCTCAAACATAATAATAGCGTGTTTAATAATACGATCGCATTATGATTCATTAAATAAATAGAACCGAATGGCAGGGCTTTACTGAGTCATATGTAAACATAGTATGAATATTGAAACCTGTAAATTGAAAAAAATATGTTTAAATTATGTTTTAAAATTGTAATCTTAGTTCAAATGGAACATTATGTATTATTATGTACAACTGTACATCATTTAAATAAGCATGATTTATCTATTGTCTAATACCCAGGTGATATGCATAATATCAAAATATAGAACTGTAAAATTAGGCTGTGTAGTGGACATGCAGATAAGACGTCGGAGCGCAAAAATGCGATTTCTCCTGTCCAACAACAACCAGACCGTTATTTCCGGCATGCCGATCGAGTCTGTCCCAAAAATACCTCTCAATGCGCCCTCGTGGACTCGCGCCAAGGGCCCTATAGGTCTGCACTACATGACGTCACCAAAGTGTGGACTCTGAGGAAGTCCACAAGTCCGGAGTGTGCCATTTGGGACAGGGCCATCAAACAAGTTGGCAGATCTGTCTAAATCGGTTCGCGAATCAGTTTGAATGATCTGTTCAGTTCCTGCACGCACTGAATCATCTGAAGCGATTTCAATTCACACTGGACTCAGAGTCGTAACAGGAAGATTTAAGCACATCAAGAGCGTTAGATGAAGTGGCAGTGGACCTACAGTCAGTGACGTGCGGTGATGTCTTAAAGAGGCTAGGCAGTAGTAGGCACTGAGTTATGAAAGCCAGATTTGATTTATTATTGTTTAAGCTAATAATACATAATAACAGTAAACGTTACGCACAATGTATATCGTGTATTCTCTCTCTCTCTCTCTCTCTCTCTCTCTCTCACACACACACAAACACACATATATACACGCACGCACGTCGCACACACACAATCGCGGCACACAGGCACACACACCGGTAACATGTCCACTCCAGCATTAGAATGCAACCATTCTTAATCCTTATTGTTGCACAGCAGCCAAAAGTAAAACCACACACTGCTCAATTGAATATGAAGGCATAATGACTTGCATTAATTCAACCATATTTATCAATTCAATATTAAGCCCAAAATAGTTTTTGACTCACCAATGGGTAGATTATTTGTAGCCTACATAAAATTCATCCGCCGCTCTTTCCTCGTGAAGACGTCGATCACAGCTTTGTAAAACTCGTCTTTACGGGCCTTCAGTTTGCAAAGTCTCTGGCTCTCAATTTAAATTTTTTTAACTCTTGTGATGACGGCCGGGGCTGTCATTTTGGCTTTGAATTTGGCGCGGGGATTAGGCATGTAAGCTAGCTGTGGTGTAACGTTAATGACGTTAGCTTCGCAAATGTCCAGTAATATCTCGATTTTAATTGGTCCATGTCTGATATGTTACGGAGATGTTACGGGCATACCATATTTACGTCCAAAGGCACAGCAGAGTTGTGCTTTTTGACGTACATGTTAAAGAATACAGGATCGAAGTGCGCATGCGCAACATGGGTTTTTCGCTTGCCGTCTGCAATGAATGGACAGTAAAAGCACTGCTTATTCTACGATTTGTTTTTATTTGATTATGCGTAACTGCTACATTTGCCATCATAACGTCTAAATAATTGGAATAACACACATATTGCATATATAAATCACAAGAATAAACAGTAAAAATAAAAATACAAGTTTATTATTTAATACAATTTTTTTTTTAATTTTGGCAGGGTAGGCAGTGCCTAGTTTGCCTACCCAGACCGCACGTCACTGCCTACAGTACAGTCAAGTGAGAGCAAATCTTCAAATGCATCATATTTTTTGCCAGCGATGAAGATCTTTATTAGTTGAACTTGAACATCTTCGTAAGCTGTCTGTGAATGAATAATTCCACAGGAGTCAGGACGATATATTCGATTTCATTTCACTCAGGTAATACATTTTACAACCAAACAGATTATTACGCCACGATACTAGAAAGTATGACATTACCCGTTTTTTTGGACATATACATTAATTTACATTAAATAAAGCTACCAATGTTCACAGTTTATGAACACCCGCCATCCCGCGGTAGTGTGTGTGTATCGTTGCGCAGTGGCGTGCGAACTCGACTTGAAAACGAATGCCTTTGCCTGCCGTAGACAGTTAACCAGTTTAAACATGCTTGCAGAAATATACATTTGATTATATTTTGGAGAACAGTCAGAAGAAGATCCGTCGATGTAATTTTATTTGTTTTGTTTTTTCGTGTTCAGATGTTCAGTAGCAGTCATGAGCGCGAGCATGTGAAGAGTTTTTAACTCTTCTCTGTCAATACCTTTGAATGCAACACTCTGCAGATTCACTTTATTTCGACATTGTCTAATAATCCAAATGTAGTTGTATAAGTTACTATTATACAAACCAGAGGACAGGCAATGATTTTCGAGCTATAGCCTACAGATGGCAGAAATAATGCTTACGTCTCTCTTCTGTTTTTGTTGCAAAGATAGCTGATAATAATAGTCATTTAAATTTTATATGGTAAATGGTAAATGGAGCTAAAAAAATGGAGCTTCTAAAAGAGCATTTTTATCAAGCTTGTATGTTTATGTTCACACTTAAATGGCAATGAAAATTAGCCTACCTATTAATTGTCATTAAAGTGAAATTACTGAACTTAAATATATGAGCTTGATACAAATGATTGTTTTAAAAGAAAATTTCAGATGGCACTCAGAGGCTTTTGCATCATGAAGTCTTCGTATATATATATATATATATATATATATATATATATATATATATATATAGGCCTATATGATCTGAAGTAACTAGTTACTCACTACTTGAGTAGTTTTTTCATTGGATACTTTTTTACTCTTACTCAAGTAACTATTAAGATTATTACTTTTACTTTTACTTTGAGTAAATATTTCTATAAGTACTTGTACTTTTACTTGAGTACAGTTTTTGGATACTCTACCCACCTCTGGTTGTAACAGTGCATAAATCAGACCTTTCAGGCTATAGCCTACCGCTAATAAGCCTTATGCCAAAATTATTATTACAACTAAACTTTAAATAAGAAAAGTAAATAATTTCTGTAGATAATTTGCTTTGTGTAACCCGACATCAGACATTAGGCCGAAGTGTTTTGTTCCACACAGTGCCGCGACCAGTCAATCACTCTTTACGACTGGCTGCCTGCACACTCACTGTCCTCGCGGCTGCTGCAACTTGCGCTCGCTTATGAATGTCTAAATTCGCGCCTACGGTATCTTTGTAGAACTTCAAAAAAAGATAAAAAAAGATGCTGCAGCCAATGAGGAGCCGCCGGGGGCTGTCTGCAGGACGACTCAACCTCCACGGATAGTTTTTAATATTTGATCAGACAGTAACTACACAAGATTTTGCTTTAGTATAATTTTTTGGGATTTGGGACAACATCTTAAATTTTCGGGACTGTCCCGAATTTTTCGGGACGTCTGGTCACCCTATTCCTCGCATTCCATTCATTTCAAAGCGAGTCAAATTGACCCGCGAGGGAAGGATTTGTTACTTTTTAAAATTTCAACCACAAAACTCCTCGAATCCATAAAATTTCCATTGACTCATAAAAATTCCAGGTCAAAGTGACCCGGAAAGATTTGGATGGAATGCTTGAGAAAAGAAAGCTGATACCCTTGATCCGAGTCCCAGAGCTTGGCAAATAAAGCGCGAGGCCTCGGCTGGAGCCAGTCCACCAGGTGTCATGTGACGAAAGAACGTGGCCCTGTTGAAACCTCTGAGCAAGTCTAGAGGTACGGGAGTATTACTCCTTCTGGCCAGAGCCCACATAAGTAGAGTGGTGACCTCACAGTCCAGCTCATCAGCATGAGCCCCGAGCAGCGCTCCTTCTGTGTTTCTACACACCTGTCCTTAAGATCTTGCAGTTGCTTCTGAATGTTTGTGCCAACCTTCTCATCTTCCTCAATTAATTCGGTAGCTTTATTAAAGGCACTTCTGGAGACACCTGCTTTTATCGCTGTGGCAGTGGCACTGGCGGCAGAGACCACTAGAGAGACTCCTGCTATGGCCAAAAATAGAAGGCTGAACAGACCTGTAAAGACACCGGCAAACAGTGCTGCAGATAATGAGAGCACAGATGAGGTGATTGCCGTTTTCTGACGAACATAGTAGCTCCGATTATCATTTTCCAGCTCTTGCGCCAGTTCCAACAGCTTTCCTGCACATTCCTTTCGGTTCTCCAGCCAGCGGAAGAGCGAATCACATAACATATCTGCTGCCTCCATGATTAGAGCAGGAACTGTGAAGAGAGAAAATTACACATATTTATTCAAATGGCACAATATATCATCTAAAGTTTACAGTAAAACATGCCTGATGTCATTTAATTCTACAGGTGGTAACACTTTAAAATATTATTCTGTCATTACTGAATAACTACACAGGAGCAAATTAGTAACACTAACATTGTAGTTAGTACTATTAACTTACAGCGCTTAGTCTAATCTCATGTGCCTGAGAACTAGCACTTAGTATTGGAAACTGGAGCACAATTGGAAAAAAACTGAACTAGAGGTTTTTCGCATTTCGTGGAGAGAGAGCATGATTGAGTAGAGAAAGGCCTTAAAAACCGCTAGATCTGCTTATTTTCAACCCTCTAAAGGCCCTTTCACACCGGATGCGTAACGAAAAAGCAAAACGAAAAAGCGAAACGAAAAAGCGAATAGTTCGTGTGCAAATAGTTCGCATCAAAACCATTCACATCAGCCGCGACACGAAATTTGCGACGTTCAGAGCTTCAACATACCAAAACTTTCGCGTCGACAGCTGAGAAAACATGGACACTTCATCATCATCATCATCATCATCATCATCCAGTGAAGATGAGGTTTTCATTTTCTTTAAAAGACAGAAAAGAAGGTTTTGGGAGCAGCCAATCTTACAGAACAGAGAGTCTGAAGGGGAGTATGCTAATGTCCACTTTTAGTTTCCTTTTCCTCTCTCCTGTTTCTCACACAGGTGTCCCTGAGGTTTCTCCACAGTTTTTTTTTTTTGCGTCTTCAACTAAACACAGTGCGTTTTGTAATGTCAATACACATTACATGTAACACACAAAGTAGCAAGTTAAAATCATTTGACTAGAAACTGTAGATATCACACAAAGAATGTATAGTATACTAAAAGCAGCCCTAAATAGTCTCACTACATTTTGTTACATGTTCAAAGTAAACACGGTCCCTGTCTCTATCTTTGATGATAATAGTGTTAGCTTTCTATCCCAAATGTAGTTTGGCCTGCTAGCCTGCACAGCACAGGACTATACAACGACTAAAACTATCACACAACACACTCACAGTCGTGATAACCGAGTTGGTTGGCAATGCTACGCCACACATTGTCTTTAAAATCATTGACCTTGTAGTTTGTGATTGGCTGAAGCCTTTTCTGTCGCCGCAAAAGTAAAAAAAATCGACAATGAAGCGAAAAAAATAAAAGTCGTTTTTTCGCCGCAGCACATTCGCGTTCGGTGTGAAAGCGTTCATTACACAAACAGCTGATTAAAAAATAAAACAATCGTGCAAATTATTCGTTCAGTGTGAAAGGACCTTTAGAAGAAAACAAACACAACCCTAGGTATTTACATTTGTGCATTTGGCAGATGCTTTTATCCAAAGCGACTTACATTGCATTTCAAGTAGAGCCCGACTGATTTATCGGTCTGCCAATTTTATTGACCGACATGAGCCTGTCGCAGATATATCGGTATCGGCGTATATGACACAGATATGCTGCCGATATGAACTTTTTTTTCTTTACAGAACATGAACACGGATAAAAGGCTTGTAAATTGTGTAACTACGTAGTTTGTCCAGCAGAGCGCGCTCCATTGTTTGCTACTGGCGACCCAGGTCACTGTAGTGACACCGACCCTTTCACTTTAGTAATGAGGTCTCTTCAGGTGTAAGATGCGCACACATTAGCTCCCACTACACTGACAAGGTATAAAACATGGCTAGCTAGCTAATGTAGCAAACGAGTATAAGCTCGTTGTGAGAGTAAAAGTTGGGGACATTGTTTATTTACTTTATAGCATTGCGTCTCACCAGGAGACAACGTAGCGTTAAATCACCATTCAACAGACTCAAGCCACCACCGCACTGGTAACTAGCCTAGTTAGCAACTTCCCGTTAAGACACCGCTTGACTGCTTGTCTGCTGTTGCCTGAACAAGACACCTTAGGTGTCAGTTGCACTTTAGGCGTAAGTGGAATCCGTATGTTTGTTTGGCCGGAAGCAAGTTAATTTACTTTATAAAATTTTAAATATGGATATTTTTCTTACACAAACGTATCACTTCACTTCAGAAGGCCTTTATTAACCCCCCAGTGTCTGTGGAGCACTTTTATGATGGACAGATGCACTTATATGTAGCGGTTTGACTGAGTTTTGCTGAGGTGCCAACTTGTAAGTCTTCTTATAAGTATTTTTTTAATGTAAATCTTAAAGTCAATCATACAGAGGATTCAGCTTGCTACTTTTTAACAGATGAGCCCCTTTGAACAAAAGGCAATAATATAATAGATAACAATAAACCAATTTGTATTGCATGGATGTTTTGTATTCATTTCACTCTCCTGCTTTAACACACACAAAAACAATTTCAAACAACCATTTGATAAGAAAATAATTCACAATCAAAAGAAAAGAAAGTAAATAACTTATAATATATATATATATATATATATAACAATTTCTTTGTGACGTAAGTTCAATTAAGTTAACACTGACTACGTTTACATGCAGCCAATATCCGGGTTATGGTCGGGTTAAGGTCCAGTGGCGTTTTCTTGCGGAGGCCAAGGGAAGCCAGGCTTCCTCACTTTTTCAGAATATAATCGTCATTTAATAAACACTTTTGTTTTCACAGTTTAGGCTACTACTCTTCTGTCATCTCCTCATCGTCTCTCTTCATTCATTACTGAGCGTTTTATGATGTGTAAAACAGCGCCCCTATAAAAGTGACATTGGTGAATGAGCGTTGAAAACATGGTACTGCACCCTGTGTCTGTGAGGAGGCCAGGCTGAGTTGGCATCCCTTGATAGAAAAAAAAAGAATGATTAACCAATCAGGTGACGCTATGTCACGACACTGCTCCCCTGTGATTGGTCAGGACAGTGTCAAGGGAAGCCATGAACTTGTTGGCATCAGGCCAATCACATCACGTTATCATAGTCAATGGATGAATGAATGAATGAAATAGCGGAAGATTTGTGGATTTGTGTTGACATCTTGTTTAGCTAGTTAGCTAAAATTATTAATTGTAATTATGGAGAGTGGAGATTTGGAGTATTTGATAAAAAAAATCTTTTATTAAACTGCCTCTACTGCAGCAACTTAGAATTAAATCCGATGGCAGGCCAACACCAAAACTAATGCTCCGCACTGAGAGGAAGAAAGGGTTTCGGACTTTCAATGAGGAGAATTACGTCCGTACTGAGTGGCTAGGTAGCGCCAATCTGCAGCGGCTATTTTGCTGGCCCTGTCTTCTATTTGACAAAGATTTTTTTTACGTGATTAGTTCTTACTGTGTCTTGCGTGCTTTGATTAAGCAGCATGAGTGCAGTTTGTTGTTTATTGTTGTGAATAACCGCTATTAATCCTCGCATGAGCGTCACACCGATTTAAGGGTGTAAAATAAATGAAAAAAGTTATCTTCTTGTTGCTTACCGTCCGTTTCCTATCTATCTGCGAATGTTTTAATGAAAAGACCATAAGATGTTTAAGAGGACTGACTGTGTGTGTGTGTGTGTGTGTGTGTGTGTGTGTGTGTGTGTGTGTGTGTGTGTGTGTGTGTGTGTGTGTGTGTGTGTGTGTGTGTGAGAGAGAGAGCGCGTCTGGTCTGAACTGCCCATTTAGCGATGTGTTATTTTTTTAATGTGATTATAGTTCTTCTTACTGTTTCTTGCGTGCTTTGATTAAGCAGCATGTGAGTGCACTTTGTTGTTTATTGTTGTGATTGTTTGTGAATAAACGCTAATATCCTTACATGAGCGTCACACCGATTTAAGGGTGTATTAAATGAAAAAGGTTATCTTCTTGTTGCTTACCGTTGGCGTTTCCTATCTGCGAATGTTTTAATAAAAAACACCATGAAAGATGTTTAAGGCAAGGCAAGGCAAGGCAAGGCAAGGCAAGTTTATTTATATAGCACATTTCATACACAATGGCAATTCAAAGTGCTTTACATAGAAGAAATTTAAATAATAAAAAGAAATAAGAATAATTAAAACAGTTTAGAAAAATAAAAAAATAAAATACAGTACAAACAGTCGGACGAACATTGGCACAGTGCTCATTCAGTAAATGCATAGTTAAACAGATGTGTTTTGAGTCTGGATTTGAATGTGACCACTGTAGGAGCACATCTGATCTCTTCTGGAAGCTGGTTCCAGCTGCGGCTGGCATAATAGCTAAAAGCAGACTCGCCATGCTTAGAGTGAACCCTTGGTATTTCAAGCTGATATGATCCTAATGATCTGAGTGATCTGTTGGGTTTATATTCAGTGAGCATATCTGCAATGTATTGAGGTCCTAGGCCATTGAATGATTTATATACCAGTAATAATACTTTAAAATCAATCCTAAATCTAACTGGGAGCCAGTGTAAAGACCTGAGGACTGGTGTGATATGTTCATATTTTCTGGTTCTGCTCAGAATCCTGGCGGCAGCGTTCTGTATGAGCTGCAACTGTCTTATGGTCTTTTTGGGAAGGCCAGTGAGGAGTCCATTACAATAATCCACCCTGCTGGTGATGAAAGCATGCACAAGTTTCTCTAAGTCTTGTCTGGAAACAAAGCATCTAATTCTTGCAATATTTTTCAGATGATAGTATGCTGATTTAGTTATTGCTTTGACATGACTACTGAAACTAAGCTCTGACTCTAGTGTCACACCAAGATTCCTGACTTGATTTTTGGTTGTTTGACCCCTAGAGTGAAGGTATGCGTTCACCTTGAGAACTTCATCTTTGTTTCCAAACGCAATGACTTCAGTTTTGTCTTTGTTTAACTGAAGAAAGTTTTGACACATCCAACTGTTGACTTCATCAATGCATTGGCACAGGGAGTCAATGGGGCTATAATCGTTGGGCGATAGGGCTAAGTAGAGCTGTGTGTCGTCTGCATAGCTGTGGTAAGCAATTTGGTTCTTTCTCATTATTTGGCTCATTGGGAGCATATACAGGTTGAACAGGAGTGGCGCAAGAATTGAGCCTTGAGGGACTCCGCATGTCATGGATGTCCACTCAGACTTATGGTCTCCTATACTCACATAATAACCTCTCCCATCTAAGTATGACCTGAACCATTTTAGGACTATCCCAGAAAGCCCCACCCAGTTTTCCAGCCTGTCCAGAAGTATGTTGTGATCGACAGTGTCAAATGCAGCACTGAGGTCGAGTAGTACCAGCACTGATAATTTGCCTGAGTCAGTATTTAAGCGAATATCGTTTATTATCTTTATGAGCGCTGTCTCTGTGCTGTGGTGCGGTCGGAAACCAGATTGAAAATTGTCAAAGTATCCATTCGAGCATAAGAATTTGTTCAGCTGATTGAAGATAACTTTTTCAATGATCTTACCTATGAAAGGAAGATTTGAGATTGGTCTATAGTTGCTTAATATGGTCTTATCCAGATTGCTCTTTTTCAGGAGGGGCTTGACAACTGCAGTTTTTAGGGAGTTTGGAAAACTCCCAGAGAGAAGTGAAGCATTTACCACTTCTAGAAGATCTGCTTCTAAACTGTTTAACACACTTTTGAAAAACGATGTGGGAAGTGTGTCAAGAGCGCATGTTGATGTTTTAAGGTGCTGTACGGTTTCTTCCAAAATTTTGCCATCAATTTCTTTGAAATCAGACATAGTAACTACTTTCTCAGGTGGTTTGATCTGTCTGACCCCAGTGCAAGTCAAGGATGTGCTGATCACCTTTCTGATATTATTGATTTTCTCAGAGAAGAAAGAAGCAAACTCACGGCACTTGCTGTCTGAGAGCATTTCACTGGGAATCTGGCTTGGGGGGTTTGTCAGTCTCTCTACAGTAGCAAAAAGAGTGCGTGTGTTGTTTAAATTACTGTTTATAATATTTGAGAAGAAAGTCTGTCTAGCTTTGCCTAGTTCCATATTGAAAGCATGAAGGCTGTCTTTGTAGATGTTATAATGGACTACAAGTTTTGTCTTCCGCCACATGCGCTCTGCTTTTCTGCATTGTCTTTTCATATTTTGCACTGCTGTTGAGTTTCTCCAAGGTGCCTTTTGTCTGCCACTCTTCTTCCTGACTTTAACAGGAGCAATATCATCAATTACACCTTTAACTTTTGAGTTAAAAGAATCAAGGAGAAAATCAACAGAGTCTGCAGATATGCTTGGTGTTAAAGATATAGCCTTCATAAATAGGACACTAGTGTTCTCATTTAAGCATCTCTTCTTGACAGACACAGATCTAGCTTCAGTGACAGGAGAGATCAATATATCAAAGAAAATACAGAAATGATCAGACAGTGCTACATCCTTAATAACAATCGATGAAATGTTTAGACCCTTACTGATAAGTAAATCTAAAGTGTGTCCACGATTGTGTGTGGGTCCATGTACATGCTGAGTCAGATCAAAAGTTTTTAAAACAGTTTTGATTTCTTTTGCCATATTGTTTTCTGCATTATCTATATGGATGTTAAAATCTCCAGCAATGGCAAAACAGTCAAACTCTGAGGTAATTGTTGATAACAGTTCTGTAAAGTCCTCAGCAAAGGCTGGAGAGTATTTTGGAGGCCTGTAAATAATGAAAAGTAAAATGCGTGGAGCACCTTTTAACACAATACCCAGATATTCGAAAGACAAGTAATTCCCAAATGATATTTGCTTACATTGATAGATATCTTTAAAAAGAGCAGCTAGACCCCCACCTCTCTTAACAGCTCTGCAGACACTCATAAAAGTAAAGTTAGGAGGGCATGTTTCATTGAGGATTGTTGCACTGAGGCTGTCTTCTAGCCAGGTTTCATTTAGAAGCATAAAATCCAGGTTGTTTGTGGTTATTAAGTCGTTGACTAGAAGTGATTTATTTTTAAGTGAGCGAATGTTTAAAAGAGCTAACTTAACAGACTTACTTTTCCCCACAGCAATATTAGTTTGACGTGTAATAGGCACCAGATTAGTTGGGTTTGCTGTACGGCTATTGAAGGCCTTAGACTTTCTATCATGTAATAGAACAGCAATAGAGAAAGATACAGGCACACTGGGTTCCCGCTTGTTTTGTAAACATTTGAGAAAGTTACTGTTATCAAAACGGGGACCCGACACATATCACTGAGAGCTGGTATCAGTTGTTTTTGGTTCACCTCGAGCAGAAGGAGGAGGGTGTGGGCCCTGGCGTTGTGGCAGAGGCCGAAGAGCTCTCACAGAGGCAGGGGGAGGGCGAGCTGGGCCTGCAGGCTTTGGTGGTAGTGGTGCCTGTCTTTTTTTAGTTGGTATCTGGGGGCTTGCAGCAAAAGAGTGGGATAGTCTGGTTCCAGCATGCACCAGTTCTTCCATTTTCTGTGAGAAGCACAGTAATGGCGTTGCAGGGGAGAGGGAGAAAGTGTCTGGTGAAAGGGGCTGTTGCTCTGGTGTTATAGGAGGCTGTAATATGCTGTCCTGGCTTCCCTGGCTGTTTTCCAGGAAGTCGTCCTTGGGTGCTGAATCTTCAAGCAGTTCTGATATGGCTGTCTGTGGTGAGCTCTGTGTGCAGGGCTCAGCTGAGATTGTGTCCGTGAGCAGAGGTTGTTGTGGCGGAGTGGTGTTATCCGGAGTGGTGTTTAAGAGGACTGACTGACTATGTGTGTGTGTGTGTGTGTGAGAGAGAGAGAGAGAGAGAGAAAGCGTCCGTGCTCAAAGTGTTAGATTGTAACAAGCGTAAGTTACAATCGGTAAGATGATGCTGGGCGCTCTAATAGTTCATCCAAATAGCAACATATAAATGGTAACGTATGATTTTCTGCCCCCACCCCTTAAAACACACAGCTTAGAGGTTGTGTCTTAATTGGCTTCCTCAGAAATTTTCCCCACGCCACGCCACTGTTAAGGTCACGCCACTGTTAAGGGTTTCTGAAACATTCGGAATAACCCGTTTACATGCGTGAGCAGAGAGAGTTACTCCTGTATACATGGAATTTGTAATCAATTGGCAAATCCTGACGTACACGGCGACGGTTAGCGTCTGGACGTACGGACAACCTTAAGACGCAATATGCGTCATTTCCGATTCTTCTTCCTGTATCCAAAGACAACAACAACAGCAGCAGCACGCGGATAATGAATAGTTCGGGGCAGATAGCGATCGCGTTTGTTTGCGCTTTCCTCCTCGCTCCAAAAGTGTGGTGCTGTGCTGCGTCTCGCCATGTTTACCTCTACTTCTTGTTTACTTCCGGTATACTGCACGCGGGTTTCTGTATGCGCCGTCCCTACTCAAAAGACCAAGATTCCTTGCGAATAGAACATGCGCAGAACACAAATCAATGTTCCTTTTGATGGGGATATGCCGATACGCATTTACATGACCAAATATTCGGGTTAGAAAAGGGGTACCCCAGGGTTTTTAAAAACCGGGATATGAGCATATTCGGGTTTTTGCCGGTGTTTACATGGCCGTGCGCAACCGGGTTATTGCTAATATCCCGTTTTTTAACGGGTTACTGGCTGCATGTAAACGTAGTCACTGTTTCTAGAGGTACCTCTACTACACCTGATTCAATCAGCCAAGTTCTCGTTGACCTTTAAAACAGTAACACTACGAGTTCAACACGCATTGATTCAATCTACACAGTCCAAACATTCAATAATTCAGTTTAAACAGTTCAATGATACAATGACTCAGTTCAAACAATTAATGATTTGTTCCACAGTTCAAACACTCAGGATCTCTCACTGTTCGACGATTCAGTGATTCAGTTCAAACGCTCAGGACAGGTTCTTTATCAATGTTCAATGATGCAATGACTCACTTCAAACACTCCACAACAATGGCACAAGCAAATATTCTCAGAAAAATAAACAGCAAAATACTTGTTTGACGATCTGTCTTTACCAGGGTTCAGCAGTAATGGTAAACCGGGAAATTGCACTTTTGCACTGTTATGATGGATAGATGCACTTTTATGATGGATAGATGCACTGTTATGATGGATAGATGCACTGTTATGATGGATAGATGCACTGTTATGATGGATAGATGCACTTTTATGATGGATAGATGCACGTTTATGATGGATAGATGCACTTTTATGATAGACAGATGCACTGTTATGATGGATAGATGCACTTTTATGATAGACAGATGCACTGTTATGATGGATAGATGCACTTTTATGATGGATAGATGCACGTTTATGATGGATAGATGCACTTTTATGATGAATAGATGCACTTTTATGATGGATAGATGCACTTTTATGATGGACAGATGCACTTTTATGATGGACAGATGCACTGTTATGATGGACAGATACACTTTTATGATGGATAGATGCACTTTTATGATAGATAGATGCACTTTTATGATGCACTTTTATGATGGACAGATGCACTTTTATGATGCACTTTTATGATGGACAGATGCACTTTTATGATGGATAGATGCACTTTTATGATGCACTTTTATGATGGATAGATGCACTTTTATGATGGATAGATGCACTTTTATGATGGACAGATGCACTTTTATGATGGATAGATGCACTGTTATGATGGATAGATGCACTTTTATGATGGACAGATGCACTGTTATGATGGATAGATGCACTTTTATGATGGATAGATGCACTTTTATGATAGATAGATGCACTTTTATGATGCACTTTTATGATGGACAGATGCACTTTTATGATGGATAGATGCACTGTTATGATGGATAGATGCACTTTTATGATGGATAGATGCACTGTTATGATGGATAGATGCACTTTTATGATGGACAGATGCACTTTTATGATGGACAGATGCACTGTTATGATGGACAGATACACTTTTATGATGGATAGATGCACTTTTATGATAGATAGATGCACTTTTATGATGCACTTTTATGATGGACAGATGCACTTTTATGATGCACTTTTATGATGGACAGATGCACTTTTATGATGGATAGATGCACTTTTATGATGCACTTTTATGATGGACAGATGCACTTTTATGATGGATAGATGCACTTTTATGATGCACTTTTATGATGGATAGATGCACTTTTATGATAGATAGATGCACTTTTATGATGCACTTTTATGATGGATAGATGCACTTTTATGATGCACTTTTATGATGGATAGATGCACTTTTATGATGGATAGATGCACTTTTATGATGCACTTTTATGATGGATAGATGCACTTTTATGATGGATAGATGCACTTTTATGATGCACTTTTATGATGGACAGATGCACTTTTATGATGCACTTTTATGATGGACAGATGCACTTTTATGATGGATAGATGCACTTTTATGATGCACTTTTATGATGGATAGATGCACTTTTATGATGGGAAGATGCACTTTTATGATGGACAGATGCACTGTTATGATGGATAGATGCACTTTTATGATAGATAGATAGATAGATGCACTTTTATGATGGACAGATGCACTTTTATGATGGATAGATGCACTTTTATGATGCACTTTTATGATAATAGATGCACTTTTATGATGGATAGATGCACTTTTATGACGCACTTTTATGATGGATAGATGCACTTTTATGATGCACTTTTATGATGGATAGATGCACTTTTATGATAGATAGATGCACTTTTATGATGCACTTTTATGATGATAGATGCACTTTTATGATGGATAGATGCACTTTTATGATGGATAGATGCCCTTTTATGATGGATAGATGCACTTTTATGATGGACAGATGCACTTTTATGATGGATAGATGCACTGTTATGATGATTGATGCACTGTTATGATGATAGATGCACTTTTATGATGGATAGATGCACTTTTATGATGGATAGATGCCCTTTTATGATGGATAGATGCACTTTTATGATGGACAGATGCACTTTTATGATGGATAGATGCACTGTTATGATGATTGATGCACTGTTATGATGGATAGATGCACTTTTATGATGGACAGATGCACTTTTATGATGGACAGATGCACTGTTATGATGGATATGCACTTTTATGATAGATAGATGCACTTTTATGATGGATAGATGCACTTTTATGATGCACTTTTATGATGGATAGATGCACTTTTATGATGGATAGATGCACTGTTATGATGATAGATGCACTGTTATGATGGATAGATGCACTTTTATGATGGACAGATGCACTTTTATGATGGATAGATGCGCTTTTATGATGGATAGATGCACTTTTATGATAGATAGATGCACTTTTATGATGCACTTTTATGATGGACAGATGCACTTTTATGATGGATAGATGCACTTTTATGATGCACTTTTATGATGATAGATGCACTGTTATGATGGATAGATGCACTGTTATGATGATAGATGCACTGTTATGATGATAGATGCACTGTTATGATGGATAGATGCACTTTTATGATGGACAGATGCACTTTTATGATGGATAGATGCACTGTTATGATGATAGATGCACTGTTATGATGATAGATGCACTGTTATGATGATAGATGCACTTTTATGATGCACTTTTATGATGGACAGATGCACTTTTATGATGGATAGATGCACTGTTATGATGATAGATGCACTGTTATGATGATAGATGCACTGTTATGATGATAGATGCACTGTTATGATGATAGATGCACTTTTATGATGCACTTTTATGATGGACAGATGCACTTTTATGATGGATAGATGCACTGTTATGATGATAGATGCACTTTTATGATGGATAGATGCACTGTTATGATGGATAGATGCACTTTTATGATGGACAGATGCACTTTTATGATGGATAGATGCACTTTTTATGATAGATAGATGCACTTTTATGATGCACTTTTATGATGGACAGATGCACTTTTATGATGGATAGATGCACTTTTATGATGGACAGATGCACTTTTATGATGGACAGATGCACTTTTATGATGGATAGATGCACTTTTATGATAGACAGATGCACTGATGCACTTTTATGATGGACAGATGCACTTTTATGATGGACAGATGCACTTTTATGATGGATAGATGCACTTTTATGATGGACAGATGCACTGTTATGATGGATAGATGCACTTTTATGATGGATAGATGCACTGTTATGATGGACAGATGCACTGTTATGATGATAGATGCACTGTTATGATGGATAGATGCGCTTTTATGATGGACAGATGCACTTTTATGATGGACAGATGCACTTTTATGATGGACAGATGCACTTTTATGATGGATAGATGCACTTTTATGATGGATAGATGCACTTTTATGATGGACAGATGCACTTTTATGATGGATAGATGCACTTTTATGATGGATAGATGCACTTTTATGATGCGCTTTTATGATGGATAGATGCACTTTTATGATGGACAGATGCGCTTTTATGATGGACAGATGCACTTTTATGATGGACAGATGCACTTTTATGATGGACAGATGCACTTTTATGATGGACAGATGCACTGTTATGATGGACAGATGCACTTTTATGATGCACTTTTATGATGGATAGATGCACTTTTATGATGGATAGATGCACTGTTATGATGGATAGATGCACTTTTATGATGGATAGATGCACTTTTATGATGGACAGATGCACTTTTATGATGGATAGATGCACTTTTATGATGCACTTTTATGATGGACAGATGCACTTTTATGATGGATAGATGCACTTTTATGATGGACAGATGCCCTTTTATGATGGATAGATGCACTTTTATGATGCACTTTTATGATGGATAGATGTACTTTATGATGGATAGATGCACTGTTATGATGGATAGGTGCACGTTTATGATGGATAGATGCACTGTTATGATGGATAGATGCACTGTTATGATGGATAGATGCACTGTTATGATGGATAGATGCACTGTTATGATGGATAGGTGCACGTTTATGATGGATAGATGCACTTTTATGATGCACTTTTATGATGGACAGATGCACTTTTATGATGGATAGGTGCACGTTTATGATGGACAGGTGCACTTTTATGATGGATAGATGCACTGTTATGATGGACAGATGCACTTTTATGATGGATAGATGCACTTTTATCATGGATAGATGCACTTTTATGATGGATAGATGCACTGTTATGATGGATAGATGCACTTTTATGATGGACAGATGCACTTTTATGATGGGTAGATGCACTTTTATGATGGACAGATGCACTTTTATGATGGATAGATGCACTTTTATGATGGATAGATGCACTTTTATGATGGACAGATGCACTGTTATGATGGATAGATGCACTTTTATGATGGATAGATGCACTTTTATGATGGACAGATGCACTGTTATGATGGATAGATGCACTTTTATGATAGATAGATGCACTTTTATGATGGACAGATGCACTTTTATGATGGACAGATGCACTTTTATGATGCACTTTTATGATGGACAGATGCACTTTTATGATGGATAGATGCACTTTTATGATGGACAGATGCACTGTTATGATGATAGATGCAGTGTTATGATGATAGATGCACTGTTATGATGATAGATGCACTGTTATGATGATAGATGCACTTTTATGATGCACTTTTATGATGGACAGATGCACTTTTATGATGGATAGATGCACTGTTATGATGATAGATGCACTTTTATGATGGATAGATGCACTGTTATGATGGATAGATGCACTTTTATGATGGACAGATGCACTTTTATGATGGATAGATGCACTTTTTATGATAGATAGATGCACTTTTATGATGCACTTTTATGATGGACAGATGCACTTTTATGATGGATAGATGCACTTTTATGATGGACAGATGCACTTTTATGATGGACAGATGCACTTTTATGATGGATAGATGCACTTTTATGATGGACAGATGCACTGATGCACTTTTATGATGGACAGATGCACTTTTATGATGGACAGATGCACTTTTATGATGGATAGATGCACTTTTATGATGGACAGATGCACTGTTATGATGGATAGATGCACTTTTATGATGGATAGATGCACTGTTATGATGGACAGATGCACTGTTATGATGATAGATGCACTGTTATGATGGATAGATGCGCTTTTATGATGGACAGATGCACTTTTATGATGGACAGATGCACTTTTATGATGGACAGATGCACTTTTATGATGGATAGATGCACTTTTTTGATGGATAGATGCACTTTTATGATGGACAGATGCACTTTTATCATGGATAGATGCACTTTTATGATGGATAGATGCACTTTTATGATGCGCTTTTATGATGGATAGATGCACTTTTATGATGGACAGATGCGCTTTTATGATGGACAGATGCACTTTTATGATGGACAGATGCACTTTTATGATGGACAGATGCACTGTTATGATGGACAGATGCACTTTTATGATGCACTTTTATGATGGATAGATGCACTTTTATGATGGATAGATGCACTGTTATGATGGATAGATGCACTTTTATGATGGATAGATGCACTTTTATGATGGACAGATGCACTTTTATGATGGATAGATGCACTTTTATGATGCACTTTTATGATGGACAGATGCACTTTTATGATGGATAGATGCACTTTTATGATGGACAGATGCCCTTTTATGATGGATAGATGCACTGTTATGATGGATAGATGCACTTTTATGATGCACTTTTATGATGGACAGATGTACTTTATGATGGATAGATGCACTGTTATGATGGATAGGTGCACGTTTATGATGGATAGATGCACTGTTATGATGGATAGATGCACTGTTATGATGGATAGATGCACTGTTATGATGGATAGATGCACTGTTATGATGGATAGGTGCACGTTTATGATGGATAGATGCACTTTTATGATGCACTTTTATGATGGACAGATGCACTTTTATGATGGATAGGTGCACGTTTATGATGGACAGGTGCACTTTTATGATGGATAGATGCACTGTTATGATGGACAGATGCACTTTTATGATGGATAGATGCACTTTTATCATGGATAGATGCACTTTTATGATGGATAGATGCACTGTTATGATGGATAGATGCACTTTTATGATGGACAGATGCACTTTTATGATGGGTAGATGCACTTTTATGATGGACAGATGCACTTTTATGATGGATAGATGCACTTTTATGATGGATAGATGCACTTTTATGATGGACAGATGCACTGTTATGATGGATAGATGCACTTTTATGATGGATAGATGCACTTTTATGATGGACAGATGCACTGTTATGATGGATAGATGCACTTTTATGATAGATAGATGCACTTTTATGATGGACAGATGCACTTTTATGATGGACAGATGCACTTTTATGATGGACAGATGCACTTTTATGATGCACTTTTATGATGGACAGATGCACTTTTATGATGGATAGATGCACTTTTATGATGGACAGATGCACTGTTATGATGATAGATGCAGTGTTATGATGATAGATGCACTGTTATGATGATAGATGCACTTTTATGATGCACTTTTATGATGGACAGATGCACTTTTATGATGGATAGATGCACTGTTATGATGATAGATGCACTTTTATGATGGATAGATGCACTGTTATGATGGATAGATGCACTTTTATGATGGACAGATGCACTTTTATGATGGATAGATGCACTTTTTATGATAGATAGATGCACTTTTATGATGCACTTTTATGATGGACAGATGCACTTTTATGATGGATAGATGCACTTTTATGATGGACAGATGCACTTTTATGATGGACAGATGCACTTTTATGATGGATAGATGCACTTTTATGATGGACAGATGCACTGATGCACTTTTATGATGGACAGATGCACTTTTATGATGGACAGATGCACTTTTATGATGGATAGATGCACTTTTATGATGGACAGATGCACTGTTATGATGGATAGATGCACTTTTATGATGGATAGATGCACTGTTATGATGGACAGATGCACTGTTATGATGATAGATGCACTGTTATGATGGATAGATGCGCTTTTATGATGGACAGATGCACTTTTATGATGGACAGATGCACTTTTATGATGGACAGATGCACTTTTATGATGGATAGATGCACTTTTTTGATGGATAGATGCACTTTTATGATGGACAGATGCACTTTTATCATGGATAGATGCACTTTTATGATGGATAGATGCACTTTTATGATGCGCTTTTATGATGGATAGATGCACTTTTATGATGGACAGATGCGCTTTTATGATGGACAGATGCACTTTTATGATGGACAGATGCACTTTTATGATGGACAGATGCACTGTTATGATGGACAGATGCACTTTTATGATGCACTTTTATGATGGATAGATGCACTTTTATGATGGATAGATGCACTGTTATGATGGATAGATGCACTTTTATGATGGATAGATGCACTTTTATGATGGACAGATGCACTTTTATGATGGATAGATGCACTTTTATGATGCACTTTTATGATGGACAGATGCACTTTTATGATGGATAGATGCACTTTTATGATGGACAGATGCCCTTTTATGATGGATAGATGCACTGTTATGATGGATAGATGCACTTTTATGATGCACTTTTATGATGGACAGATGTACTTTATGATGGATAGATGCACTGTTATGATGGATAGGTGCACGTTTATGATGGATAGATGCACTGTTATGATGGATAGATGCACTGTTATGATGGATAGATGCACTGTTATGATGGATAGATGCACTGTTATGATGGATAGGTGCACGTTTATGATGGATAGATGCACTTTTATGATGCACTTTTATGATGGACAGATGCACTTTTATGATGGATAGGTGCACGTTTATGATGGACAGGTGCACTTTTATGATGGATAGATGCACTGTTATGATGGACAGATGCACTTTTATGATGGATAGATGCACTTTTATCATGGATAGATGCACTTTTATGATGGATAGATGCACTGTTATGATGGATAGATGCACTTTTATGATGGACAGATGCACTTTTATGATGGGTAGATGCACTTTTATGATGGACAGATGCACTTTTATGATGGATAGATGCACTTTTATGATGGATAGATGCACTTTTATGATGGACAGATGCACTGTTATGATGGATAGATGCACTTTTATGATGGATAGATGCACTTTTATGATGGACAGATGCACTGTTATGATGGATAGATGCACTTTTATGATAGATAGATGCACTTTTATGATGGACAGATGCACTTTTATGATGGACAGATGCACTTTTATGATGCACTTTTATGATGGACAGATGCACTTTTATGATGGATAGATGCACTTTTATGATGCACTTTTATGATGGATAGATGCACTTTTATGATGGATAGATGCACTGTTATGATGGACAGATGCACTGTTATGATGGATAGATGCACTGTTATGATGGACAGATGCACTTTTATGATGCACTTTTATGATGGATAGATGCACTTTTATGATGCACTTTTATGATGGATAGATGCACTTTTATGATGGGTAGATGCACTTTTATGATGGACAGATGCACTGTTATGATAGATAGATAGATGCACTTTTATGATGCACTTTTATGATGGACAGATGCACTTTTATGATGGATATATGCACTTTTATGATGCACTTTTATGATAATAGATGCACTTTTATGATGGATAGATGCACTTTTATGACGCACTTTTATGATGGATAGATGCACTTTTATGATGCACTTTTATGATGCACTTTTATGATGGATAGATGCACTTTTATGATGCACTTTTATGATGATAGATGCACTTTTATGATGGATAGATGCACTTTTATGATGGATAGATGCCCTTTTATGATGGATAGATGCACTTTTATGATGGACAGATGCACTTTTATGATGGATAGATGCACTGTTATGATGATAGATGCACTGTTATGATGGATAGATGCACTTTTATGATGGGTAGATGCACTTTTATGATGGACAGATGCACTTTTATGATAGATAGATAGATGCACTTTTATGATGCACTTTTATGATGGACAGATGCACTTTTATGATGGATATATGCACTTTTATGATGCACTTTTATGATAATAGATGCACTTTTATGATGGATAGATGCACTTTTATGACGCACTTTTATGATGGATAGATGCACTTTTATGATGCACTTTTATGATGCACTTTTATGATGGATAGATGCACTTTTATGATGCACTTTTATGATGATAGATGCACTTTTATGATGGATAGATGCACTTTTATGATGGATAGATGCCCTTTTATGATGGATAGATGCACTTTTATGATGGACAGATGCACTTTTATGATGGATAGATGCACTGTTATGATGATAGATGCACTGTTATGATGGATAGATGCACTTTTATGATGGACAGATGCACTTTTATGATGGACAGATGCACTTTTATGATGGACAGATGCACTGTTATGATGGATAGATGCACTTTTATGATAGATAGATGCACTTTTATGATGGATAGATGCACTTTTATGATGCACTTTTATGATGGATAGATGCACTTTTATGATGGATAGATGCACTGTTATGATGATAGATGCACTGTTATGATGGATAGATGCACTTTTAAGATGGACAGATGCACTTTTATGATGGACAGATGCACTTTTATGATGGATAGATGCGCTTTTATGATGGATAGATGCACTTTTATGATAGATAGATGCACTTTTATGATGCACTTTTATGATGGACAGATGCACTTTTATGATGGATAGATGCACTGTTATGATGATAGATGCACTGTTATGATGGATAGATGCACTGTTATGATGATAGATGCACTGTTATGATGGATAGATGCACTTTTATGATGGACAGATGCACTTTTATGATGGACAGATGCACTGTTATGATGGATAGATGCACTTTTATGATAGATAGATGCACTTTTATGATGCACTTTTATGATGGACAGATGCACTTTTATGATGGACAGATGCACTTTTATGATGGATAGATGCACTTTTATGATGGACAGATGCACTTTTATGATGGACAGATGCACTTTTATGATGGATAGATGCACTTTTATGATGGACAGATGCACTGTTATGATGGATAGATGCACTTTTATGATGGATAGATGCACTGTTATGATGGACAGATGCACTGTTATGATGATAGATGCACTGTTATGATGGATAGATGCGCTTTTATGATGGACAGATGCACTTTTATGATGGACAGATGCACTTTTATGATGGACAGATGCACTTTTATGATGGATAGATGCACTTTTATGATGGATAGATGCACTTTTATGATGGACAGATGCACTTTTATGATGGACAAAGCTGGGGAACAATAGTCCAACAAAGGTGGGGAAGAAGGGTTCGAATCCAGCTAAAGCCTACTTTTTGTAATATTTTTTTTTTTTATTAAATAAGCATTATTTTTGAATGCATACTGTTCCAGTGTTAATAAAATATACATATGTAATTTGTTTGTTGTGTTTAATTGATACTCTTTCATGAAAAATAATGTTATTTGCATTATTATGCAATAAACAAAGATGCAACCCATTAAATAGTAACTAATAGGCTGAAAAATGTCTGTCACAAGAATAACAAAATGTACAAATTATCTGTTTATATACAAATGTTATATTGCTGCAGTGTACTTATGAAATAGTGTTATATGAAAGTAAAAGTCAAAAAGCAATTACTTGCCAATTTGTTTTTATTTTACAATCATGCCAACAGAACAGTAATGAATATTAAAATGTTAAATAACATGTTTTAAAAAAAAATAAAAAAATAAATTAAATGAAATAAAAAAAAATTAAAAATAAATAAATAAAATGTTAAATAACGTTTAAAAAAACATATAAAAACATAAATTAAAATGTTAAATAATATTCTACACAAGTAATTACCAATTGTGAACTATTTAAACAACTGTTCACATGATATACACGATGCTATATACATTATTTGGAAAAGGTTCTCCGCATTTCCTCTAGCCACTCCTCTTTTGAAAGCGTCTCGGTCTGTGGGCAGTACACCAGTACACCAGTACACCAGTACACCAGTGCACCCTGCCCCTGTACTGGCTATGTCCTGTTGCACTTGTTTTGAATTGGCCACATTTTTTACAAGTGTTGGCCTCAACAGTTCTCCTGTAGGGTCTCTTGGGCATGGCGTCTGGATTGGCAGCTGGTGCAGCGGGTAAGCGGGTGCCCTGTACAGCTGTTGGTTGTAACAGTGGCTGTATCAGTTGCATTCCCTGGAACATTGGCACACTCTGAAACAATGGCACACCCTGGAAACCTGGTGCTGCTGGCATAAGTACATTTGGCACCATCTGCAGTGATGCTCCAGGTGCTGATGGTGTCAGCAACATCTGACTCTGCGCTGGTGCCTTGGGTCTGAGAGGGGGTTGCCCAACAGAAGTCTGCCTCTGCTTTGCCTGACCAGCTGTGTTCTCTGGTAGCTTGTACTGGTGCTGCTCCCCTGGTTGTTCTAGCCCAGTCCGTAGACGTTTGGCAACCTGGAGAGGTTCATGAGCTTCAGGGAGGGGCTGAGGCAACTGAATGCCCTGAAGCAGCACAGACAGCTCCGTCTGTATCAGGGTGTTCTGGTTAACCTCCACCAGCTGCATGGATGTTCCTCCCATCCCCAAGCTGTTGCCCAGTACAAGCTGCCTTATCCTGCGATAGTCTTGCAGGATCAGAGACCATCTCGACAGGGATCCCTTGCCTTTTCTTTTGGGGCTTGGGTGGACAGTGCAAAGTCTGATGAAGATGGTCTCCACCAGACGGCAACAGTCAGGCCACTGAGCAGGAGTGCACACATCTGGTGGTGCTCTCGACTCCAGGGTGAGTGGACCTCTTGGGTACTTTGAAGCGTCCACTCAGCAGTCTCTTACGGCATCTCTGCTTGGAGGTCTTTTGGAATGCACTTTGGCAGCCTCTCGAGGCAGGTTTCCATCCAAGGCATACCATGCTCTCTGTATTTCACCATATTCCTTGAGTACGACAGGTCTAGCTCTTCAATTTTTGCACATACGTCACCAAGACAAGCTGCGGCACGTGATGCAGCTGATGGCACTTGGGTAGGACGGTACAGCTCTACATAGTCCTTAAAGTTCCACCGTGCTTTTTTGTTACGATTCTCGTCCCAGTACTTTATTTTGGGGAAAAACTTGAGCTTAGACAACCCAAATTCTAAGCACCGTACTGGATCGAGACTGAAGGACGTGACCATATCCGAATCCTCTGCTTTCACAGACCTCGCGTGACAGCTCCCCAACCGACCGGTAGTCAATCAAACGTCCAATAGGGCGGTTAGGCCCTTTCCACGTGTCCATAGGAACACGATCATTCCTCTCATGTAAGTCACATAGAAGTATCTTCACCAGCTCTTCTCCAACTATCTGTGCACCGGCCAGAAGACAGTCTGAGAGTGGAAAGAGGCGCAAAACTCTTTGACGCTGGAATTCATCCTTAATCCACGTTTCCAGTGGAGGAGGACCCTCACCGACACTGGCTGAGCCTATGGGACTAAGGCCAAGAACTCCCCTCATCCGGGACAAGCTATTTGAATTTGTAGAGCAGACACCAAGCGGTGAGGCATACTGCCTCGATGTTTTACACATGGGCCGTCCGAAAAACAAACACTCTAGGGCCAATTCAAGTTGGAAGGCCTTCCACGAGTTCTCGAAGCCCCCGAGCCCCTTCTGGTGGTGCAAAAGATCATGGAGCGTGCTGCTCAGGTACGCAGCAATGGGCTGGACAACATGCCTTAAACCAAGGCCATCGTTGTTGTCTTTAAACGGTACCAGCATTGGTACGGTCTCAAGCAAATTGTCAAGCATCATTACGTCGAAAAAACTGAGAGCATCCACAACCTCAGGGAACCCTGGCCAAACAAGGAAAACTCCCTCCAGTCGCACAAAGGTCCTTGCACTAGTTTTGATTGTGAGATCGTCCATGTGGTCCACATATGCCTTTGCATCCTTGAGAAGCATCCGCCGATGCTTCTCGATGTGGAGATCGCATGTTGTTATCACCCGGCTAACAGGGTGTTTGGCAGGGCTGGTCTGGTGGCAGTGAGGAGTGACTGCATACAATTGTAAAAAATTAAGCTTACAATTGTCATGTCGCACGACCTGGTTGAGGATATCGCTGACATCCATTGGCATGTGGTCCAGGTTACTTTGAAAGTTGGCACTTTCAGCCATGGAGTATACTGGAAACAAAGTGCCACGTTCCCCAACCACCTCCTGGAGCCCACATCTTGACCACATGAGGTCAACACTTGGATCCTGACAATGAATGTTGCAAGCAACATGGTACGATACATTGACTATGCCATTAGGATGCACTAGCTTACTGAGATCAAAGGGTCGTTCATCCTTTTGACCGAATTTACTGATTGTGAGAATGATCGCCATATCAATATCCTCATTCACAGCCAGGAGTGATTCGTGGAAAAGCCGTAGGATGAATGTTTGATCCTCATGCAGAATATTCATCTTACACAAGTTTGTGAGAGGATTCTTCATTATGGTAGGTCGCTCCAAATCTCGTGGCGACAGACTTTTGAGTCTCAACGAGAAGTGATTGAATACGGCATTAATAAGGCCAATGGCATGGGCCTTCACAACCAACTCACTCCTAAACATAGGGTGAGCGGTGTTCGGATTAGCAGGGACACAGGTTAGGTTGAGGAAATATCCTCCATCAACAAACGCCAAGACAGTCCCAACACTTTTTCGGAGCGCACTGACCCCGTCAGAACTGTAGTGTGTAAGGTCCAGATGTTTCTTCAACAAGTGCCAATGGTTGGACACTTTGGACCCGTCAACTTTTCCGACAAACAGGTAATGAACCCCAGCAGTGATATAGCTAACATCTGCAACCTGAACCACAATCCCGTCAAAGTCGTACCTGTAGTGTAGCGACTCTGAAGCATCATCAACAATTGAGGCGAAAACTGGAATCTGGACTGACTCATCCCTCAAAAATTCTTCAGCGTTTCTGAAGCTGTAGTAAGAAGTCATCAATCCCTTTGTATTCTCTCGGGAAGCCACATTAAATGGCTCATTTTCGTCGCTAAAGGACAAATTAAACATGAATTAACAACAAATGTTGATACACTACACTATAAAAAAAAAAAAAAAACACTAAACATTTAATTTATAGTGTTAAACAACCTTTGAAAGATAGCTGATATGTTTACTTTTACTTTCATTTTCAATTTGGGCTTAAATCAACACAAGCCACAGAAAAACAGCTCATTTTCATCCATAATACGCAAATTAAACACGAACTAGATGAGAAAGTTCATCGATTCAATTTAGAGTTTATAAGTCTATAAATTGAATAGAATAGAATCGGGCATTTATATAGCGCTTTCATATGTACTACTGTACACCCAAAGTGCTTTACAATCATATCAGGGGATCTCTCCTCAACCACCACCAGTGTGCAGCATCCACTTGGATGATGCGACGGCAGCCACAGTACAACGGCGCCAGTGCGCTCACCACACACCGGATATAGGTGGAGAGAGGAGAGAGAGTGATAGAGCCAATTCAATGTAAGGGGATTATTAGGAGGCCATGATTGGTAAGGGCCAATGGTGGAATGTGGCCAGGACACCGGGGTTACACCCCTACTCTTAACGAGAAATGCCATGGGATTTTTAATGACCACAGAGAGTCAGGACCTCGGTTTAACGTCTCATCCGAAGGACGGTGCTCTTTTTTGACAGTATAGTGTCCCTGTCACTACACTGGGGCGTTAGGACCCACACAGACCACAGGGTGAGCGCCCCCTGCTGGCCTCACTAACACCACTTCCAGCAGCAACCTGGTTTTCTCAGGAGGACTCCCATCCAGGTACTAACCAGGCTCAGCCCTGCTTAGCTTCAGTGGGCAAACAGTCTTGGGCTACAGGGTGATATGGCTGCTGGTGTCTTGATATTGATGAGTTTATAATTAAATAAAGCAGTTATTAACACACTAGTAAACCACAAGTACCTATTACTGTATGTCTGAATAATAATATGTATTTAAACAGTTTATTTATCATTTACTTACACTTTTTAAGTAATGTTATGAACCACTGACAACACCTAAACAACTACTTTGTAAATAATGCAATACTTCAATTAGAAATGATAAATTGATCATTAATAAAGTATGAAAATACAATTACTAAACACATTATAGATACACTTATACATCTAGAATAAAGCATTTATAGCTGTATTTATAATCTGATTATTAATGTCTATTAATGCTTTATAAATGATGAATTAACTGTTTACTAATGCTTAACTAATGATTAATAGCGTGCAGTTATTATAAAGTGTTACCAAAAAATGTTATATAATTTTACATAAAGTGTTATAATTGAATGAATTGCATTTTTTGTTACAAATTCTGTAAAAAAAAAAAAAAAAATGTGTCCGTAAGCAGATGGGGAATTCACATGCCTCTCCATAGAGAACTGTAGATGCCATCTAGTGGTTACACCATGGTTCTACGCTTTCTCCCCGGATGGTGCTAATCTGCTTCAAACACTTTTTTTTTTAAGGCCTAGACTCTATATTAAACCAAAATACTACATAAATAAAAAAATAAAAAATACATATATTTATATTTTTTTTTATTATTAATTTCAATTGCAAAAATAGAACATAAATATTGCATAAATATGAATAAATTCAATAAAATGATCTCAAAATACAAAATTAAAAAGAATAAATATTATAGTACAAAAATAAATTGCATTGGTTTTACTGGGATGGAGGAAGTTTCATTTTTAGGCCTCCAGTCACTTCTGACTGATGTGACTCTGAAACGAAGACCGTCTGAGGGTTAATTAACAACTGGGTTTGTCACACTAAACTAATCCTACCCTTAACCTTTTCATTATTGATGTTATTCACCCTTTGAAAGATCGCTGATATGCTTTTTTACATATTACATATCATGCATATGATATGTAATTATTTTCATCATTTTCTGTCAATCATCATTGTATTGCATTTCATTTAATGTTTTTCCGCCATAATTAAAGGTTTTGAATTAACATCCAGTGCTTTAAATCCAGACTTTCCACATATTTTAAATTTTAAGTACAACCTAAATTAATTTGTAAGCTGCAAATACACATCAAGTCAAGTCATCTTTATTTCTTTGGTGCTTTGTAAAGAACATGTTAGGAAAATGCCAAGAACGGCGCTCTCTGCTTTGTACTATACAGATTGTGTTAAAGAAGCTTTACGGTGATAAACAGCAAAACAACACAATCAGTTATGGAATTATGCATTAGACAGATGTGATGTAATAATTGTGTTGCGTGTTTGTGTTTTTTAATAGGCTGTTGACTACCAAAATGTCCCGGGTTATCAACATGTGGACCAGCTGGCAGAACATCTGGTGGATCTCCGGGCCCACACAGCCCTCAGCCTGACCAACCAGAAGCCAACACCATAATCGCTCTTCGGCAGAACCTGGACGACCGGGACAAGGAACGGGTGGTGTATGGCAGTCGATGCCGTAAGAGACGTAATGCTCTTTCTTTACACATGCACAGTGTGTGTGACAAAGACATACCTGGGATGAAACGGTTCAGGGCTCGAGAGAGCCTCTGGCACATCTGTATGTCTTCAGAAGCGCGCCTCCCTTGGTTAACCCTCTGGGGTCTGAGGTGTTTTTGGGGTCCTTTAAAATGTTCTGACATGCCCTGACATTTGTGCTTTTTTCAGTTGCTTATAAACATATTAATGGCAAAGGTGTAATTACACTCTATTTAGCACAAACAGGGCTACCATAAAATGTGAGCAACATATATGTACATGTTTGTATTTTTGAGAGAATAATGTTTATGCGTGGTTATTGAAAAAACTAAAAATGAAAGTGTCTGAAATAAGGCCACAAAACACATACTAAATATGTGTCAATAAGACTTTTGAATAATGCATTTTGTCGCCTAGAGTTTTTTCTTCAAAATGATGTGAAAATCGTCCTTCCTAATCATTCACATAAAACAATACATTGATTTAAATTTTGCAAGACACTTTTTGTTTGTTAAGGCAATATGCGAGTGGACGTCAGCGATCCAACACCATCATGCATATAGAGTAGTTCACACCTGAGAATACAATGCCCCGCATAATGGGGCTGCATACTTAATGAGCCTTTCATTCAGGTGTGTCACTGAGCTACAAGAAAGAATGCAAGGACTATATATATATATATATATATATTGTTTTATGGTGTTCAATTTAATTCTCTCTATGGTTTTTAAATATTCACACCTTCTACCTTATTTTAATTATTCTCAGGTTAAGGTAAAGTAAGTCGAATTCGTTCTAAATAATAAGTATTTAAATGTCCATACTCACAATTCAGACGAAAGACTTCTCCGTGGTTTAGTTCAGCTCAACTCTTTTATAAAGCAGAGACTTGTGGCAAGTTGGTTCTTTTTATATCAATTATTAGTATTTTATTTTTCCTATAACAATTGTTTTACATACAATATCAAAAATCAATATAAAGTTCAAGAGTTGTCAGTTCACAAGCTTCGTCAGCAGGTGGCAGGCTTGGACCATCAAACAAGGGAGAGGCTGTCTTCCTCAAGCGGGAAGGAAGTCGACCGGAAGTTGAAGCCGGCCGCGTGTCGCCATCTTGTAGCAGAACTCCACCTGCAGTTAGCATCCCATTGACTCCCATTCATTTTGGCGTCACTTTGACAGCGAATAACTTTACATCTGAGGCGTTTGAAGACTCCATTTGTCCATTATTTATTTCTAAAGAAACACGACAATGTATAAAATGCTCCATTACCTTGTATCTTACGTTATGGCCCCGTAAAAACAGTTTTTGTAAAAGTAGGCTAACGATTGCGTCATAACCACGCGACTCTCTGTCGCACAGTAGAGAGATTACCGTATTGACGGGAGGAGAAGCTCGCGGGCAATCGGGGGGACGTGGAGGCAAAATGACAAAATAATTAATCAGAATACCTAGCAAAAGTTTCTCCTGCTCCTAGCTCATGGACACCTCCTACTCACGATCTCCGTCTCTGCAAGATTCGGAAGGGAATGATTCAGATTTCTCTCGGCACAGCTACTAGAAGACAGACGGGTTGCTCACATCACATCTACGTCGTCAAGCTCAGTTTGAGTCTGCGCGTCAGGAACGGAAGTCCTAAAAAATCGCTGAAAATGGGCTTCACTTGCCTCAATTGAGTTCCAATGAGATGACTCTCTCCATTTCTTATACTGTCTATGGTCTTCCTTCACAGCATCTCCCTCTCATATGTCTCACTGTACTTTTTTATAATTCATTTCATCACACCCCTTCATTACATATTCAATCACATATAGACAATTTATCCAATCCCAGATCTGGAACTATTGTCAACTCCTTCAATCTTTTTACAACTTCCATAAAATACGCCTTCCTTTGCCTTGTTTTCCTCTTATGAGCTCGGACCCTCTGCCGTCTTCTCCTCTTGGTCTAGAACACAACAACCAGGTAATACTTTTTCTCATTGAATACATGCTTTCTAATACATATTATTTCTATCTATCCTATTTCTTCCTTTAATAAATGCTTAACACACAGTATACATTTCAGTATTGTATTACTTCAATAAATGATTTTTCCACAAATGGTTTACATTGTCTTTTTTTCTTTAACCAATCAAATTTATCAATAAAACAATTTTATACAACATGTCTCAGTGTCTTTTCTATAAACCAATAAAACAATTTCAAATAAAAACATGTCTCAGTGTCTTTTCTATTAACCAATAAAAGATTTCCCTTATAAGAAATCTATTACAGTGTTTTCCTTTACATACGGGCATTATTATAGCCAATATAAGCCTGTTTATATAAGTCATAACAGAATCAATTGCATGTTTCACACAACAATATATATATATATAATTGGTTCACAGTTGGAAACTGTCAGGGTTGTGCAGGTTTCTGAAGACGAGGGAACAGAATTTCAGTGCAGCTGGTTTTTACAAACTCAGGTTACAGGAAAATACAGGAACTCAGGAAAATACAACCATACATGGACGAGAACCGATAAACACTGAGGGAAAACACAGGGCTTAAATACACTGGGGCTAAAAGGATAATTAAATCAATTTAAAGCCACAGTAAATAGATTAATAAGGAGAATGAGAAACTGAGTTCTAATATGGAGAAGCAGAGCTCCCAAGCCAAGTCTTCTTCAGCATACACTCTAAATAACACTGGGTTAAAAACAACCCAAGGGCTAGGTAAATATAGGACAGAACACATGTTGGGTTAATTTTACACAGCATAATGGGTTGATTCATTTTTACTTTAGTAGTATTTTTTATATATTTATTTTTTACTTCATACATGAATTAATGTTTACGGATTAATCCTCTAAACAAAAAAACAAAACAAAAAAAAATGCTCCACACAACCACTGGTTTGCATGATAATTCCTTTATTTTTGATCATATTTTACAGTATAACATATTTTATATAGTTTTGAATACATATTGCCTACATTTAAGCTTGTTTAACAAATATTAGAAGTAAAAATTAAACATTTATAAGGGGCAGTTCGGTATTTATGGAATGGACCATGAGTAAAATAGGGGAGGGTCATGTCTTTTTACTCTTTGTAGAGGGGAGGGTCATCCAACTTCTTTTAGTCTAGGGGGAGGGTCATCCAACTTTTGTATTCATGAAAACAGCTAAATTTCAAAGTGGCTTGTTTGGTGCATATTTTTCCATGTAGCTCCATAGCTCTCTCAGTCTCGGCCCCCCATCGCTAGCAGATGGGTCTGACCCAACAAAAATCAGACGCGAAAGATAAAGTCTAGTTTGGTGCTGTTTGACAGAAAAAGTGCATCATGTCAGAACAGAACGCCAATGAAATATTTACCTGGCAAAGCTTTAAAGCACGAGCAAATAATGAACTTTTGTGATTGCGAATAAGTGCAGTGTCCTGTGAGTGTAACTCTACCGCTGCATTAACATGTGATGTGAATATATGTCGAGATATACAGTATTGGGACTGAGGCGCCAGAACTGCAGCTGATAGAATGTGCGCTGTAGCCGATACTACCATATTTCTTCAAAAGCAGATCGTGGAGACATTAAATCATCCACGATCAAAAATCATGATATCACTTTACAAGTAGGGGGAGACCGGGGACAGTTGCAACAGGGGATGGTTGCAACATGTCATTTTTCTCCAATCAGAAACAAGCTAGAGTGATGACACTCATACTGAACATGCACAGTTAGACCCTCCACCCACCAAGAAGACAGTAGACATATTCAACATCTGCTGATGTATTTATTGAACAAAACTTGTTTTGGAGGTATGAAAGTAAATTTTTTCATGAGATATATTTTTGTCATACTGTCCTGAAATTTTGTATGATTTAATCAAAACTTACATAGTTTGAATTGTTGTTTTGTTGACTACTAAGTGACATGGTTAGCATGTGTCAAAGTCAGTGTGTCTAGCAGGAATATGATGTTCTGTCATGGCTGATAGGGTTGGGGACGGTTGCAACATGTTATAAATTGCATGTTTAATAAAAGTTTGTTGCATTGCAAATTGTTAAATTCTTCCTGTCTGACACTGAAATATGGAGAGATTGAATAGCATCTGTAACACCTGCACACTGAATCTATGTAGGCCTATGTTCTACACATGAACAAACAAAACTCAATAACTGTTATTTGATAAATATGACTAAATAAATAAATAATAGGCTACAATAATATTATTGAAATAAATAATACTATAATATTATAGTAGGCCTAAAACAGTTAATATTTTCAGAATTCTTTGCTCATTGAGACAAAAAGCTTAAGTTAATTAATGAAATTTAAGGTATTTTTAACATGTTGCAACCGTCCCTGGGTTGTGTTGCAACTGTCCCCTGGGTCGGGGTCAGTTGCAACATCTGACTTCTTCCATTCAAATAAATACTGTGAACGATATGTCATATATAATCATCTTTAAATGGTATGGGTAATTAGCAGACAGATGCAAGTTTAATATATACAAATTTGGTTGGTCTAGTCCAAATAGTCTCTGAGTAATTGAGAGAAATGCAAAAAGTGTTGCAACTGTCCCCGGTCTCCCCTATAAAACGACTGTTATCATGTCTGAAAACAAACACAAGTAACAGAGTTTACAAGACTTTATCGCACGCGTGCTACAGTGGCACATTTATTCATCGTACAGACCAATCTTTTCGTAGATATATGTCGCACTGTACAGGACACTTTTTAATGAACGTTTGGTGTAGGTCTACTAGGCATAGAGATATCTGAACATCTTTGCCAAGCGCAAACCAGTACAGAAGTAATCAATAAATTATCGGGGAGGGACATGCCATTTTCACAATCATTTTGGAGGGTCATAGAAAAATGTATTGCTGGCGAAGGGAGGGTCAAGTCTATTAGACTATAGATCTCAAAACTCCTCCGGTAGCCCCTTAAAGGTCCCATGACATGAAATTTTCACTTTTTAACATTAATATGAGTTTCCCTAGACTGTATATGGTCCCCAAGTTTCTAGAAATTTTAATCTGTGTAAATCGAGCTTTTGCTATCTTTCTCTGCCTTTGAGAAAATGGAAGCTCAGACGGGCTGATCTTGAATCTCCTACTTATGACGTTATAAGGAGAAATGTTACCTTTAAATAAAAAACAAACAGGCCCTAAGTAATTCAAATGTAATGGACCAGTCTCTGTTGTCCCGTCTGCACCGTTACGACGCTGGATCTCGTGCCGGAGCTTGTGTCGTGTTCAGCGGAGGAACTTCTAACTTCAGACGCCGCCCTGCGTTTCACTCGTAGCCGAAATATGCTGTGACTCCATAACCTGTTCATAAACAGTCTGTCACAGTCACTAGCTGGTGTGCCTAGGTTGACCACTAGAGGGCACTCCTTCTCTGACCTTTGCCACTCAGCCATGAACTTCAGTCCCCATAATCCTTTGCCCGGACTCATCATGAATTATTGCATTCACCTGTTTGTCATTACATTGTTTGTCTCACGCTACTTATACCATGTTCTCTCTGTCATTTCTCATCAAGGTTTTGTAATTGTCACACTGCATGTCTGAGCACTCTCCCTTGTCTCTTGTATTTTTTGTCACAGATTGCTCTGAGGCTTTAGTGAGATCCAAGTGCACCTTTATTGGAAAATCCAGAATCGTAGTCATGCCAGGCAAAGTGTCAAAACACTTGCAAACAATCCACATAAAATACTAGAGACAAGGAAGAGTCCCTTACGAAACAAAAATATATGTGAATATATTAGAGGATATAAAGTGATATATTAAACAATACATTTTCATATATGAGAATCAAGTGCATATATTTTTAATATTCTGAAATGTATGCACGAACCATGTATGGCAATATATTAATACATATAAAAAAAAAATATATAGCAATAAGACAAAAACTGTCCAACATCTGTACAACATGTAATAATGCAAGGCAAGGCAAGTTTATTTATATTGTACATTTCATTAGGGCTGCACGATTAATCGCAATAAAGATGTTTTGTTTCCAGACAAGACTTAGAGAAACTTGTGCATGCTTTCATCACCAGCAGGGTGGATTACTGTAATGGACTCCTCACTGGCCTTCCCAAAAAGACCATAAGACAGTTGCAGCTCATACAGAACGCTGAGCAGAACCAGAACATATGAACACATCACACCAGTCCTCAGGGCCCGTATTCAAAAAAAAATCTTAATGCAAAGAGTAGTTCCTAGTGACAAAATTCTAAGAAAATTCTTAGAAATGTGTGTGTTTACTCTTAAAATTAAATAAAACAATCTTAGTAAAGAAAACATTAATTCAGAAAGCATCTTAACCCTTAAAAGAGGTCTTAAGGTCAAAATTGTTAGAAGTACAGACAAGGACTTTTAAGAGGCTTAAGAGTTTCTTTAGCAGAGGAGAACATGACAGAAAGACGAAGAGGGAGAAGAAATGTTTTGCAGACAATGGATGACAGTGAGTTAAAACCAACATTCAAACCACCACTTAAATAGACATGCCAGTAATCAGTGTAATTGGAAAGAGTGGAACAATTTTTATAATTCTAAGCCAATCAAATACCTTATAGCTTATAGGAAATGAACAGCATGGTAAGTAAATAAAAAGGATTTATATACATATATATAATGTGTGTGTGTGTGTGTGTGTGTGTGTGTGTGTGTGTGTGTGTGTGTGTGTGTGTGTGTGTGTGTGTGTGAGAACGGTAAAATAGGAAAAATTATGCATTTAGAATAGAATAGAATAGTCTTAGATGGCTCTTTTTTTTTTCTTGGACAACCACCCAATCACAGTCTTCAAACGGAGTGTGTCACATAGATATCATATAAAGGCTAGATGTCTTAAGGCGGAGTCACTTCCGGCATCACCGGCGGCCATCTTAGGATAGGGCTCTGTGAATTAAGGTGAGTGAGCAGCACGCACACAAATCCTCTTATCTCGCTGAAATCTGGACGGATTTACAAACGGTTTGGTTTCTTACAAACGTTATTAACGTGGCTATAATTCTGAATGCTTAAACATTTTGAACATAATTATTCATATGTATGCAGTATAATAGCTACATCTCTGACGTTTATAACAAACCAAACCGTTTGAAAATCGGTAGAAAATTGAGCAAGTTATGGTTATTTAAAAGTACATGCACCATGTTATGAGTGAGCAAGCACCCTGTCGTAAGATGGCCGCCGTGTGCGGATGTCGAGCTCCATTGGCCAGCAGCGCGGACGAGACATCTAGCCTTTATATGATATCTATGGTGTGTCATACGTATGTAACCCTTTTCACCATAGGCTCGTGATGAGGCAAGTACGTTATACAGCAGCGTATAAAGTATTAAACCCTCTTAATCCTAATGCTTGGTAAAATGGTGAAAGAGACATTCCATTGTATAATAACCCTGTCTAAGAACACTATGATTCTCACTATCTCTCTGCTTATCAATGGGTACCTGAAAGAATATTCTTGGTTTTAAAACATAGAATATTAACACAGAAAACACCGAGCTACACAAATACAATGGCTGGTGAAAGAATAAACAACAAGAACGCCATAGCTCAATTTCCTCCTTTTGTATTATGCAAAACTCACATAACAGTTGAACAGCAAAGAGCAAATATGAAAATAAAACCCAATTTGAAAGAAAAAAGAAACCCCAGGTAATAAAGTCAATGGTCTGTGATAACCTGAGTGCACTCTTATTTTTCAGTTGTTTTAGCAGGCCTGCATTAAGTTAGTTCGTTGGCGCGCTTAAGGTTGGAGCTCATAAAGTGAAGAAAGCAACAATACCTCCTGGCGTGTAGTGAAAAGCTCAGATCCTACCGCGTCTGTAACTCTCTCTGTCAGGCGAACTCCGTTTGCAAGCGGCACAGGCACAGCAAGGGTTAAACAGCTTCATCCGCCCAGCACCGACAGTCAAACAGTCCCCAATGACGAAACCGTCCGCGTCAGCCAGCGAATCTCTTCCCGATATCGTCTCCTCTCGTCCAGCAGACAAAGTGTATGCGGTCACTCCCGCGACCGTGTGACAGTAACGTTACTGAAAAACCACGAGCTAATTTAGCCAGAGAGGCTAACAGGCCTAAGCTCGTGTCACAGTCCAAAAACACACAACTCCGGTGGTGTTTCACTTTCCCTCAGTCACAAACTCCTACGCAGAGAACGCAGTTTCTGATAAACAAATTATAGTCCAACTTAAAGCGTTAAGCCCACAAACTCTGTTAATAGCAGACTAGCCCTCGTGCTCACTCTCGTGCTCAGTTTCGTTTTTTTTCTCTCCCCTTCCTGTTTCCGTTCTCGTCTCTCGCGGGATTTCACATAGTTCAACAGGATACTTTATTAGAACACTAAATCTTTAACATTAACAGATTGATTAGTGAGCTTCTCTTATGAAATGAACCATCCTTAAAACATTTTAAAGAAAACAACTCAACTGTTAAATTACCAGGCACATCTGAACAGCACAGAAATAATTAAATGATAAATCTTCTTGCATATGCATTAAACACTATCAAACAAAATACAATAACCCACATAATTCAGAAATAAACTAAATAACAAACGGACTGATATTGATCAGGTCATTACACGTAGCAACGGGGTTAGCCCCGCCTCCTCACTAAAATTATTTGTCTTTTCCTTGCTCAGAGTTGCTCTCAGATCGGTCCCGAATCGCTCTTGAGCTAAGACTCCTACGAAGAAGTTTTTAAGCAAAATTAGGAGTTTTCTGAGAGGATTGTAGAAGCTTTAAGAATACGGCCCTGGTGCTTAACTGTAGATGATGAAGTTACAGTACATCCTTCCAAATGCAAATTGTATTCTAAGAGATTTGGTGTACAGGTTTTTGGTCCAATAAGTAATAGATGCTGCCGAAGGATAGTCCGACAATATGGGGCTGAATTTGAACAACGTGTCAGAGGACAAAAAAGTTCAGTAGATGTCGAGCATCACTGTCACGGAGGTCAGACAGCATAATTTTAACTGTATTTTCGGATAACAGGTAAGAACGCATAATGTAATTGTATATTTGAATATGTCATGTGTGCTTTTTTTAATCCCATAAAGCCATGTCGGACGCTGACTGGATTTCAAGGCGAAAAAAGTTTGCCATAAGTCAACAGGCCCGGTGGCGTCCTCATGCAGGTCCGGGAAGAGAGGTACTGGGGGCGAGCGCTGGTAGTGCGGCAGGAACCAATCGTCCAATCGTGGGTTGTAAATTAAACTTTGTTGTTTGAGTATACTGTAGAAAAGACAATGCTTTATTAAGATGAAAAAGTGTTTTGAAATTTTTTTGTAAAATAAAAGTCAGAAATTAAATGGGATCCTTTATTGTATATTTACTGCACTTACCCTGTAACTACACAGAACAAGGGGGTAACAAGCTCCACTTTAATTTACAGCCCGCAGGAGTTACACTTACCCTGTAACTACACAGAACAAGGGGGTAACATGCGCCACTTTAATTTACAGCCCGCAGGAGTTACACTTACCCTGTAAATACACAGAACAAGGGGGTAACATGCGCCACTTTAATTTACAGCCCGCAGGAGTTACACTTACCCTGTAACTACACAGAACAAGGGGGTAACAAGCGCCACTTTAATTTACAGCCCGCAGGAGTTACACTTACCCTGTAAATACACAGAACAAGGGGGTAACATGCGCCACTTTAATTTACAGCCCGCAGGAGTTACACTTACCCTGTAACTACACAGAACAAGGGGGTAACAAGCGCCACTTTAATTTACAGGCCGCAGGAGTTACACTTACCCTGTAACTACACAGAACAAGGGGGTAACATGCGCCACTTTAATTTACAGCCCGCAGGAGTTACACTTACCCTGTAACTACACAGAACAAGGGGGTAACAAGCACCACTTTAATTTACAGCCCGCAGGAGTTACACTTACCCTGTAAATACACAGAACAAGGGGGTAACAAGCACCACTTTAATTTACAGCCCGCAGGAGTTACACTTACCCTGTAAATACACAGAACAAGGGGGTAACAAGCGCAACTTTAATTTACAGCCCGCAGGAGTTACACTTACCCTGTAACTACACAGAACAAGGGGGTAACAAGCGCCACTTTAATTTACAGCCCGCAGGAGTTACACTTACCCTGTAACTACACAGAACAAGGGGGTAACATGCGCCACTTTATTTTACAGCCCGCAGGAGTTACACTTACCCTGTAAATACACAGAACAAGGGGGTAACAAGCACCACTTTAATTTACAGCCCGCAGGAGTTACACTTACCCTGTAAATACACAGAACAAGGGGGTAACAAGCGTCACTTTAATTTACAGCCCGCAGGAGTTACACTTACCCTGTAACTACACAGAACAAGGGGGTAACAAGCGCCACTTTAATTTACAGCCCCCAGGAGTTACAGTTATCCTGTAAATACACAGTTGAAACGGTTTAATTTATGGACCAGAGATACAACCCACAGATGTCAAAATTACCCTGTAACTACATTACATAAGAAAATATTTTGCCAGAAATGTGATAAAAACTTTTATATACAACAGATGTACAATTTTTGCCTGGAATATATTAACAGAATAGGTACCTGTTAGTTTTAAAATAATTACATTATAAATAATTTGCTTGTATATCTGGTTGTACCCCTTTATTACCCAAAACCTAACATATTGTTCCCTTATACCTACACGGAGGTACACTATAATTACAGAAACATACACCGTAATTTCGGTTTACTTACGAAGTTCTTTGCAGGTTGTATATCTGGTTGTGCCCCTTTATTACCCAAAACGTAACATATTGTTCCCTTATACCTACACAGAAGTACACTATAATTACAGAAACGTACACTGTAATTTCGGTTTACTTACGCAGTTGTTTGCGGGTCGTAATATAAAGTGTTACCTCATTAATAATCTACTGTTAATTGCATTAAATAATTATATTCATAATTTTGTATTCATATTTTTGATCATAAGATTTTTATTCATTACTTTGTGTCACACACCCTTCCATGGTAGCACATCAATTAATTCATAGTTTATTATTAATAGTGCCGTTAACACACTAACAGGCCATAAGCAAATACTGGTAGTGAGTTCTTCATTCATTGTCACTGTGATTAACAATCATTTTTTTAATTAGCTCATATGTAAAGATTTAAATAATGTTTTTTTTATCCTTTGTTAACAACTTGATAAATACACCTATATGATGTATTTTAAACCATGTATTAAAGTTGTTAATGTTCATCAAAACATTAAGAAGTTATTAATTCATAGTAAATAAATGCTCACGTATAAAGGGAATTGATGCAAATTTAAAGCTTAATTAGTGTCTAACTGTCATCTATGTGTCTTCTTTTTATTCTTTTAATTACATTTTAAATCAAATTGAATCAGTCTTATTCTTTGTTCTTCTTATTTCCTAATAAGTTTATGATTCTTTTTAAATCCTTTTTATGTAAAGCATTGAATTACCATTGTGTATGAAGTGTGCTATATTAATAAACTTGTCTTGCCTTGATGTTTGTGTGACTGAATCTAAAGTGAGAAGTGCCCTAATAAAACATTTATTAAGGATAAATAGGAAAATCCTTATTCCTGACACCCAAACACTTCTTCCTCTTCTGTACTGCCAGAAAAAAAAATCAATCTTTATTAAAATGCATTTGTCACAATGATGATGTTCGTGGGCCCAACTGCGGAATACAACGGTGTCGGCGAAGGTATAATGCGTATGTCTTTTCAGCGCTCCAGTGAAGTTCACATAATTTTTAGAATTTAGTTTCAATTCTTTATCGCTGTGCTTAATCTGACTCCAATTTCAAATGATTATCACATTTAGATTGTGTTTCTTATTAGAAAATAATCAGAAATATTGATTATGATTTAACTGAGATCTTTGATTATTCTGGGTATCCCATACTTTCAATTATTCGTTCATTAAAGGGATAGTTCACTTTGAAATTAATTTTTGATATGTTTTAGCTTACCTCAAGGGCATCCAAGATATAGGTGTCTTTGTTTCCGCAGTAGTTTCAATTTTGATATTTTTCACATTGATGGCCTAAGACACGAAACGAGCGGTTTGTGTGAGAAAACGAACAGTATTTATATTGTTGTTATCTCTTGAACACAGCACACGTCCAAATGATCTGACGGCGCGGGCGGGTATAGATATATACATAGATGTCGCCTTCGCTACTGCAGTTCATTGGAACGAAACCGTAGCCAAGGCGACATCTATGTATATATCTATACCCGCCCGCGCCGTCAGATCATTTGGACGTGTGCTGTGTTCAAGAGATAACAACAATATAAATACTGTTCGTTTTCTCACACAAACCGCTCGTTTCGTGTCTTAGGCCATCAATGTGTACTTACGATGGGGAATTGTTTTATTTGGACGATGGGGAATTGTTTTAATTTGGACTCTGTGCTTGTGTTTTGAGACAGTGACCATCGACCTGCATTATATGACTGACAGACAAGAACGGTTTGACCTAAAAATATCAAAATTGAAACTACTGCGGAAACAAAGACACCTACATCTTGGATGCCCTTGAGGTAAGCTAAAACATATCAAAAATTAATTTCAAATTGAACTATCCCTTTAAGGGATCAGTCAATAAAGACGGTGAGTCATGTCATATTGTCCTGTTATTGTCACTTGCACTTCATGTCACATGTACAGCATAGCCTTCTCTGTCAGCACTGAGGGCTTTATATATAATAAATGCAGGGAGACAGTCAGGCTGACAGAGAAGATTTCAGAACTAGAGAAACGCATCCAAATTTTAATCGAGGATAGTAAGAGATCAAGGGCTTTAAAACTGCTTTGGATGCGACTAGCTTAGTGAACACAATATAAATATACACAGGATTTATGCAGTACAATATACTGTACACATAATATACACAAAGTCTACAAATATGCACAATAAAGTTCGGAGTAGAGTATTGTCATAACACAGGAGAGGAGACACGGTGGATCTTTATTAAAGGTCCCGTATTATGCCCCTTTTCACAAGATGTAAAATAAGTCTCTGATGTCCCCAGAGTGTGTATGTGAAGTTTGAGCTCAAAATACCCAACAGATCATTTTTTACAGCATGTTTAAATTGACATTTTTTGGGGCTCAGAAAAACGAGCTGTTTCAGTGTGTGCCCTTTAAATGCAAATGAGGTGCTGCTGGACGACACAGGGGGCGGAGCTCGCGCTCAGTCTGTCAGGACAAATTCATCTCATGGAATGATGATAATATCAGAAACTCTCAGTAACGGCGTTCATTTCGAGTCGGACAATAATGCCTACAGAGTCAGAGTGCTGTATAGAGATGAAACAGGTATGGTTTAGTAGTTTAATTACGGTTATTATAACGTATTTGTCATCTGCTTGTAGGCTATGTATCCATTATTTATTAATAGCCTACAAGTCTGCTGTCTGAATGATGATCAAACATGTACTGTTGAGTTTAATAAAGTTTATTGTACATCACACAAAAGATGAAGCGTCAGTTTTACTTCAGAAAATCACCGTAAGAGCTGAGTAAACACAGTAGCCTAAGTTATAAGAAGTGTGCAAGTAGCCGGTAGAGTTGAGGGAGCATTCCTGTGGGCGGAGGTTAGTCAAGAAACGGTTCTAGTGACATCATTAAAGAAGAAAGTAGAGGGATGTAGTCCAATCGAGCCGTTTTTTGTAGTCAACTTCTGTTAAATAAAATATCTCGCTTGGCATTGAACTTTGAGCTTTATAATTTTACAGATATTATTTATGCTCTAACAGCAACATTACACACTAACTAAAGTTTGAAACATGGGATCACGCAGAATGGGACCTTTAAGTCAAGTCACCTTATAGATTGTTTCAAAGCTTTACAGTGATAATAGGAAATTACAGTAACAGAGAGTGTTTTGGCTTTACAGCAGCTCTAGAATAAAGTTATTGTCCAGCTAAAGTTAGTTTTAATTGACTGATTTACTTCCATTGCAAAGATCATTAGTTATTAACTTAAGGGGTCGCTAACATGACACCGTTCTAACAGAAAACCGCCAACGTGATCCGGCTGCTCATCCGCACAAAACAGTGCCTGGTGGCTCAAGAATGCACAGCCTTGCTTTGTGCGTTCAATTTAGAATTTTGCACGCGTAAGTTGAAAGGCATTTGGTTGTGGATAGAAAAACATATCTGCAACATTTATGAATAGTTACAAGTTCATGAATAATTGTGCTTGCAGTTGTTAATCATTTTGATACTATTCATCCCATAGTGATCTGGAGGATCTTCAGATAGGTGAGTGATGAGCATTAGCAGCTCAAATGATAGTCACAGTGGTAGACCAGGAAGGATTCTGGGAAATGTAGTGCTGAAGGCACACTGCTTTGTGCAGAGGTCCTGAAGGGAGGGATGCTCACATCCAACAATGTGAGGGTGCTGTTCCTACACCAGGCAGTGATGAAGCCAGTCAAGATGTACTGATGTAGAACGAGCTGAGGATTCAGAGGCTCATTCCAGATTTCCTCAACGTCTCAGGAAGAAGAGACACTGCTGTGCTTTCTTCACCACTGCCTCTGTGTGGACTGACCATGTGAGGTCCTCTGTGATGTTAATGCCAAGGAATCTAAAGTGGCTGACCCCGTCTACTGTCGAGCCATTGATGGTGATGGGGGTGTGCGCTCTGTCATGTCTCCTGAAGTCCACCACTAGCTCTTTGGTGTTTCTGACATTGAGGGAAAGGTTGTTCTCCTGGCACCAATGTGTCAGGGTGCTCACTTCTCTCTGTAGGCTGACTCATCATCGTCGGTGATCAGTCCTACTACAGTCGTATCGTCAGCAAATTTGATGATGACATTAGAGCCGTGCAGTCGTAGGTGTAGAGGGAGTACAGGAGTGGGCTGAGAACGCAGCCCTGAGGAGAAGAAGTCGTCTTGTTATCCATTCTGATCAATTGCCGTCTGCCTGTCCAGAATCCAGCTGTTCAGACTTCAGACAGTGTGTAATGTGTAGACTATGTAACATCAGTAGATTCCATGGTATGTAAACTGCAGTGGATCCAGTGTAACAGGGAGAGGGGGAGATTGAAAATGTCAGTAAAAACAGCTGCTGTGCGCATGCTCTGAGTATGCAACCTCAGATTGCCTTCTGGACCTGCGGTTTTGTGGATATTTACTCACTGGAAGGATCGGGTTACATCCGCTACAGAGACCAGGAAAGTCTGGCGTATAATGTATTTAGCTTCTTCCCCTTTAAACCTGTGATATTGTTGATCCCCTGCCACATGCCTCTAGTGTTGTTGCAGTCAAACTGTCTTTTCACCTTATCCCTGTACTTGTGTTTGGTTGTTTTGATGGCTTTCCTGAGGGCATATCTGGTATGTTTGTGTAACCGGTGGCTCGCGACACCAGTTATAAACACTTGTCTACGTTGTGTAGTAGTGAGACAGACACGGGACAACAGGCGGCGGTTTCACTGAATTTGATCTGATGTAAAGAAACAAATAGAAACAGCCTCTGAGTATAATCACCCTTATTTTTCTCTATAAAACAAATGTGATGTAGATTTAATTACCATGTGCTTTTCATCTCCACATATAGGCCAAAGACACAAATATAACTTAAATTGGGCAAAATGACAAAAATAACCACACAGGTAAGTAAAATAACATAATACACATAATTTGCAATGAAGATATAGACATAAAAGCAACAATTAAAATAAAGATTGATGAAGATTAACAGGAGCCAAAAATAACCCACCACTTCCATGCATTAACAATGCCAAGAGGAAGAGGAGGAGACAAAACAGGAAAATATGTAGGCTCATGATGACATCACAGCAATTAAAGGGGAAAGATGCTCATTCAGGCAGGTACACCAGATATATGAAAAACCATTTTGTGAGAATTATAACAACCAATACATATGTTTTAACAGAACACTTTCTGTACCTGTTACATTTGTATTTTTCCTTGTTACCAGTATTGAAGGCTGAGGTTCACATGTTCAGGGCTGCGTGCACCTCGCTGTTTAACCATGGCTTTCGGTTAGGGTAAATTCGTATTGTTTTGGTCTTATATGCACTTCCTGATAAAAAATGTTACCGTGTCTGCGTAGACCTAGGAGTCATCGTCGGAGGCAGACCAGAACATTTCCCGGTCCACGTGATCAAAACAGTCTTGTAGCATAGCATTTGATTGGTCTGACCAGCACTGGATAGTTCTGAGAGTGTGTGCTCCCCGTTTCAGCTTCTGCCTGTGAGCGGACAGAAACAGAATGGATTTGCCGAAAGATGGACAGGGGAGGGATTTGTATGCATCCCTGAAAGGTGAATAGCAATGATCCAAAACCCAATCCACTGGTGTGCTACAAATGATGTGTTGAAATTACTTTGGTATCATTGTACGGAGGTTGGCCTTGTTAAAGTCCCCGGAACAATAAATGCGGCCTCAGGGGCACACCTTGGCGTTTTATTTTAATTTTTCTTTGTTTAATTCTTGAAATACATTATATTCTTCACGAGGTACTTTGCAAATATGATCCTGTGCGGATTACAGTCTGCATATTCTCGTACAGTTCCTTGAGTGCCTGAAACCAATCTTTAATGCTAATATATAAATTGCACATTTGCCTCTGGACACAAAAAGATTGCACTGGTGTTTGACTGAAATGTAACATCTATGCAAAATAATCCTTGAAAGATTTCTCATTTAAGGCCATTCCTGTTTGGAATATATGATTGTGTATTGTCAACAATTTCCATTTTGTAGTGTGGATCATTCATTTAAACATTTATCCTCATTCTCATGTTTAAGAATCTGTTTTCTGCTTGACAAATAATTTATGCTACTGCCCACTGACATGCTTTTAAAGCTATTGTTATCCAATTTGTTTGGCCTTCAAACACCTAAAATGCACATATGTACAGTGGGGAGAACACTGCCGATTTTGCAGGTTTTCCTACTTACAAAGCATGTAGAGGTCTGTCATTTTTATCATAGGTACTCTTCAACTGTGAGAGACGGAATCTAAAACAAAAATCTAGAAAATCACATTGTATGATTTTTAAATAATTAATTTGCATTTTATTGCATGACATAAGTATTTGATCACCTACCAACCAGTAAGAATTTCGGCTCTCATAGACCTGTTAGTTTTTCTTTAAGAAGCCCTCCTGTTCTCCACTCATTACCTGTATTAACTGCACCTGTTTGAACTCGTTACCTGTATAAAAGACACCTGTCCACACACTCAATCAAACAGACTCCAACCTCTCCACAATGGCCAAGACCAGAGAGCTGTGTAAGGACATCAGGGATAAAATTGTAGACCTGCACAAGGCTGGGATGGGCTACAGGACAATAGGCAAGCAGCTTGGTAAGAAGGCAACAACTGTTGGCGCAATTATTAGAAAATGGAAGAAGTTCAAGATGACGGTCAATCTCCCTCGGTCTGGGGCACCATGCAATATCTCACCTTGTGGGGCATCAATGATCATGAGGAAGGTGAGGGATCAGCCCAGGACTACACGGCAGGACCTGGTCAATGACCTGAAGAGAGCTGGGACCACAGTCTCAATGAAAACCATTAGTAACACACTACGCCGTCATGGATAAAAATCCTGCAGCGCACGCAAGGTCCCCTGCTCAAACCAGCGCATGTCCAGGCCCGTCTGGAGTTTGCCAATGACCATCTGGATGATCCAGAGGAGGAATGGGAGATGGTCATGTGGTCTGATGAGACAGAAATAGAGCTTTTTGGTCTAAACTCCACTCGCCGTGTTTGGAGGAAGAAGAAGGATGAGTACAACCCCAAGAACACCATCCCAACCGTGAAGCATGGAGGTGGAAACATCATTCTTTGGGAATGCTCTTCTGCAAAGGGGACAGGACGACTGCACCGTATTAATGGGAGGATGGATGGGGCCATGTATCGTGAGATCTTGGCCAACAACCTCCTTCCCTCAGTAAGAGCATTGAAGATGGGTTGTGGCTGGGTCTTCCAGCATGACAACGACCCGAAACACACAGCCAGGGCAACTAAGGAGTGGCTCCGCAAGAAGCATCTCAAGGTCCTGGAGTGGCTTAGCCAGTCTCCACACCTGAACCCAATAGAAAATCTTTGGAGGGAGCTGAAAGTCCGTATTGCCCAGCGACAGCCCCGAAACCTGAAGGATCTGGAGAAGGTCTGTATGGAGGAGTGGGCCAGAATCCCTGCTGCAGTGTGTGCAAACCTGGTCAAGAACTACAGGAAACGTATGATCTCTGTAATTGCAAACAAAGGTTTCTATACCTAATATTAAGTTCTGCGTTTCTGATGTATCAAATACTTATGTCATGCAATAAAATGCAAATTAATTACTTAAAAATCATACAATGTGATTTTCTGGATTTTTGTTTTAGATTCCGTCTCTCACAGTTGAAGAGTACCTATGATAAAAATTCTTAAAAGACTTAAAATAAAAAGACTTCTACATGCTTTTTTAAGTGGGAAAACCTGCAAAATCGGCAGTGTATCAAATACTTGTTCTCCCCACTGTATATATTAACATGGTGTGTTACTGTGTGTGTGTGTGTCGGCAAACTTTGCAGTAGGTAGTGGAGTAAGGCAGGATTGTGTTCTTGCACCTGTCTTGTTTAACATCTTCTTACTGTGTGTTACAAAGCTGCTGTATAAAGAGATGGAAGAAGAAAGTGGGGTTGCAGTGGCTTGTAGACTGGATGGTAACCTCTTTAACATCAGGAGGTTCCAGGCAGTCACAAAGCTTCAGTTGGTTCGCATGCCAATTGCAATATGCGGATGGTTGTCACATACTCCAGAAGATCTACAGTCCACTCTTAAAGCTGCTGTTAGGGCATACAGCAGGATGGGCTTAGATGTGAATATCAAGAAAACAGAAGTCCTCTGTCAATAGTCATTGGATCCCCTACAAAAACATCCAGTATTTACTATTTATGATTCACCACTTGCACAGTACCACACTTCAAATATCTTGGCAGTTATTTATCTGGTGATTGTAGCATGGATCATGAATCTGCCTCACCACTCTCCTGTATGGTTGTGAAACATGGACCAGCTATGCTCGACATCTGAAAATGTTGCAGCGCATCCTCAAAGTGACATGGGAAGATCGAGTGCCACATATTGAGATCCTAAAAAAAAAAAAAACTGTTGGAGTATAGAAGAAACCCACCCTAATGCTCTACCAACTCAGATGGCTTGGTCATGTTGTGAGAATGCTGCCAAGTCGCCTTCCACGTAAGATACTCTACGGTCAATTACATCTTGGCTCACGATTTGCAGGCAGTCAAAAAAAGAGTCTGAAAGACCAACTAAAAGGCTTTCTTGGAAACTAGTGCAGCGATTCGCACGCTCTGGCAGCAACTTTGTCAGAATGGAGTACAAAGCTACAAAGACAGGAGAACTGAACATCGCCCAGTGGCGGAGCCAGAGGGGGGTCCGGGGTGGCACTGGACACCCCTGACATGCGATTGGCCACCCCGGGTGCCACCCCAAAATTTTATTTGCTACTGGCAGTTGCTGATGCTGATTTAAAAAAAAAAATAATTACGTTCGCCGGCAGCGCGGCGCGCGTGCAGTTTTCAAACGGACGAGCAGAGGACGAGAGATGGTTGCAAGATACCGAACTTCACCGAATAAGAAAACATCATATTTGAAGTAAGTTTTTAAGGTTTAGCATCAGGGTGGTTTGCTCCGAATAGCCTACATTAGGCCTAATACACGCATATGCAGTACCTTGCCGTTACAGTATACAAATGTTCTAGCTAATGTGAGGATAGGAGATCAAAACGCAGGCAAAGAAGAGCAGAAACAAGTGATATCATAATGCGATCGAAGCTTTATGGGTGTAGGGTGTTGATGGACTCGATCTACTGTGTTTTGATCATCATTATGAATCTGATCTAGATGTAGTCTTTGATAAAAATGCGATTTTCTCAGCTTTTTGCTCATGTTGCTTTTTATGAAACTTGCCAACATTCAAGTGTTGATAAAAAAAGATGCACAAAGCTAGAATACATTTTTTTTTTGTCTGTTCATTCTTTTGGTATGTTCAGATATTCATACAACAAAATATTCTGGGGTGCCATGAAATTGTGAAAATTACCAAAAACACCATTTATTTTTTATAGGCTACTGCGAGAAAGAGTTAAGATAAAAATGTTGGTAATTGGATGATGATTAGAATATAAATATGATTGGAATCATATTTTAAATTTGTCATATTTTTGAACAGGGTCAATTAAACATGAAAAGAAAGGGAGAGATATCAGAGTACTTTTTAAATAAGCACAAACATAGTCCAGTCATTTTATGAAAAAAGGTTGAACAAATTGCAACGGAAGCAAACTCAAATAATTTTGTATCCTCAATATGTCCTGAGTAAGGAAAAAAAGTCTAGAAGAATCCCATTAGGGGAAAGTTTCGAAAACTGTTTCTGGGGATTCACTTTTTATTTTACCTTTTGTCCTTTGCATTCTCCTTACCATTGTCTCCTGTTCTTCCCTCAGACTCGTCCCCCAGAAACAGTCCCACAGACCCAGTCCCAAAACCAATCTCTTGCTTCTGTTGAGTTTGCTTCTGTTGCAATTTGTTCAAGGTTGACCCCCATTTTGGCTTAAAATGACTAACAGGCAGATCAGGTGCAAACAGACCCCAGCCCTTGCATCACCACTGGCTAGTCAGAGTCAGTGTGGTCAGACTTCAGGACCAGCAACAGCTCAGAGCATCTACCAGACACAGGCAGTCAATCACATACCCAATTCAGGAATTTAGGTTGAGATGGTTTTGCCAGATTAAAAGGATAGTTCACCCAAAAATGAACACAAAAAAATAATTATATTTAGAAAGAATAATTATAAATTATTATAAAGAAAGAATTATGTTGTATTAAATCTTCCTAGGATAAGATTTTATATTGATGGGCAATACAATTGTTTACATTTTTCAAGTAGGCTACAATTAAAAAAACAGGTTTTTTTTTTGTAAATGTGAGTTTTTTTGTAAATAAACGCAGCAGTACATAACAGACACATGCTACGGTATCTTATCTCCTTGGTGCTTAAGCTTTGTTTTCTGCAAATATTTTGGATGTTCAACACTTATAGACACAAACAGAGTGACCCAATTCCTTCCATAAGCTTTTCCACTGTGTGTGTGTACTGTGTACCCCCGAAAGTAGCAGTGGCCACCCCCTGGCCACCCCATGTATAAAACTCTAGTTCTGCCACTGACATCGCCTGACTAAAAGACATCAGAGAAAGCAGGCCATGCTTGTTCCTGCCCCCTTAAAGGGAGACTTCACCCATTTGCATTAAGCTTTGTATTGTTAGAAACCCAGTCATATATTATAATAAATGTGGATTTTTCATCCATTTTTCCCTGAGATGGGAGAAATAAGGATTTAAGTGTTTTACTTCCTGCTTATTATGACGTAAAAATCATCATTTTGCGTCATAATAAGCAGGAAGTCACATTTCATTGAAAAGTGTAGAGACTACAGACACTCGTTCCTCATCTTTCCCAGGGGGCGGGAACCGCTCACGCTACAGGCCTATTACAGATCAGTGGGTGGGACTTGACTTTCTGAAACTAAAAGCAATATCCTCCATCTTGTTTGGAAGCTAAGCTAACAGGCGCTGTGGAGCCAGATGTGAAGATATGACAATAGCGGAGGGTAACGTTACTCAATATGATGTAGAAGAAGAGGATTTCGGAAGTCTGATGCTCGAATCAGGTGTTTGTGGCTACCTTTACAAGGATTATACGCATTATAGCGCAGAGCAGCCGAGGCAGCAGAAGACCTGCCTGCCGCGGACGAGGAGCCTGGACTGGCTCGAGTTAGGGCGGACTGGTGGCGCCGGTGATCTCACTATGCAACTACGAACCGCTACGAACACAGAGATAGAGTCCGTCTGCGGCAAAGAATTTCAACAATGACAACTTCTCCTGGATGAAATCTCTGAATCAGACGAGGACACGGACGTTTGTGTTGTGAATCAGACGAGGACACGGACGTTTGTGTTGTGAATCAGACGAGGACACGGACGTTTGTGTTGTGAACTATCCTAGTTTCGCACCGCATCTGACTGAACATCCAGGTAACGTTACAATGCAATAATTCACCACTTCGAAAGAAATACAAATGAAGAGTAATTCACTAATGAGTTCGCCAACTAACTAGACATTTTGTGTGAAATGAATTTCAAGCTCTGGTGGTAGCTAGCCTTGTAGACGGAAGAGTTATTTCTCTTATAGGCAGATATGCGCTTTCTGGATTAGTGGGAGTGGCTTGCGCAGCTGTGCAATGTGGTGCATTGTGGGAGTTGGTGTCTTTCATACTAATGCGTCCTGAAGTTACTTTCTTTCTTTCCTCGGCCAAGAAGGCACCAAATTCAAAATTTATTTTACATTTCGACTACATATATGACCCACTTTCAATAAAGATCAATGTTCCCATGGGTGAAATGCTCCTTTAAGGCCATCAGGAGAAACTTTTACATGCCCTGTCTGTAAAAGACAGTGTGCATCCCGCATCGGACTATACAGTCATCAAAGAACCCACAAATTATAGGAGAAGTCATCATCGGACGACGATGGACTACCCAGAAGAAGAAGTGTGTGTGTGTGTGTGTGTGTTGTATTTTACACAAATTCCAATGGTTGTGTGATGTTTCTTTATGTCAAGCCATGTTAATAAAAATAAATTAGTTATGTTTTCTGCATCACTTTTGAAGTAATGGATCCTTAATAAATGTTTTATTAGGGCTAAATATTTCTCACTTTAGATTAAGTCACGCACAAGTCAAGGCAAGTTTGTTATTGGGTATTGACAAGTTTATTTATTAATATAGCACATTTCATACAAATGATAATTGAATTGTAATTCATGGTAATTAAAAGTGCTTTACATAAAAATTATTTACAACAAATAATGTAATAAAAATAAGAAATAAGAAAAACAAAGAATGACATTGATTACAATTGATTTAAAATGTAATTAAAAGAATAAAAAGAGGACACATCATGATGTTGTCAGGATACGATGGACTCAGAGATCGAGGTGATGTTAAATAACACAACTTTATTGAATTTTAGGATAGCAGGCGTAAGGGATTCGGGGAAAAAACCCGGAGCAACAAAACATAAGCATTCGGGATCCACAGCGGGTAATTTTCACTCAACGGGTTAGGAACTCAAATTATCTTTCAGAATTGTTCAATAAAGGGGATCAGAATCCACCACGGGTGAGTATTCCTCTTCAGATCTGTGAATGTGAATTGCCTTTTCCAGACGAGAGGATTTAAGTGAACATAAGATGCGGGATCCACAACAGGTTAGTGCACACTCTTGAAATCATGTATTCCGTGAATCCAATCCCAGAATGATAACACTGGCCTTATTTCTTACAGGATAAGGTGAGGGTTCAGCGGGGAAACCGAGGTATCAATGAGCCTTGGATGAATGCTGGAAGCTAGGACATCGGTGATCAACAGCAGCTCTTCTGAGGATTACAGACAGAGTCAGAGGTTAGTGATACACAGGTGAGTATTTTCAGTGAGCAGAGTATTCAAAAGGTTTTCTCTAATAGCCACAGACAGAGGAAATACGGTCAGTTCCTGTTGGAGGCTTGACGCTAGACTGCAGTGAGTGTGAGTGTTTTATGGAGCTGGTTGATGAGGTTACTGATTGTGAACAGGTGTGGGTGATTAGAATTCTGGGGAGATTGAACGTTGTGTGGATCGTGATGCAGAGTCTGCTGATTGGTTTCTGACATTACCCCCCCCCCTCTAGAGTCCGCGCCAGCGGACCTTAGACCTCGATGTCTTGGAGGTCTGCCTCTGGGTCGAGGTGCCGGTTTGTCAGGATGCTGAGCATGGAATTCGAGGAGCAAAGTAGGATCGGTCCATATCCCTCCCAGTCGATCAAATACTCCAATTGACCATTTCGACGTCGAGAGTCCATCACTTCTTTAACCGTATAGATGGGATCCGGTTCTATAGGTGGAATAGGAGGATCGTCTCCGGGAGCCAGTTCTGCTGGGGAGCCAGGTACAGGAGGGTAATGAGGTTTGAGAAGGGAAACATCGAAGGTAGGGTGGATCCGATACTGAGCGGGGAGCTGAAGCTGATATGTGACCGGATTGATCTGCTTGACAATGGGGAACGGTCCGATGTATTTTGGGCTAAGTTTACGGCAGGGTTGCCGGAGTCGCATATCTTTGGTAGAAAGCCATACCAATTGTCCAGGTTGGTAAACGGGAGTTTGGCGTCGATGAGCATCTGCAAAATGTTGTTGACGATTAACTGCTTGTTGTAGGTGCTGATGGGCTTGATTTCAGACATTTTCACTCTCCCTAAACCATTCATTGACTGCAGGTACTTCAGATGGTTCCCCAGACCATGGGAACAAAGGAGGTTGATAGCCCAGGACGCATTGGAAAGGTGTGAGTTGAGTGGATGACTGTCTGAGAGAGTTTTGTGCGTACTCTGCCCAAATCAAGTAGTGACTCCAGATGTGTTGATTGGAGTGGCAGAATGTACGCAAAAACCAGCTTACATCCTGGATCTTCCTTTCAGTTTGTCCATTAGTTTGTGGATGATAACCAGATGAGAGGCTTACCGTCACATTCATTAGGTTGAAGAATGCTCTCCAAACCCGAGAGATAAATTGGGGACCTCTATCGGACACAATGTCTTCTGGTATTCCAAAGTTTCGGAAGACGTGTTCCATTAATAACTGTGCCGTGACAAAGGCCGTAGGAAGACTCTTGAGTGGGATTAATTTGCAAGCCTTTGAGAACCGGTCGATGGCAACGAGGATACAGGTATTCCCGGCTGAGTTTGGGAGATCGGTGACAAAGTCAACCCCGATATGGGACCAGGGTCGATTTGGAACAGGGAGTGGGACCAGTTTACCGGCTTGAAGGTTTCTTGGGACCTTGGACATGGCACATGGAATACATCCCTGGATAAAGGTTGTGATATCTTGTTGCATGTTTGGCCACCAATACCGGAGTTGGAGCGTGGAGCATGTCTTGTGTACCCCTGGATGTCCTGTGCCAACTGATGAATGGGCCGAAGAAATTAAGGAATTGCGGAATTCTTGAGGCACATAAATCTTTCCTGGAGGGCATTCTGGAGGTCCAGGATGCTGTTGAGAAAGCTCAAGTAACTGTTCATTGATGTCCCATTGGATGGGGTTGACGAATATCTGTTCTGGTAGAATGGTCTCTGGTTCTTCGATCGGAACTTCAGGGGCATGGATACGAGAAAGAGCATCTGCTCTGATATTCTTGGAGCCCGGACGATAAGAAATTCTAAAATGGAAACGAGTGAAGAATAATGCCCATCTGGCTTGCCGTGGATTAAGTCGTTTTGCTTCTTTTAGGTACTGGAGGTTCTTATGGTCAGTGAAGACTATGAACGGGTGCTTAGCTCCTTCCAACCAGTGCCTCCACTCTTCCAAGGCAAGTTTCACTGCCAAGAGTTCGCGATTACCTATGTCGTAATTGCTTTCAGCAGTGGACAACTTCTTTGAAAAGAAGGCACAAGGTAAGGGCTTGGAGGAGCTCTCAGAGTATTGAGATAAGACAGCTCCTACACCTGAGGTAGAGGGATCGACTTCAACGATAAACGCCTTTTCAGGGTCTGGGTGCTTAACCCTCTGAGGTCTGAGCTGTTTTCTGGGCCCTGGAGGTGGTCTGACATGCTCTGACATTTGTGTTTTTTTCTGTTACTAGTGACATTTTCATGGCTAAAGTCTAATTACACTGTATTCAGCACAAACTCTGCTACAATAATATATCAGCAGCATGTATGTAAAAGTTTGTAGTTTTGAGATAATGACATTTATGCGTGGTTTGTGAAAATACAAAAAAAATTTGTCACTGAAATAAGGCCATGAAACCCATACTGATTATTTCTTCACAAGACTTTTGAAAATTGTATGACGTAGCCTAGAATATTTGCTCCAAAACTATGTGAAAATCACCCTGACTGCTCATTCAGATAAGACAATATATTGATTTAAAATTTCTAAGACGTGTTTTGTGTGACAAAGCCATATGCGAAGAGGCGTGATCATCTCATGAATATTTAAGCTTTTTACACCTGAGAAAGACAAAGACACTCCCCTAACTGCCCTATTAGGAGTGATCAGGCCCTGTCATTCAGAGCAACCTTGCACAAAGAATGAGGAGATTTAAAAAAGAATGGCTTTTAGATTGTTTGGATTTATTTACAACACAACACAATCCAAAAATACAAATGACAAAAGAGCACATTGAAAACAATGATCCAAAGACAGAGACCTTTGTGCCATTCCTAAAAACATTGTACATACCTTTCAGTTCCAAGGTGTTTGATTTTCACTTTACCATGTTCATGTACAGAGACTCATGTGAATGTTGAAGTCAGCAGGACTCAGTTGCATCTGGTCCCTGAAAGAAAAGAAAAAAGTGAACATACTGGTATCAAGAGAAACTAGGCCTGCACGATTTTGGGAATACATTTGAGATTTTTCTGGTTAAAATTGCTTTTTAAAATTCACAGAATACACACACACACACACACAAATGTTTCCAACAATATATAATATAAAGAACACCATATTTGTTGTGCCTTGTAGGCATAAGCTATGTGCAGTACTGCATAAAATAATTTTATTTTACAAAGCAGCCTATAAATCTTCCAAAAGATTTCAGTAACAATGCTAGAGAAAAATATATTGATTATCTTATGTTACTTCAAATGTTTCCATTCGTTATGATGATATGAAATGAGATAATAGTAAAAACATAAAGCCTAATGTTTGGTGCATTTTTCCTTTCAAACGCAATCGCGCTCCAAAATATGATACATTAAAACCCACAGCGCGCTCCAAAATATGATACTCAAACCCACAGCGCGCTCCAAATACATTCAAACGCCATCGCGCTCCAAAATATGATACTCAAACCCACAGCGCGCTCCAAATACATTCAAACGCCATCGCGCTCCAAAATATTAAACATTATGGTTATACATATCTATGCTTGAGCAGATATCCACAAACAGTATTTAACAGTAAACACGGGTCTAAATAGTATAATATTCACCATATATCTAGCAACAGTTCAACTGCAATGTGAAGTTTATGCAACAATACCATAAACTAATAAGTAAGAATTTCTTACCTTACATCTTTCTTGTCTTCAAATCGCGTTCTTCTTCTTCTGATGTAAATCCAATGTAAGCTCACAGCGCGTCTTCCAAACTCGACGAAAAGCAGAGACTTGTGAAGTGTTTTGGTGTTTTGTGTTTGAGGTAACGAGGGCGTTCGCGTTCCATGTGGAGATTTGCATGTGAATCTCTTTTGCGCGAGTGGGCGTGGCCGAATTAAAAGTAATTAGCAAGCGTTTGAGAAACTGGACATCCTGTTGGTTTTATACAAATTACTTAAGCTGAGAATATTTGTTTTCAGTTTGAATCCGATCATTTAAAAGTACACACTTAAATGTGTATAAAGGTGTATGGCTCATAAATGTGTGAGAAGGATTCGCTGAGTTTTGTTTCAGTTTATAGACGTGCTCAAGAAAAAAAAGTTCACCGCGACGGAGAGGCAGAACGCACACCCTGTTTATTTTCTTTATTTTACAAAAGCACAATGTTTTGATTTGATTGTAAGTGGACACATACAAAAGTAGAAATATCACAGATTCTTTTTTTATATTTCTTTTTTCTGTATAACCATAAATGACGGAGTAATTTAAGTTTATTGTACTACAATGAGAAGAAAATCCAGCAAAACGCGGGGGCGCGTTTTCCGACCTCAGAGGGTTAAGCAGGGGAGCAGTGGTGAATGCAGTCTTGAGTGAGTGAAAGGTACGGTCAGCCTCTGGGGTCCATAGAAGGGTCTTGGGTTTGCCTTTAAGCAAAGAGGTTAAAGGAGCTGTTAACATGCTGTAACCGTGAATGAATCTTCGGTAGAAATTAGCGAAGCCGAGAAATTTCTGGAGCTCTTTGATCGAAGTAGGAGTGGGCCAGGACATGATGGCATCAGTCTTCCTATTATCCATTTCCACACCTCTTTCACTAATTTGGTAGCCCAAGAATTCAACCTGAGATTGATGGAAAGTGCACTTTTCAGCCTTTAAAAACAGATTGAATTCACGGAGTCTTTGGAGTATTGAGGAGACATGATGTTGATGTTCTACTGGATTTTTGGAGAAAATCAAGATATCATCAATATACACCAATATGAAGTGCCCCAGGAAGTCTCGGAATACCTCGTCCATGAAGCTCTGGAAGACCGAAGGAGCGTTTACAAGGCCATAAGGCATGGCGAGGTATTCATAGTGCCCTGCAGGAGTGATGAATGCCGTCTTCCACTCATCCCCTTCTCGAATCCTAACTTGATTATAGGCACTTCGGAGATCCAGCTTGGTGAAAATGTTGGCTTCTCTGAGTTGCTCCAGGGCTGAGGGAATGAGTGGTAATGGATAACTGAACTTTGTGGTGATCTTATTTAACCCTCTGGGGACCAAGTTGTTTTTGGGGCCCTTGAGATGTTCTGACATGCTCTGACATTTGTGCTTTTTTCAGTTATTTATAAACATGTTAATGGCAAAGGAGTAAATTCACTCTATATAGCACAAACAGGCCTACCATAATATGCGAGCAACATGTATGTAGATGTTTGTATTTTTAAGAGAATAATGTTTATGAGTGGTTATTTAAAAAAATAAAAATGAAAGTTGCTGAAATAAGACCACAAAACTCATACAAAATATGTGCCCACAAGACTTTTGACTAATGGATGTTGTCTCTTCGAGTTCTAGCTTCAAAATTATGTGAAAATAGTCTTGCTTTATCGTTCACAAAAAAAAAATACATTGATTTAAATGGTGTAAAACAGGTTTTGCTTGGAAAGCCAATATGCGAGGGGGAGGAGTAGTTTACACCTTAGTCCCACCCACTCTGCATAATGACTCTGCATAATTAGCCATTCATTCAGGTGTGACACTGACTGAGCCACAATGCAAGGACAAAATATATATTTTGAAGAAGACTTATATTGACCATTTAAGATTTTGCTTACATCTATCTTGTAAATATGTTTTGCTATTTTATTAAAAAGGTTACAATTACAACAATAATTACAATTTCAGCAATATTTCTGCAAAAAAGTACTCTTTCTTTGTAAAAAAAAAAAAAAAGATTATAGGCCTACATTTTATCATATGTATTCATTAGTTTGAATATAGCCAACATTGGAACATCTTAGTCTATGACTTTATTTTTGACAAAATAGTATTTTATATATATGTGCAGAAAAGCTTATTTGATGTGACAGTATATTCTACAGTAAAAACTGTACCCAAATCTAGTCAACAAAATGTTGTCTTTCATACTTCGCCTGACTGTAACGTTGTTTTTATGAAATATTAGGGCATAGCCTATAAATGTTAATTTGCAGTTTAATACGTTGCTTATACAAATACATTTTATTTCAACATATTTCAGTCGATTTTTACTCATCTCAGTAGGCTATAGCAAAGCAGTTTATTCTTTCACACACAGACGCGCGATTCATATTTAGGCTAAACAGTCTTTACAAATATGTACCCTTCATTCATCTCACAGAAACGCGATTCATATTTAGGCTAAACAGTCTTTACAAATATGTACCCTTCATTCATCTCACAGAAACGCGATTCATATTATAGAAACGCGATTCATCTTTTTGTTTACATAGGCCTACACTAACGTTATTCCATAACGTTATTCCACATTAACACTTGAGAAAGGATAACTTAGCCTACCTCACTCCTCAGCGGGATCTGCTCCTCATATTGCTCCTCATATCAGCACGGAAACTTTTCTCCATAAGGTAGGCTATATTATGCCTCTTTGTTTACAGCTGATGTGGGGGCGTTTCACAGACTGAAATGGTTCTCAGAATTTGCGTTTGAATAACACGCGCTCTCCGGGGCGTGGTCAAATTACTTTTGAATGGCTCGTAATGAGCTCGACTGGAGTCGCTCTCTTTTTATACAGATTACAGAAGCTGATAATATTTGTTTTTTATATAAATTACTTCATTTAAAAGCTGCGATCTCAAGCTTTATGCCCGTGGGTCTGTTTGCCTGTTTGACTGAATTTTCGCGGAGTTATAGATCATTTTCGAACACGTTTCAAATGGGAGTTTACTGACAGAGAGAAGGCAGAAATAGCATCATGTTAGTTTTTCTTTATTTGTCAAAAAGCAAAACACTTTATTTTTATTGTGAGTATACAGAAAAAAAATAGAAACTGAACAGGATCGATTGATGTATTACACGAAAATGAAAGATCAAAATTAACAGAGCATTTTGTGTTTATTTTTCATTGCTAAAAAAAAAAACGAGCAAAACGCGCGGGCGCGTTTTTGGTCCCCAGAGGGTTAAAGCTCTGTAATCAATACAGGGTCTTAGACCTCCATCCTTCTTGGATACGAAGAAGAAGCTAGCAGCTGCGGGGGAAGTGGAAGGACGGATGTAACCTTGTTGTAAGGCTTCTTCAATATACGCTCGCATGGCTTCTTGCTCAGGAATTGACAGGGAATAGATGCGACCCTTTGGAACAGATTCTCCGGGAATCAGATTAATTGCGCAATCCCAGGGTCGATGTGGGGGTAACTTGGAGGCCGCAACTGGATTGAAAACGTCGGAGAACGAGGAGTAACAGTGGGGAAAAGTGACAGATACATTTTCTGTGGGACTTTCAATGGAAGTGGAACTCAAACTAATGATTTTTGGTGATTGGGAGTTGGCCTGAACGGAGTGAGGTTCTTCTGAAAGGAGACACTGACAGCCCCATCTATTGATTTTGCCAGTCTGCCAGTTGATATCAGGTTGATGACGGATTAACCATGGACATCCTAAGATAACCTCAATCTGACTGTTTTCCAGGATAAATGGTTCGAAACTTTCTTGGTGAGTGTTATCAGTGTACAAAGTGATAGGTGGTGTCTGAGTGGTAACGTACCCCTTGTTGATAAATTCGCCAGTTACAGCGTGGATGGAGTATGGTTTTGGAGTGTTGATCCTCTGGAGTTTGAGTCTCTTACAGAGCTTCCCTGATACGAAGTTCCCCGCTGACCCGGAATCAATGATGGCAGCTGCGGAGACTTGGAGATTGTGGAATTTCAGAATTACTGGAATAGTGAGAGGAGTTGAAACTGGAATTAGAGTTTGCACTGAACTCACCATCAGTCGAGGCGGACGAGTTGGACATGCTTTGAGAAAGTGACCTGCTGTCCCGCAGTATAGACATAACTTCAGTTCTCTTCTTCGGGCACGTTCAGCCAGGGAGATTCTATGAGCATCGACCTGCATCTTTTCGGGTGAACTCTCAGAAGTGGAGTCAGATGGAGGTCGATTGAAATGTGTATTGGGTAATCGGGAATCGTGATAACAACTCTGTGATCTTTGATGAATGCGCAGGGTTTGTTGTATGAATTTTTCTAGCCCTAGATTATCATCATTAATGGCGAGTTGTAGGCGGAGAGCAGGATTTAAACCTCGACGAAACACAGAGATGAGGGCCTTTTCATTCCAACCACTTGCAGAGGCTAGTGTCCGGAATTCGATGGAATATTCTGAAACAGATTTGTTATCCTGGCGGAGCTGCAACAATTTGTCACTAATGGAGGAATCACTGATGGGTTGTCCAAACACCTCCTTGAAATGATTGACAAAACTCTGCAATGATGTAGTAACTTCTGTTTGTTGCATCCACAGTGACTCTGCCCATCTTAATGCTGATCCAGATAGATGTTGAATTATGAACGAGATCTTTGATCGATCAGTGGAGTACGTCTGAGCTTGTATTTCAAGAGCAAGTGAACACTGCAAAAGGAATCCATTGCAGTCCTCCGCCCGGCCGGAGAATGGCGCTAGTCGGGAGGCGGAGTTAGCCAAGCACACCAGCGTGGGAGCACTGTTTGCGGAAGTACCGGGAGCTGATGTTGCTGAAGCGGTAGCATTGCTTGTAGATTGTATGGGAATAGCGGCGGGTGTTGGCTGTGTTATATCCATACCATCGATTTGGAATTTAGTAGGTCAAGCCTTCTGTCAGGATACGATGGACTCAGAGATCGAGGTGATGTTAAATAACACAACTTTATTGAATTTTAGGATAGCAGGCGTAAGGGATTCGGGGAAAAAACCCGGAGCAACAAAACATAAGCATTCGGGATCCACAGCGGGTAATTTTCACTCAACGGGTTAGGAACTCAAATTATCTTTCAGAATTGTTCAATAAAGGGGATCAGAATCCACCACGGGTGAGTATTCCTCTTCAGATCTGTGAATGTGAATTGCCTTTTCCAGACGAGAGGATTTAAGTGAACATAAGATGCGGGATCCACAACAGGTTAGTGCACACTCTTGAAATCATGTATTCCGTGAATCCAATCCCAGAATGATAACACTGGCCTTATTTCTTACAGGATAAGGTGAGGGTTCAGCGGGGAAACCGAGGTATCAATGAGCCTTGGATGAATGCTGGAAGCTAGGACATCGGTGATCAACAGCAGCTCTTCTGAGGATTACAGACAGAGTCAGAGGTTAGTGATACACAGGTGAGTATTTTCAGTGAACAGAGTATTCAAAAGGTTTTCTCTAATAGCCAGAGACAGAGGAAATACGGTCAGTTCCTGTTGGAGGCTTGACGCTAGACTGCAGTGAGTGTGAGTGTTTTATGGAGCTGGTTGATGAGGTTACTGATTGTGAACAGGTGTGGGTGATTAGAATTCTGGGGAGATTGAACGTTGTGTGGATCGTGATGCAGAGTCTGCTGATTGGTTTCTGACAGATGTGCTTTAATCCTACCATTATAATACATTAATTTTATGAATAGTAAGTGTTTCTATAGACACTAATCAAGCTTTAAATGTGGATCAATTCTCTTTATACGTGATCTTTTATTTACCGTGAGTAAATTACTGCTTAATGTTTTGATAAATATTAAGTCATTTAATACATGGTTTAAAATACATCAGATTCAAGTTCTTAACAAATGATGAAAAATCATTATCTAAGTCTTTACATTGAGCTAATTAAAAATGTATAATTTGTTAGTTACAGTAACAATGAATGAAGAACTCACTATTTGTATATAGTCTGTTTATGTGTTAACGATACTATTAATAAACTATGAATTAACTAATAGTTTGTAACTGATTTATAATAAGTTTATTAATGCATAAATGTTACAATGAAAAGAAGGTTCACACCAAGAACGATAATTAAAAATATAACTATAACTATATTAGTGTGACGAATCAGACATGCAAGGCAGATCCATTTGCAACAATTTAATAAGCAGTCTCAAGCAAACATAAAGCGTTTCAGTAGAAGGATAACACAAAGGCAGATATGCTTGAAAAGGTCCAGGCGGGAGCCCAGGGCAGTGGCTAAACTCAGGGTCAGAAACAGGCTCGGATCGGGGCAGGCAGCAGACAACAGGAAAACCAGAGACAGGCAAGGTTCAGGGCTGGCGGCGAGAATCAGAGTCCAGGTACAGGCGACGGTCACTTGGCAGGCTGCAGACAGTCAGAGAGGTTAGAAACAGGCAAGGTTCAGTAACACGGACAATCAGGAAAAACCAGAGAGCGCTCGGACATGAAACACGGGGTGAGTCAATACTTCGCACAGGACGCCGAGTTAACAAGGCAGATATAGCTTAGGGACCAGAGTTCATAAAGAACAGGTGTAAGGGCTGTAGAAGCCGGACTTCATCTCGGCTGGAGGGACAATATCGATCGCACCCTTCGCCAGTAGGGTGGCGACCTCCGCTCTCATGACAGGGGCATTGCCACCGACCATAGTGAAGCGGACTCCCCTGAAGCGGGGAGGAGATATCGCGAACTGAATCGCGTAGCCGAATCTGATGGTTCTCGCGACCCAGCGGGACAGTCTGGGAAGCTCTAGCCAGGCCTCCAGAAAGTGCACCAGCGGGGTCATACGAACCACAGACGCACCGTCGGTGGGGCAGCGAGGCGGAATGACCGGCACCGGCGAGGGTGGCATAGCGGCCCTGTGCGGGGGCACGGTCATTAACCGCGTCCTGCCAGAGGAGGCCAGGGGAGGGCGCGCGTCCCACGGGGGCGTGCTCTGGCAGGGGTCTGGCGACAGAGGGTGATGAGAGGAGCGTGGCCCGTGGGCGGCGCGTGCTGTCATCCACAGCCTCTTGGGGCTCAGAGAAAGAGCATCAGTTCTTTTTGAATGAGATTCTCCCCCAGCCCTCCACCGGGGGAAGGAGTGGTCCTGCTACCAGCTCCAGAAAGAACTGAGCCCTAACTTTAAGCCGCCCATCTCAGGAGTGCTGCTTAACCAGGTGTTAGTCGGCTAAGGGGCAGAGACAGGCGGTGCCAGCCTCCAGCGACCTCCTCATGCTCGGGCCGGTGAAGGCTCAAGGGGAGGAGCCGCATGGAGGTGGCGTCGGCGGGAAACAGACTAAGGAGGCCACACGGACGGATGACCGTCAGTGCAGAAGCCTCAGTCCGTTTCTGGAGAGATCGAAAACTGTTGGGCGCAGTCCTCAACCACCCCGCCGACCAAGCTGCCCGTCTCAAGAGTGCTGCTTAGACTGGTGTGGCAGTCCAAGGGGCGGAGACTGGCAGCGCCGCCCTCCTGTGACATCCTCCTGCTCAGGGCCGGTGAAGGCCTGAGGGGAGGAGCCGCATGGAGGTGGCCTTGGCGGGAAGCAAACTAAGGAGACCACACGGATGGATGACCATCAGTGCAGACGGACCTGAGTCTGCTTCTGGTGGCCGAAGCCATCCCGCCGAAGAGCCCAGCCTGGGACATGGGGGAGCTGAGAAAATTAATTCCCAGACCCCCTCACATCAACCTGGCTAAGCCCATGTCTGGACCACTCTAGTGGACACCACCTGACCCAGGATCACGCAGGTACCAATGTCGCCCGAGAGGGAGGTCAGTAGAGTGCGCGGCGGAACGACCAGGCCGGGCATGGGAGGCATAGCGTCCCAGCAAGGGGGCGTGGTCGAGTTTCCGCATTCTGTCAGTGTTGGCCAGGGAAGGACCAGCGTTCCACTGCGGCCGGTTCTGACAGAACTCCAGAGTCAGCACTGCCTCGAAGGCGAAGGCGACACACAGGACTGCATGCCTGTGTCACAATAGTGACAGAGAACATACAGACCAAGATCGCCTCACGATCAAGGGCAGCGAAGGCGGAGGACGCCCGCAGGCCGCGAAAGTCACGTGGACTCCCGCGGGCCGGAGGCGTCCTGATGCACATCCGGGAAGCCTACAGCGCTCGGGGGGAGGACGCCACTCCAACCAATGCTTTCAGCTGCCCAGGAAAGCATGGCCATCAGCTCTGGATCTGACTCGACTAACGCTGACACTCCCGAGGGAGGCAACGTAGTCGAATCCTCATTTCCAGAGGAATCAAGCCCGCCTTATGATGCTGTGAGTGACATGACACCATCTGCTGGAGTCCCGAATGAAAACACTGGGTCCCCGAGAGGAACCAGGCACACACGGAAACCCCACGGTTTGCGATGTGGAGGGGGGCGTGGCCCTAGGAAAGCTGGTCGGGATTATGCCACACCATAACCCTCAGATCACCCTGGCCACCAGCCAAAGTATCCCTCTTTGGAAGAGATAGATTGGGGTGTGGCAGAGGGGACTCTCACACAGAGATCATTGAGTCTCGATCTATAAACATCGCGATGGTCATGTTCCCGCAATGAAAACATGACTCATCCACGAGCGCTGCCGAGCGCGATTAAGCCCAACACGCAAAACAGCGCTCGCGACCGTTAAACAGATGAGTCACGCACCCACATCCAGTAATACACGGGCGAACCGTCTTGAAAAAGACGTGCCACGTGCAGCTCTTTTAGAGAGAGGAAAAGCTCAGCAGAGTGCTGAAGCGCCCAGGGAGAAACACACTCACTGTCGGCAGATCACTGCACAGATCAGCAGCAGGCAATGCGATCTCGCTGGAACACGCCATCACACAAACACACTGAAGAGCCGCTCGTCTCGTAGAGTGAAGATGATACAGAATGGCTTATAGGAGTGAAGAAAACTCTTGGCTCCGAAGCGAAAACATATCTGCATGTTGCCGGCGTACTTCCTTATATACCCCCTGCGTGGGGCGGAGATACGCTATGCAAATTCCGCAGACCCATGGCATTTCATTGCCATTGGCTCGTTTTATATACTCGAAGATGACAGGCTTTCTAAGCGAAAACCCAATCGTCGTCATCCGACGTAACTCGGAGTGACCACGAAAGGGAACTAGATAGGCAAGGCTAATGTCAGAAAAGAAAATGAAAACTCAAAAATATTTATAGAACATTTACCCATTTAAACTTGTTTTTATTATTCAGTTTGGGTAAAAGTATATGGTGTTTTATAAAAAAATATATAGAGAGAAAATAAATATTTGTGTGTGCTTTAAAGTGGTTAGAAAAAATGACATCGGAATCGGCTAAAATCTGTATCGCCAGGTCAAACTCAATGACAAATTGGAATCGGCCTAGAAAATTGGAATCGGTGCATCTCTACACTGAAAAAAATTATAGTTGAATTTACTAAAAATTGTTATCGTAAGTGGTTGCACACAATTGATTTTAGCTACATTTAAAAAAAATGATTTGTTGAATTTACTAAAAATTGTTATCGTAAGTGGTTGCACACAAATGATTTTAGCTACATTTAAACAAATGCATTAAGTTGAACTTAATAAATTTTAGTTCAACAACTTAATGCATTTGTTTAAATTAGCTAAAATCAATTGTGTGCAACCACTTACGATAACAATTTTTAGTAAATTCAACAAATCATTTTTTTCAGTGTATAATCTTTCTGATTGGCTGGTGTCAAACACCATCACATAATCTGATGTTCACCTAGATGTTTGATTTATTTATTTCTACATTGGCTATAGTATTGTCGATGGGTTCAATAACACATCCTGCAAAAGGGGGGCCTTGACCAGAACTCAGTGGTATTTGGGGGGCATTGTCATGGAAAAGTTTGGGAACCCCTGCTCTAGACCAATTCACACCACACACAGACAAACTGCAAACCAGCAAAACAAGTTGGAGCATAGAGCATTACCAATAACTGTTATGTTCACACTGTCCGACAGACCAACAACAAACGCTGATTGAACATGTTCAGTCGGGTGAAAACAAACCTGGATAAATGCCAATGCCACCCTGATACGGCAACACCCAACAGTGTATGTTGGCATTTGGCCTCAAATGGCCTTAAGCTCAGAGATATTTAGAATCAGTTGATGTGCTTAATAGACGTCTATTTGTTATTTATTTTTAATTGTTTTGAAACAGTAGGATAATTGCCACCGAGTCCAGAACCACTGAGTCTCTGGATAATCTTGTCTTTCACAGTCTCTAGTTTGGTGGATCAGTCTGGTTCCTGCACCTTCAGAGGAAGATCACACTGCTCTCATTTGGTGGATCCAGAGACTACATTTAGATAAAGCACACAGTACAGAAGACTTGCTTTATGAAGTTGAACAAGGGATCCCAGCAAATCTTAGCCTGGTTAACAACATGTCACCAATGGACGTCGCTCAAATGCCTCTGGGCGCAATTGGATAGACCTAAAACCAATCAGATCGATCGTCATCGTGTAAAGCCCGCCTCAAAGTTTGTGATTGGTGCCACGATTTGGAAGGATTAGAAATGGGCTCTTGGCCAGACTAACTTGCAGAGCAAATGGTTTTTTCCAGGCTAAGCAAATCCACCATGGCTCTTTGTCCTCCAGAACCCAGTAATGCGATGTTTGGCACCTCATTCTGAAACACACACACACACACACACACCTTATTTTTAAGGGGTAATAAAATAAATAATGATACATTATTTGTTAGAAAATTATTAAATGTTTTTATTTAACATTTGTAGCATTTTAAATGATTGTTATTATATCAATCTCACCCTCCATATTATTACTGGACAAGTAGCTTAAAACTTTATTGATAAAAAAAATAACTAGGGAAGCATCGATACGCGAGAATGATTCTTATTTTATCACCTACATACAGTGTAAAAAAGCGATTGATAATAGATAGTGTATATCTGGTAACAAAGTCGCGTGGTTGAGGCTCACGCTGTTGTCTGTCTCTTTGTGAGAGAGTTTTTTTAATTTATAGCAACACAACAGCCATAACATAGTAATAATCTGTGTTCTCGAGTAGGTGAGCTGAAAGCTATAAGGAAACTCCCGAGTTGTAATAAGTTTACATTTAGTCATTTAGCAGACGCTTTTATCCAAAGCGTCTTACAACTGAGGACTAAAGCGAGCAAGTCATCGTGAAGAGGCAAAACAACGCAAGAAGTGCTCAAAATACACAGTTCAGGCGTTGCTCAGAGTAGCCAGACAAGGGAGAATTAAAGGAAAAGGAAAGATTTTATTTTTTTTATGTTAAAGGGGTCATATAATGGTACATTCACTTTTACAAGTTGATTGCACTGAAATGTCTGTTGGCAGTGCCTGTACACAACCATCCTATCATGATTAAAATCCATCCAGTGGTTTTGTTTTAATCTCCTTATATGTTTGACCATCTATGAAATCAAGCCGTTCGATATTGTGACGTCATAAGATCGTACGCCCCTCCCGCGATTGTGATTGACAGCCGTGCTTCAACACAAGACCCGCCCTGAGCAAGCTGTGACAGCCGTCGTCATAGTAGTCCGCCATTGTTGATATGCTGGAGTAGAATGGCGTCTACACGATTGTGGTGTTCTGTTCTTAGATGTAATAAGGAACACAGCAGTCATTTGGATGTTCCTAAATCTGAGCCGTTATAGATGCAGTGGCTGAGTTTTGTTTTTGAAGATATGCCCAAAGGATTGACCCGGGGATTCCCTCACGGGGATTCCCCACGATCGTCCATGCTTTCATGTTTACGCGAATCATTTCACACCAGACAGCTTTACAAACGAGAAAAAACGGATCGGTACCAACGTGTTACTGCTGAACCTCCAGAAGATGTGAGTGTAATGTTTTATTAACCTTTATATTAGTATTTATATTAATCTTTGCGAAATTTGCAAACCTTGCTGCAGGCTTCACGATGAATGCATCTAAGGTTTACACTCAGGGTACATTACAGCATGTTTTCTATGTACGACGTTCTCAATATAATTCATAATCCCACGTTTATAATGAACAACGCGTGGTTATTGTGTTACAAACGGTGTACCCACAGAACAGAGGGGCGGGGTGAGCAAAGCTCATTATCATTTAAAGACACATGCACTGAAACGGCGTGCTGAAAACAGAGCTGTTTTTGACTAAGGTAAAATTAGTGTTTTCTTACAATACTAATGAGAATTTTTAATTAAAGTATATTACAAACTTTTAATTTAGACCCTAAAGAATCATATTAGCTTGTACAAAAATGGCATTATATGACCCCTTTAAGTGCTCAAGGAAGAGAAGAGCTTAGTTGTCTTTTGAATGTAGTCAGGGATTCTGCATGCCGGATGAGGGTGGGGAGATCTTTCACCAGCAGGGAACAGTGAATGTGAATGTTCTGGAGAGTGATTTTGTGGCTCTCTGTGATGATACCACAAGTTGTGCATGTAGTGGGTGTGTTTTGCCTCTTTGGAGTTGTATTTAAGGCAGCAGTCAGATATCTCTCTCTCAGACTGAAGCTGCCCATCAGATCCAGTGCTGATACACACGTCTAGGTGAGTGTGTTTCTAATAAAGAGCGTTCGGAGCTCATTTGAAGACCTGTATTTGTGTTCATATGCTCGTGGATAGGCCATTTTTACATGATATATTTCATAAAAAAAAATTTACTCAGTAATATTACATGTCATTTTATTACCATATTTTTTAAACAGATGTTTGTTGTGTAAGCAAGTAGTCGACCGGACAGCTAAAAATATTTATGGAAGGCAGATAGAATTAATGTACAGATGATGAAAAAGGATTTCTGGTGAAGTGATTGCATTCCTAATATTAAAATGACAAGACGATATTGAATACAAATAAAGTGTTGTAGAAAAGACAACAAATTAGCTTTTTGTTGAAATGTTTGCAAAATTTAATTTGAAATGTAATATGTTAAATGTCAATGCATTTCTGTATTTAAATGTACATTTTCAATAGCCTACCATGTGCCTACCATGTTTGGATGCTCATATGCTCTCATTGACAAATGCGGAACAATTAGTCCATGCGTTCATGACCTCAAGGCTAGATTATTGTAATGCTCTACTGGGTGGTTGCCCTGCACGCTTAATAAAACTACAGCTGGTCCAAAACACAGCAGCTCGAGTTCTTACCAGAACCAGGAAGTATGACCATATTAGCCCAGTTCTGTCAAAACTGCATTGGCTCCCTATTAAACATCGTATAAATTTTAAAATATTGCTGATTACTTACAAAGCACTGAATGGTTTAGCTCCGCAGTACTTGAGCGAGCTCTTAACGCATTATCGTCCTTCACGTCTATTGCGATCTCAAAATTCTGGCCAGTTGATAATACCTAGAATATCAAAATCACAAGTGTCTTAACTGTGAGTGTTATTGTAATAAGGAAAAATAACCTTTAAATGATAATTTTGCTATTTTTGCTTGTTAAACATATTTAATCATTTCTGTAATGCATTTTCATTTGAATTTTGCAACTTATAATTTAAACATTTATTTTAACATTTTATATGTTTAAAGCAGTGTTGGAAATAGCAAATGTAATTTATATTATTGAATTTGAATTATCATTTTTCTCAAAACATTGCATATGGTATGAATACTGTAAATTTAAATACAGAAATGCATTGTCATTTTGCAAATTACATTTCAAATGATATATTGCTGCCCACATGCCTCCATAAAAGTGCTAAAGAAAACAGCAAATCACAACTATTACATACACACTGCTGCGCTACACTATATTTACACTGTGATATTTACAGGAGTGCATCTTCACATGTGACCTTCACTATTTTAAAGAGTGTCACTTAGAAAGCAACAATTTTATAAATTCCTTCCAAGTGTCAAAAACTGAGCAAAAAGGCTACCTTTGTTCCAAATGCTGTAACTTTTGTTTACTTTATGCAATCTCCACAAAATTTGCAGCTCACATGTAGAGGGAACATCACCAAAAATAATTTTCCTCTGACCGGATTTCCTTCCTGAGTTATTGCATGTTAAATAAGAAAGATATGCAAAATCATAATAAAATTATATATATATATATATATATATATATATATATAGTCTTTTATCAGCAGTTTGAAATGTGTTCTATCAAACAATACTAACTTTTTGACTCTTCTTGCTATAGTTTTGGAGTTATGAGTCTTTACTTTTGTGTGAGTCACTCAGAAAAAAACAACTCTAAAAATGCTTTCAGGGCTTAAGGGGTTAATTATCTAATTAGGAAAAGTTAACTAGTTAGAAATACAGATAACAACTTGAAGCACGATAAAGAGATAAAGTAGACAGGAGAATAAACAAGTAGTCAAAAAAACAGTTCAAATCAGCAACGGTGGATATAAAGAATATACTGTGATGTTTGACATTTAAGAAAATCCAGATGAAGTCCTAAAAGTTCATCTAATAAACCCTGAGTGTGTCGGCAGAGCAGATATATCAGGGCAGACTTCAGTACTTTCACTGAGTTCATGAAACAAACAATCGCAAACTGAGGCTTTGTTGCTTTTTTCATTTTTAAAACTGTTGAAAAATGTACTTACGTGTCTACTGTATCAGAGAAGTAATCAGTCAGACGCCAGCAGCCTGAGAACACGAACCTTCACTCGATTTGACTGAACTACAGCAAACACTCCTTAACAACTTACAAGCTCAAGTGTGTGTCTCGATGTCCTCTGAATATCTCTGAGAGTTGGAGGATGTCTGTGCTGTGCAAAACTTTGTTGGGACGTTTTATAGAGCTAGATCTAAGACGGGAGCCAAAGCTATTCAGGGGTGTGTTTCCCAAAAGTGTCTCGGTCTCTGTCTGTGGCACGAAGTGATACACATTTCAGGGCTTAAGCCCAGGCAGTTTGCAGACTACGCCACGACGGGAATTTCACCCAAAGATTTAACTATTTTGTTCAACCAAGGCACTCAAGTTCGTTGATGGATAGCCAGAGACAGTGTTCCAGTACAAAAATAGAATCTTTATTTTCACTTCGACAATGATTGAGATTTCACAACAAACATGCACTGTACACACCAAATCAAATAACAAAACACACACTCAATATTCACTCCACTCACTATACTCTATTCGCAACACACATACGAGGGAGGAGGGCAATAGGGCGGAATCTTACCAGTGGGAGGCTAGTGACTCGAGCAATGAGCATCCATGAAAAACACCCCAATCACACGTGTCAAATTTCATACACACAGCAAGAGATATGACCACACTTGGTGAACACGCAGCCACAGCACACCAAGGGACCTGCCACCGCAAGGGGCACTGCTCCCACTGGCAGTTCTCAGCACCTGGACAATGAACAGACACATAGAAATTAAACAATTACAATACACAAGGTCTAATAAGCCACCCGTTCTAAGGCCCAAGGTGATACTGGGGTCAGCAATATGAACAGAGACTCAGTCACACAATAAATCAAAAATAAACAATTAAACATGAACAAATCACATAAAAAAAAACCCAAACAAAAGAAATCAAAATTAAGCCAATCCTCTTGGATAGCAACAGCAAGAAAAGGCCTCCATACAAGAGTTAAAAGAAATAAACACAAAACAAACCAATCAAAATGGTGTCAGTCCAAACACACTACACTCAAACACTGATTCACAACAAAGACAAGAATGATCAAACAGTGTTAAACAGGCAGCGATGTAACACGCTAGCCAGCCGCCTGATAACTTGAGCTAATAATTGAGTTCAATACTCCTTGGTCCAGTGTGACAAGGCAGTCGGGTACGACAAATCCGTGAACATGTAACGTGAAGAATATAAGCAAAGCAGCAGATGTTCAGCGTCGATGTAGCCAACTGGCGGCCGCACCCCCAGTTAAATAGCACTCCCTAAAATGCAAAGGATGTCCATTTACAAATATGTCCCACAATAACCATTCAACTCTTACTCAGTATAGCAACATACCTATGATTAACAGCGTTGCGTCACAGGCCCTGAGCTCTGATCACTGATAGCAGGGCGCACACTCAGCTGGTGAAAGGGCTGCTGCCACACCGGGGATTCTATAGCACGAAACATTCCCTATAAGCCCACGTTATAAAGTTAAGGAGTGGAAAGAGAAACGAAGCTAACCATACCTGCGGCGCTACGGTAGACAGATAACCAGGCAGACATAAGGTCTCTGGGCAGGTAAACAGGACAAGTCGCATACCGAGACATCATTTGTCAAAAGAAAAGTCCTGGTTTATAAAGGGGTGTATGTATTTTCTAATAAGTAGAAAAAACTACTGGTCAGATATATTTGGCGCACATCTCTCTCTCTATGTGTGTGTGTGTGTGTGTGTGTGTGTGTGTGTGTGTCAAGTCTCCTTCACTTATACAGTGCTTTACAGTTTTTCTCAGTCGCTTTGGTGCATTTCTCACATCACTATTTACATTTGCACAACAGTTAGTTCAACCTCCACAACATTTAGTCATGTGTGCACATCATAGTCGCAGTTTCTCATCCCTTCCAACAAATTGCAAATGCTTTTGGACATAATCAGTTGCTTTCATACAACTCTCTGCTGTTTTATAACATTATCATTTGCTTATGTCATGTCAGTCAAAATTAACTATACTTGTGCATGCTGAATAGTCATTCCATATGAAACTAATAGTCCTCATTTCATTGCTTGAGTCATTACATACAAAAATGTCGAACTAGTTGTCAAAATCTGTCAAGCAAATTTTACACATTTTTTAAATCTTTTTTTCCTGAAAATGTCCCTAAATTGAACAATACCAGACAGAGAGGAGCGTCTGGATGTGCATGAATGATTACAGTACTATGTCTGTTGTCTGTTCAGTTTCAGTATGTACTGCAATATTGTGTACAGTTGTGCACAGCTCTACCCAAAGGGAGTTTATGTTTGTTGTAAATACGGGTGTATTTTTTCTTTTGCACAATGCTGTGAACAAATTAGAATTGCAAAGAGCATATGCAGTAAAAATGTGAAACATACATATTCAGTGTCTTGTACTCAGTTACCTCACTAAATACAGTAATGTGTAACTTTACTGTATTTTTCAAATGGCTGTGCAAATAGTATATAGTGCTGTATTGAGCATGTTCAGGTAGTGTCACCAAGATCTGACTTTTTTGCATTGGAAAACATTTACAGAGTAAACTGTCATAATGAAAACATGACAAAGCCATTTGACTATCTTGTTCATAAACAATGGTGTCAGGACTTTTCATCTTGATGACACTGACACTTTCATTGACATTAATACTTGCGTTTGAGGAATGAGCTCTCCATGAGCAAGAGACACGCTTTTGCAGGTTATCAACTAGGTTTTGCAGTTTGTACTAATTGTTTTGAGAACTGCATTACAGTTTTTTACAATCGCTATGACAGTTTTTTCAATACTTTTAACAAGTTTCCTAAACTCTTAACGCACCAACACACCTACAACACACAATTGGCAAAACGGTTAATTTCATGCTCAAAATCACACATTGTAAATTAAACTCCAGCACTAATTTTCAAAATACAATAATACACTAACACAATACACTATGTCTACCAAAACACTGCAAACATGTTTCAAAATCAAATCATTATTCAAAACACTAACACATGTTCTCTTCCAACAGGAAGATTTAGTCAATCATAACACAATGTCATAAAAACACTATCATCAGCTGAAATTACAGAAACTGCATTATTTGACCTATTACAACAGACAGTACTGTATTGGTCATAGATTGTGTTTTGCACTGCAGTTTCTTTTGAAGCCTCTCTACATTTTTGTTTTGTTTGTAATGTAAATGCATGCATTTTGTTGTTGTTTTTTTTGCAGCAGAAATTCAATACAACTAAATAAATGCCCCTTCTTAGAGTCGCTTTATAGAATGTATGGTTTATGAAAAAAGAAGACAGAGACAGAATTGCTGCAGTAACGGCTTTATTTGCAACAGGACATTTCTGCAAGATAACAAAAATATGCAATATAGCTGCCATTTACAGTATTACTGTATGTGAAAATACAAAATATACAGACAGAAAAGGCCATCTTCTAATCTGCACGGTCTTCTGCATTTGTCCACATTCTCATCCACATCACACCTGATATCTGCCCTGGCAAGGCATCTTGGGAAGAATCTTCTGGCTTGCCTTATCCTGGTAGTGTTCAGCTGTGATGTCTTGGTATGCAGCATCTTTTGCATACAGGAGGGACATTTGGTCCTGTGGACTATATGGTCAAAAACCTTTCATCTCCAGGCTGAGAAAACTCCTAAATGGGGTTGAGGAAAGGGAAGTAAGGGGCAAGGAAAATGGACATCCTCTGATGGGCGTCAGACCAGGCTGTGACTGCACGGGAATGGTGGAATGCCACATTGTCCCATATTTGCATAACTTCAATCAGCTGTTTCTCACTAGCAATGGAATAAAATACAGGGGATATATTTGTGTTTCAGTTCACAATATAAACAGCTGTTTACCTTGACTTTACTGTAAGGTTAGGTTCAGAACATGGTGTTATCTGTTCTGACAGTGTTAAAGCATTGGTAAATCTGGCAGTAAAAATCCACTGTTTTGGTCTTGTTTGAGCTTGTGTGTAAAAGAAGTTCAAGCATTTTAAATTTGTGTTAATTGTATGCATTTTGTGTGTTTAACAGTCACACTTGGGACCTTCGGGTCCAAATGGACCCGGAGGGCGGGATTAATATATATTAAAAAAAATCATAATATATATTTTTTACTTGTTTTTTATAATATTTTTTCTTTTCTTTTTTGGTGTTTTGAGATAATTTTATGATTTATAATGAATATTTATGCAATAATTATGACCCATTTTTTCCCATTGAATATAATAGAAATTTTTTATATATATATAATTTTTATTTAATTTTTATTAAAGCTGGATTTCATTTTAGAGTCAAGCCTAGGCCTCATGAAAGCAATTTTTGAAATGAGATGGGCGCCAACTGGTGGACACACTGAGCATTTTTATCACGCAATAGCACATTTTTACCACTAGTGGATTTACAGCTCTCTGTAGAAAGGCTTGCGAATTCTAGTGATTTTTGCCTGAACAGATTTAGTCTGTTTTGCACTCTTGATGTTTTAGAGATTCACCCCTTCACTGTTGAGTCCTTTTTTTCTGCATCCTGGCTGATTTGTAGATTGTATGCACAAAAAAACCTCTGTGTTTTCATATTTTTGACAATTTCCCAATCATTTCCTATGGCGGGTCCATTTGGACCCGAAGGTCCTGAGTGTGACTATTTTTTTTACAACCACTTAGAATATTCAAATCCTGTCCCCAATTTGTTTGGGTGTTCATATACCAAGTACCAACAAAGTCACCAAATTTCGGACCATTCCGATGAAGCTATGATTTTTTACATTTTTTTATTGAAACGCTTCGGGTCCATTTCGACCACAGTACACAGGACCACCTGGGAGATCTTTCTCTCTTTCTCGCTCTCGTTCTTTCTGTCTCTCCGACGGTCACTCTTTCCATCCGCTTCGCTCGCTCTCTCACTGTCTCCTGACTTCAAATATTTAGTGACATTTAGTGATATTTAGTGGTAATGTGGGTGCGTTGGGTAATGTTTGCTGGGGTGTGTGTGAACTGTGGTTGATCTGACTGGAAAAGCTGCATGAAAGGTAGTCTGCATCAAATGTGGTCAATCTGAAACTGGTCAAATTATTTTTACTTGGATTTATTTCAATACTCTCAGTCAGAATTAAAGTGGTAGTTCGCCCAAAAATGAAAATGTTGTCATTATTTACTTTCAAATCAAATATGTCACTGCTAGATGCGTGACATTAAGTTTAATGTCAATGACATTTTTAAAAACATCATTAAAATTAAATGTATATGAATAAATCAATAATTGAAACGATTGTTCCAAGTGCATCACAACATTGCAATGTCTAAAAAACTGCAGATTGATTTTGAGATTTGATAAAGATTACTTTTAACAGTGTTATTAAATTAAATAACTTTAAGTGAGCCTTAAATGGTGACAAAGGTAATATAAATGTAAAAATTGAGAAAAATATTTTATATTAGGATACTATGTTATATGTTTATTTCTTATTTATGTATTTATTTATGGCACCAGCGATCCAGAAAGCGTATGCGGGATAAACACTAAAGAAAAACAAGATTTATTTATTAGGAAAGTAAGAAAATCTCTTTATCCCTGATACATTTCCGTTTTATTATATTATATTATATTATATTATATTATATTATATTATATTACAGTTTTTCTCAGTCGCTTTGGTGCATTTCTCACATCACTATTTACATTTGCACAACAGTTAGTTCAACCTCCACAACATTTAGTCATTTGTGCACATCATAGTCGCAGTTTCTCATTCCTTCCAACAAACTGCAAATGCTTTTGGACATAATCAGTTGCTTTCATACAACTCTCTGCTGTTTTATAACATTATCATTTGCTTATGTCATGTCAGTCAAAATTGACTATACTTGTGAATGCTGAATAGTCATTCCATATAAAACTAATAGTCCTCATTTCATTGCTTGAGTCATTACATACAAAAATGTTGAACTAGTTGTCAAAATCTGTCAAGCAAATTTTACACTTTTTTTTAAATCTTTTTTTTTCCTGAAAATGTCCCTAAATTGAACAATTTCTCTCAGGTGAATTTCAGCTTTCACTGATGAGGAACGTCTGGATGTGCATGAATGATTACAGTACTATGTATGTTGTATGTTCAGTTTCAGTATGTACTGCAATATTGTGTACAGTTGTGCACAGCTCTACCCAAAGGGAGTTTATGTTTGTTGTAAATACGGGTGTATTTTTTCTTTTGCACAATGCTGTGAACAAATTAGAATTGCAAAGAGCATATGCAGTAAAAATGTGAAACATACATATTCAGTGTCTTGTACTCAGTTACCTCACTAAATACAGTAATGTGTAACTTTACTGTATTTTTCAAATGGCTGTGCAAATAGTATATAGTGCTGTCTTGAGCATGTTCAGGTAGTGTCCCCAAGATCTGACTTTTTTGCATTGGAAAACATTTACAGAGTAAACTGTCATAATGAAAACATGACAAAGCCATTTGACTATCTTGTTCATAAACAATGGCGTCAGGACTTTTCATCTTGATGACACTGACACTTTCATTGACATGAATACTTGCGTTTGAGGAATGAACTATCCATTTTGAGCAAGTGACACGCTTTTGCAGGTTATCAACTAGGTTTTGCAGTTTGTACTAATTGTTTTGAGAACTGCATTAACTGTTGTGCAAATGTAAATAGTGATCTGAGAAATGCACCAAAGCGACTGAGAAAAACTGTATATTATGTAAGGGTTAATGCCCTTCGAGGTGTCCATTATCAGGTATTAATGGACGACGGCGAGGCGTGAACCGTCCGACGCGCAGCGGAGGACGGTTGCCTCCGCCGAAGTCCATTAATACCTGACAATGGACACCTCGAAGGGCATTAACCCGCTTATACCATGGTCACTTACGAAAGAAAGTAATATTTAATCAATTAATAATACTTTAATGTGTTTTAGAGTAAAAATCGTGAGGGTTTTTAAGTCGAGCGCACTATTTAATATCTCCCGTATACAGGCGTTGCCAAGCAACGTGGCCACAGCGACCCGATCGCAGCAGTTGATCAGTGAGTTTGAGCCAGCGCAATCATTTAGAACTGTCATGCAGTTCCTAGGTGTACATTATCACTTTTTAATGGACACCCTGCAGCCAATCAGAATCGAGTATTCACCCAGCCCATGGTATAAATTAAATTATATTATATTATATTATATTTTATTATATTATATTATATTATATTATATTCTTTTTTTAAAGCTTGACTGTAGAGGTCATTAATGAATGGTGTTTTATGGGAAAGAGCTGCGTGAAGATTCTTTTAAGCAAGTGTTCTTTTGTGCTCCACAGAATAAAATTACAGCATGCGGATTTGGAATGACATTTTTAGATGAACCATCCCTTTCAGCGGAGACAGTTGAAGTCATGAAAGTCTTTTTGTGACTATATCTGTGTGTGTTTGTCAGTTTTGTCTGTAGGGTTAATTTTCTCATCACAGAGTACAACAGTCAATCTGTGTGAGCGCATTCCATCTTTCCTGCGAATGTGTGTCCGTGTCCGTGTTTGGAAATTCTGAACTTTAAATGCATGACTGTGCATTTGTACGTGTGTGTGTGTGTGAGGAAAGCTGGTCCTCCTGTAATTTCCACAGTGAAAGGCTGCATTATAACCCATTTTTCCATGACCTCAAGCCAAGCCCTTCCAGTCTTATCTGTGCTCTGCGTTAGTGTGTGTTTGCGTATCTGTTGCGCATGCATATGGACGTCCTCTAACTTTTTTCCAATTAATGGCCATAGCCATAGATTGATTTGATTGATGTGAAAACACAACAGCGCACACTTGTTGAAGTGATGAACTTTTGGAGCTTAGGTGGGTTTACAGCTTTCTTACAGGCCGATGTTTACATTGTCCATGCAATAATATTTGTTTTACATTTTATGATACAGTAAATAAATAAATAAGCTGTCGATTCTATTCCCTTTACCCAACTATAAAAATGGATATTAATGTTAATTATCAATTATAAAAGTGTGTACACACACACACACACACACACACACACTTTTATATATCTAATTGATATCTAGGGCCTAATTATATATCTATAATAATAATATATTATATATTACGGGCCTAATTATTAGACACCATTGTTTATGAGCAAGATAGTCAAATGGCTTTGTCATGTTTTCATTATGACAGTTTACTCTGTAAATGTTTTCCAATGCAAAAAAAAGTCAGATCTTGGTGACACTACCTGAACATGCTCAAGACAGCACTATATACTATTTGCACAGCCATTTGAAAAATACAGTAAAGTTACACATTACTGTATTTAGTGAGGTAACTGAGTACAAGACACTGAATATGTATGTTTCACATTTTTACTGCATATGCTCTTTGCAATTCTAATTTGTTCACAGCATTGTGCAAAAGAAAAAAACACCCGTATTTACAACAAACATAAACTCCCTTTGGGTAGAGCTGTGCACAACTGTACACAATATTGCAGTACATACTGAAACTGAACAGACAACAGACATAGTACTGTAATCATTCATGCACATCCAGACGCTCCTCTCTGTCTGGTATTGTTCAATTTAGGGACATTTTCAGGAAAAAAAGATTTAAAAAAAGTGTAAAATTTGCTTGACAGATTTTGACAACTAGTTCGACATTTTTGTATGTAATGACTCAAGCAATGAAATGAGGACTATTAGTTTCATATGGAATGACTATTCAGCATTCACAAGTATAGTTAATTTTGACTGACATGACATAAGCAAATGATAATGTTATAAAACAGCAGAGAGTTGTATGAAAGCAACTGATTATGTCCAAAAGCATTTGCAGTTTGTTGGAAGGAATGAGAAACTGCTACTATGATGTGCACACATGACTAAATGTTGTGGAGGTTGAACTAACTGTTGTGCAAATGTAAATAGTGATGTGAGAAATGCACCAAAGCGACTGAGAAAAACTGTAAATACCGTAAATCCTCTAATAAAGGCCCGGGCCTTTATTTTACTCAAGCGCATCGCGGCCCAGGCCTTTATTGGAAGGAGGCCATAATTAGAGACAGGCCTTTATTTGTATTTGAGCAAAACAGACTACCAGTAGAATGAATAAAAAACGAGATTTTGTGTCTATTTTAACCTATAAAATACTAGGTTAATTTATTGAAAACGTACAGTTAGTTACCATATAACATTATGGTATGCAATGCATACAGAACATTAACAACAAATAAATATAATATAAATAATATTTTTTGTGAAAAGCAATGATTCATTTTGAAACAGTATTTGTTCCAGCAGTAGTAACGTTAGCTCCACAACAGCACGCATCTGTGCATTCATTGATTTCATTCATTCATTCACACACTAGAAACGCGTGTCTTTTTGCGTGTAACTTACAGACACTATTGCGATTAGAACAAAGCAAATAGAACTGACCTATTTCTCAGCTGGATCCGTTGCTCCTCGAAATAATACTTCCAAGCACTTCTGAGGTAAATTTTCCAGGATTATTATGACCGCCGCTAGCGTAGCTAGCGAAAGCGGTCATATAGGGATTGTCAAAGTTTTTTTTTTTTTTTTTTTTCGTCACCTTACTGAATTTTTTGTCAACGATACCAGGGACACCGAAGCACCGGGGAACATGAAATTTGGTGGGCATGTAGCCCCACTAGACTTCTAAGGAAAAATTTTGTTTGGTCCCCGGGGGCCACTCCCCCCCCGCGCTGGGCCCCCCCAAACCCCCAAAAATGCAGTTTTTCCTAAATAACTACCTGAACCGTGGCACCGAGGATGAAGAAATTTTTATGGTATGTTGGTCTACTAGACTTTTACGGAAAAATTTCGTTTGGTCCCCGGGGGCCACTTCCCCCCCCCCGCGCTGGGGCCCCCTTAAATTTTTTGTCAACGATACCAGGGACACCGAAACACCGGGGAACATGAAATTTGGTGGGCATGTAGCCCCACTAGACTTCTAAGGAAAAATTTCGTTTGGTCCCCGGGGGCCACTCCCCCCCCCGCGCTGGGCCCCCCCAAACCCAAAAAAATGCAGTTTTTTCCTAAATAACTACCTGAACCGTGGCACCGAGGATGAAGAAATTTTTATGGTATGTTGGTCTACTAGACTTTTACGGAAAAATTTCGTTTGGTCCGCGGGGGCCACTTCCCCCCCCGCGCTGGGGCCCCCGTAAATTTTTCGTCAACGATACCAGGGACACCGAAACACCGGGGAACATGAAATTTGGTGGGCATGTAGCCCCACTAGACTTCTAAGGAAAAATTTCGTTTGGTCCCCGGGGGCCACTCCCCCTCCGCGCTGGGCCCCCCCAAACCCCCAAAAATGCAGTTTTTCCTAAATAACTACCTGAACCGTGGCACCGAGGATGAAGAAATGTTTATGGTATGTTGGTCTACTAGACTTTTACGGAAAAATTTCATTTGGTCCCCGGGGGCCACTTCCCCCCCCCGCGCTGGGGCCCCCGTAAATTTTTCGTCAACCATACCAGGGACACCGAAACACTGGGGAACATGAAATTTGGTGGGCATGTAGCCCCACTAGACTTCTAAGGAAAAATTTCGTTTGGTCCCCGGGGGCCACTCCCCCCCCCCGCGCTGGGCCCCCCCAAACCCCAAAAAATGCAGTTTTTCCTAAATAACTACCTGAACCGTGGCACCGAGGATGAAGACATTTTTATGGTATGTTGGTCTACTAGACTTTTACGGAAAAATTTCGTTTGGTCCCCGGGGGCCACTTCCCCCCCCGCGCTGGGGACCCCTTAAATTTTTCGTCAACGATACCAGGGACACCGAAACACCGGGGAACATGAAATTTGGTGGGCATGTAGCCCCACTAGACTTCTACGGAAAAATTTCGTTTGGTCCCCGGGGGCCACTCCCCCAAAACCACCCCCCCCCCCGCGCTGGGCCCCCCGAAACCCAAAAAAATGCAGTTTTTCCTAAATAACTACCTGAACCGTGGCACCGAGGATGAAGAAATTTTTATGGTATGTTGCTCTTAAGGGCCCACATCAACCTAGCCCATAATCACTCATTTGTGATTTGCGCCCCTCCCATAAAAAATGAAAATGCAATATTATTCTGCTTTAATCGCCCCTATCTTCAGTGGAGATGTTCAGAACTGCACCATATTTCATGTGTATGATTAACTTGACATCCTCTGGGGGTATCCTCTGCTAAGTTTTGTAGAATTTCATCCATGGTGGGTATAAAATAAATTAATTTATGTGCACATTTAGTGACTGTACACTCATCGGCCTGTAGATGGTGCTGTTGAGCGAAGGGTTGCTGGTTTAGGATGATACTGTCACACACACACATGCAGGAATACAAACAAACGCAAGCATGCACACACACTGACATCCACACGCACAGACACACACCCATACACACACATACAAATCCACATGCACAGACACACACACACAAACACACACGCGCACACATGTACGCACACATACATACACGCACAGACACACACACACACACACACACAGACACACACATACACAAACACACACACATACACACACACACACACACACAGACAGACATGCACATACTATTACTTTTTTTAGGTATATACATAAACACGCAATACAGCCAAATTACTCCACGTCATTTATTTTTGTGGAAAGCCAGTGCAGGCCTGAGCGGCGGTCATATTTTGTACCGCGATGCGGTACATCTAGTTTAAAGGGAAATTGTGTTAATTTACAACTTAACTGTTCTGGCTTTTAAGTTGTGTATTGTGTTAATTTACACTTTACTCTTCTGGCTGTTAAGTTTTGGTCCAGCAGAACAAAATAGTAATAAAAATATATTTTGAGATTTAAATAGTTGATTTCTTGGAGTGATTAGTTTGTTTTACAGGAAAATGGTAAGCAGTTTATTACAGTTATATTGTTAAAATATACAAATGCAAGTATATACACTACACAGTTATTCAATTGAATATTCAATATTATCAATATTCTTTAAAATCTTATTTAGGTCTATGGTCTGTGTGTCTGCAGTTTCATGACACGACAACCATTAACATTAAGTAACTGGGTTTTTCTCAGTGAGAACTAGCTCACTCACTGCCACTGTTTTGTAAATATTTGTAAGTAAATATTTTTTAAAGTTGGATCCTTGTAAAATGCACATATAGGATTTCCATGTCAGTATGGGTCTTTAACAGTCTTTGACATTTCTACTACAGAAAACACGTCTAATACAACTTTTATTCTGGCTGCCTTTAGATGTCTAACAATTACGTCTGTAGCACGTCTTTACTTGACATCTATAGAATGTCCAGAAAAGACGTATAAAAAACTTTCATTCTGGCTCCTGTGAGGACGTCTTCTGGATGTCTAAGAATGACGTCTGTAGCACGTCTTTAATTGACGTCTATACAATGTCCAGAAAAGACGTAAAAAAAACTTTCATTCTGGCTCCTGTGAGGACGTCTTCTGGATGTCTAAGAATGACGTATTTAGCACGTCTTTAATTGACGTCTATACAATGTCCAGAAAAGACGTATAAAAAACTTTCATTCTGGCTCCTGTGAGGACGTCTTCTGGATGTCTAAGAATGACGTATTTAGCACGTCTTTAATTGACGTCTATACAATGTCCAGAAAAGACGTATAAAAAACTTTCATTCTGGCTCCTGTGAAGACGTCTTCTGGATGTCTAAGAATGATGACGTCTTCTAGACCACTTTTTGCTTGCTGGGGAACACAGTCACAGCATGTTTGCGATGCGCTAGAGGAGTGGGAAGCTCGTGAGGGTCTTTCACCTGGCGAGACATTCCGCACTGTAACCCCCAGATCACCAAATACTCATTAGCCAAAGTAGTCCTCTTCTTTTTAGAAAAGGAACTAGATTGGGGAACAAGCAAAGCTCGGCCGCGCATCTAGAGCGCCGAATGACGCGCGCTGGGTTGCCGTGACAACCCGTGCTGTCAATCGGCGCTCGACGGCACACGGCACGCTGAGCGGCTTGAGCCTTTATTAAAAAGGGGAGACAAACAACGTGCTGACGTGGTCATGCACTCATGAGAGAACATGAACCACCCACGAACGTAGTCTCACACACTGATTAGGCATGTGAAACCATGAACGTGGCCGTCGATGAGGACAGGAAACGATCGCATCCAGAAACACACGAGTGAAACGTCATCCTGAAAAGGATGCGATCTTCACTCGTGTTGCTCTTTCAGGAATAAAGTACTTTCTCAATTGTGCTGAAGCACACAGGGGACCCAACGCGGCAACACAGCGGGAAAACTGCAAGCCCGCTGTGCGCACTCAACCGTTTACCAGCTGTGAAAATGTAAAGTGTTAGCTCAACCACACGCAGGAGATTTTACCCTTGATATACACAAGTAACAGACTTACACCAAAAGTCTTATAAAAATACAAAATTTATTTATACAACAATTTAAAAACTAAACAATTGTATGCATAATCAAGAGAGTGAAAACATTAGATACAACTGCTTCAATTCAAGGGCTAGGAATAAGGTCACAATCTGGCACCCTGGTTAGACAGCAAATGAGAGGGGCTAACACACAAATCACACCAATAAAGTCATATGTAACAGCACACAGTCACACGTGAGATTTACACAGCAAGGGCAAATAACAAATAGCAAATAGCAAGGTGCAACACTTCAAAATAAACCCCACATATGTAGGAATAATGATATAACCAAATTGGTTTGATTAGTATAAAAGCCCTAAAACCAATTCACATATTAACAATTGATAAATAAAACCTAGGCGAGCAGCCAATATCCCACTAGACCGAGAGAAGTTTACATAAGCAAAACATCACAATTATATTATGCATAAAACAAAGTTTCATCGAACACAGTCAACAGTCTCGTCACTCACGACCCCGCCCACTTGGCGCTCGCAGTGCAAAGGGAAGGAGGCGCTAAAGGTGAGGTGATGACAGCGACACACACACGCAAATCCCAGCTCCGACGAGTTCCAGGACACGGTGGCCAGCGGGGGAAACCGGAACTGTAAAGCCGAGCTGTGAGACAATGGAAGGGCAATCAGTCCCAAATAAATACACGTCAATGCCCACTCTTTCGTAAACAATAAGAATTCCCACTTCCCTCAATATGAATGAATAGCGCGCGTTGATTATTTCTCGTGGACCTCTCGCTGCCAGGAGTCAATCGCGATCGTAGTCACTGCGTGGAGTCGAATATCCAACAAATCGGAACAAAGGCGGTCGAGCTTGTCTCGTTACGGTCTCTCTCTCGGTCAAGGAACCGCCCAAAGGACTGCATGCTGGTTCTTATATTCAGTGGATCTACCAATCGCGTTGTACCACTGGCTCATCAGTAACATTGGACACACCTGCAACCAAAGACTTGCAAATACACATGTACACCTGGTAGACATTAACCCACCCTCACAAGTTATCAGACAGTCAGTGTTATCCTCCCATTACAAAAACAGCTTTTTAATTAACAAGTGTGTAGACGCAGCTGGCAGACAGGAAATCGCGTGGTCGCTGAAACGCCGTCACGCCAACACAGAGAGATCCCTTCCCGAAACAGCAGACTCGTAGAGCGTAAGATAGATACAATCTCAAAGCTCATTCACAAAATAAAATTAGATAAAGTCTGCAGTGTTCAGCTGCTCTTTAAGCTGAACTGCAGTAAAGTGTTGGAAATGCTCTTTAACAGCGACCACCGCCGACGCGCCGTCACACCAACACTTGATTGAAGAGCTTCTTTTAACTCAGAGCACACTCGATGATGATTGCAGAGCAGAACAACACACGCTCGGCTCTGAAGCGAAAGCTTGAATGTGCGAGTGCAAGAACGCTTCCTTATATTCCTCATATACTGCCATGGCAAATCTTGCACGGCAATGTCCATTGGCTCGTTTAGTTTACTTTCGAAGATGATTGGTGAGATCACGTCTGACGTAACGTTGAATGTGACTGACTGACAGGGAACTTGATATTTGTAGATAGTTTAATCTAACGTTAAATCCTTTTAATGTTAACGATACTATTTATGAACTTTGAATTAATAGTTTGCAAATCATTTATGATCACTTTATTATTGTATGTGTTACCACTGAAGGGTGTAAGACACAATGTAATGGATAAAAAATGATGATAAAAAAATGATACAAATAACAAGCTTTTTATGACTTCATTAAACACTAGAAGAATTCGATGATAAATGACATGCAGCCAATCCAGATTTTTTTTTTAATTGCTAAAACAAGTAATGTTGTATTTTATAGCGCTATACTGTAGTGCAGAAGTCTGTCTGTAATAGTCGCTGTTTTCTTCAGCACCAGCATTTACAGGGTTAATAAGGAGAGTTTATGAAGTGCGTATGAGGAAATATAAGAGCTGCGTAGTGCTGATGTTCCTGATGTTACTGTTGTTCTGCATTTAAGCTTTCAACGAAAAGCTCCTTTCGTCTTTATTAAGACATTACATTAGAGGAGAATGGGGGACGATTTCCTTGAGTTTCTCAGAGACTGTTTTATTGGAAAGCCAACATTTTTATATGTGTATTTCTGAAATACATTCGGCTACATGGACACAGTCTCCTCTGGTAGCAGAGCACACTAAATTATAATGTAGACACATGCAATTTCTGTAAAGCTGCTTTGAAACAATGGCGTATGATGACATATATTTATTCAAATGGCACAATATATCATCTAAAGATTACAGTAATGCATGCCTGATGTTATTTAATTCTACAGGTTGTAGATTTTGCTCTGAGCCACATAGACACAAAATCATTCACGATTCGCAAAATGCTCTACAACCAGAGTACTGTACTCAGACAACAATTAGCAAAGTCTATTTAGGAAATTAGGAAACTAATTAGGAAAAATAAACTAGTTAGAAATACAGATAAGAATTTGAAGCATGATAAAGAGTTAAAGTAGACAGATTAAACGGAGTAGTAAAAAAAAACAGTTAAAATCAGCAACGGTGGATATAAAGAATACTGTGATGTTTGACATTTAGGAAAATCCAGATGAAGTCCTAAAAGTTCATCTAATAAACCCTGCCAGTGTCGGCAGAGCAGATATATCAGGGCAGACTTCAGTACTTTCACTGAGAACACGAACCTTCACTTGATTTGACTGAATTACCTATACCACTCCTTAACAACTTACAAGTTAAAGCACAAGTTTGTGTCACAATTTCCTCTGAATATTTTTGAGAGTTGGAGGGTGTATAAGCTGGGCGGAGAAAGAGCAGAAAAACTGTGTTGGGGCTTTTTTTAGAGTTAGATCTAATACAGGAAACGAACCTATTCTCTTCTGGTTTGCTTGTGTTCTTTGTGCCCTAATTAGGACCCAAGCCCTGAAAGGGTGAAGGCCCTATTGTTTTTCTGAGGAATATTATTATTAATTTTTATTATGATGGCCCAAGCCCGGCTGTGCTGAAGCTATACGGGCGTGGCAGGGGGAATAACCTGAACTTGGATAATCAATCCCATCGAATTTGCCATATTATCCTTTTAAATGTAAGCATTGGGTTTCAATTTAATTGAGTAATCTAATGCATCTAATGATAAAAATGGAAATAATAATAAATAAAAAATACAGTAAAGGTTCAAATGTTGACTTATATGTCACCAGCAGTGTGTGATTTTACACACACACACACATATATATATATATAAAATGTTATATTCTGTAGAAGTCCAGTACAAATGTTACTGCTGCTCGTCACAACGGCTGTCACCAGTTGCTAGGCGACAAAACCAGACCGTCCCATTGAACAACTCCCGGGACACAGCTAGCAACAATTTGTTAATTTGACAATACATTTTGTTAGTTTAATTTTCAAATAACCAGTGGTGGAATGTAACGACATATATTTACTCTGGATTAAAGTATAATTTTGAAGTGCTTTAGATTGTTATTCAACTCCACTTCATCTCAGAGGTGAATATTAGGCTACATTTTATGAAAAAAAAAATGATTTTTTACACATGGATATTAGATTATGATATTAGATATTGTTAAAAAAAATAAAGAACAGTATATAATAGAAACACAAAAAATATGTCTTATAGATTAGGGATGGGCAACATCATCCTAGAGGGCCGCTGTCCTGCAGAGTTTAGCTTATAGGACAGTTTTGCAGGTTTGATTTTTCAGTAAGTGAGTTCATTTTTTTTATTCTTCCCTCTTTCTGAGAACATCTCAGTGACTGGCAGCCGTCGACTGAGTCAGTCCTGAAAACCTGTTAGTGGACAGTGGAAATACGCACTGATCCCAGATGATGTCTCTCCAGCAGAGGCTTTATCCCGGATCCCGGATTTACCAGCCCATCCCGGATCTCCTGCTCCGCTCAATAAAAGTCTACAGAATAACTGTTTTCTTCCAATCTGTTTTATGTATACTGATACTGTTAATGTACAGAATAATTTCCTTATTACATTTACAAGTTATAACTTGCATTACAAAAATAAACAATGCACAGAAATAATTTTTTGTTTCCTTTTACAAATTATAACTAACATAAAAATAATGTATACGATTGTTTAAAGCTGCAGTCTGCAGTTTTTCCTCTTTGTCGCCATCTCTGTTCGAAATCTGCAATTGCAGTTATTCATGGAATTATCAACTTTACATGGGTTGTGCCTCGGCACGGCACAGTGCGGATGAATCCAATGTTTTGAGGAGAATGTGCGTCTGTCAGTCGGTGTGGATACTGGCATTCGCAATCACAGATTCTACCTTTTGGAAATATGACCAACATAAGAATTTTCACTGGAAAATGCCGTCTAAACAAGTAAGTAACATCCACTTTTGTTCTGACCAAAAAAGCATTGCAGTAAATTGCGCTGATTATATCACGTCAAACTGTGCAAATTATACTTTGTTCTCAAATTGTTAATGTTAACAACATCAGCATTGTGTGACTACATTTAATGCCCATTTGATGTTTGTCCTTGTTTTCGCATGGGCCGGTTGCTGTGTCTTTATTTCTGTAGCCACTCCGAAGTCCGAAGTCTTTTGCGTTTTACAGCGGGTGAATCTCCAGTCATCACTGGTGATTGATGTTTGAAACATTATGGATCCGCCATAAGTTTAATTATATCAAGTGCTGTGAGAAAAGGCTATAAATCTCCACCTCCAACATCCTCACACTCATAGCCTACTAGCCGAGACTCTTCTTTATGTGTTCAGATGTGACGTAATGACGCAAAGACATGCTCGAATTACCCGTGGAAATCCACCAGTACCACTGGAGTTAAAATCATTATTACAAGCTCACCATTTTGAATCGAGCTACGGCAAGCAGAGAGTTTTGAACGCTGGCTGGTTATGTACTTGCTCAATTTATTTTGGATAATTTTTAACCCAAAAAAGCTACGGACTGCAGCTTTAATTTACAAATTATAAGTTTATTTCTCTACCACTCTGTCAAGAAGAGAAAACAATTTGTCCTTTCTCTCCTTGCTCTGTCTCTCTCTGAAACTTCATGTCCTCCCTAAATATCTCGATCAGCTCCTCCTCTCGGCCTTGTTTTCTCTCGGCTGCTGGTTCGTAGTTCTGGCTCGTAGTTCTGGTTCGTAGTTCAATCCTTCGTGTGTTTTACGGCCTATAGTATCTTCTCCTTTTGAAGCCAAATTTGATTGCCCATTTGTTGTACAACGAAAACCGAAGAGAGAGAGAAGAGCGTGCGACCGCCGGACACCCCCCCCCCCCCCCCTTACCTGGACCCATCCCATCTGTTCACTACCCGTCCTTCAATATTCCCTGGCATGACGAGGACACCAGATCCCCTTTTGTTTTCTTTATTTCCCCATTTTTTGGACATTTTATGTTTATGTACTTTAATAAATGCCTCTCCAAGGCCTGACACCACTCCCACTGGGTCTGTCGTTTGCTCCTCCCGCCACAACAGCAATAAACAGACTCAATACTATTCAGAGTTTGAGTCATTATTCTAATTTTATCATTTCTTGCAGAGGCAAAAGTTAAATACTCCACTCTATGCCAGCTGGAAGTCCCATGGGCCAGATACACAATTACATTTTAAAGCGTACCCTGTCTTTACTCAATATGTGTTCTTGGCTGAGAATGTCAGGTTTCCTCTTTTGATCTTCTGAGGGTTGTGGACTGTAGCTGGCTTCCTCTTTCTGCTAGCTTGTATGCTCCCCTCCCCCTCCCCTCCCCCTCCCCTCCCCTCCGCTCCCCTCCCCTCCCCTCCGCTCCCCTCCCCTCCCCTCCCCTCCGCTCCCCTCCCCTCCCCTCCCCTCCGATCAACGAGAGCCCTAAAGACCATGCTTTTTAAAATAACTAATGACACACAATATCTCTACATTTACGCACATGTTGCTTCTACTTGCATTACAGTTTTTCTCGATTGCTTAAACACATTTCTTGAAACTATGCCTCGTATTCTCAAAACTATAAACACAAATCCATAATGTCTCCCCCAATTCCCCAAACATCCTATTTTCAGGTCAAAATGAAGCTCTACACTCAAAACCATTCACTCTTGCTGACCAAACTTTGCCCTCAGACAGGACACACAAGCCCTCAAAATCACACACACTACAACATAGTCTAAGACACTGATGCAATAAATTCAAAACAACATCAGTTATGCTGCTTGTGGTTCCCCCCCTCACAAACCTTTTTGCATGATGAACACAAAAGAAACAACCAGTGGATACATTGGCACATTTTTATTCATACACAGAAAACACACACACACAAAAATATTATTTTTTTCCTGTTTTACTTTTTTTTTTACTCTCTCCTCTAATTTTTTTTTTATATTTACTTACAGTAAAATATGGAAGCCCGTTTCCGCCACGTTGAGTAAAAAAGAAAAGATTCTTTAAGTCATAATAATGAGAAAGTTTCTCATAATAATGACTTAACATCTCATAATAATGAGAAACTTTCTCGTAATAATGACTTAACATCTCGTAATAATGAGAAACTTTCTCGAAATAATAACTTGACATCTCGTAATAATGAGAAACTTTCTCGTAATAATGACTTAACATCTCGTAATAATGAGAAACTTTCTCGAAATAATGACTTGACATCTCGTTATAATGAGAAACTTTCTCGAAATAATGACTTAACATCTCATAATAATGAGAAACTTTCTCGTAATAATGACTTAACATCTCATAATAATGAGAAACTTTCTCGTAATAATGACTTAACATCTCGTTATAATGAGAAACTTTCTCGTAATAATGACTTAACATCTCGTAATAATGAGAAACTTTCTCGTAATAATGACTTAACATCTCGTAATAATGAGAAACTTTCTCGAAATAATGACTTGACATCTCGTTATAATGAGAAACTTTCTCGAAATAATGACTTAACATCTCAAAATAATGAGAAACTTTCTCGAAATAATGACTTGACATCTCGTTATAATGAGAAACTTTCTCGAAATAATGACTTAAACATCTCGTAATAACGAGAAACTTTCTCGTAATAATGACTTAACATCTCAAAATAATGAGAAACTTTCTCGTAATAATGACTTACAGTTTTTCTGAATTGCTAAAACACTAAATCCCATTCTCTGAACCATATTCTCAATAGTCTAAACCAATTTGTGGAATAAATCACTCTTTCTGTAAAACATTAAACAAGTTCAGGTAGTTACAACACTGTTTGCAAATCTCATGCACTCTTTTTTCAAAACTCTAAACACATTCTCACTCACTAAAACACATTTTGCACTGTGATGCACTTACATTTCAAAATGCTAAACACAGGTAGGTGAAAGTTAAACACAACTGCAACACAGTTGTCATCGTTTACACACAACGACTCAAAATTGTTCACACTTATTTCTAATGATGTGACCAAACCAACTGTACATAATACAAGTCAGTTCAGAGTCCCAAAATGTACTCAAATGTTGCACTGAATGTTGATACCAACAATGGATGGAAACAATATAAGAGGGAGAGGAGGATGAGGATGAGTAAGAGGAGGTGAACAAGCAGGAAGAGGATGAGGACGAGGAAGAGCAAGGTGTGGAGAATGTTGTCAAGGCTGGATCTGCTTTAGGGTTTTTCCCTTCGCCTGCAGAGACGACAGTGTCTGAGATGTGGAGAAACTCCTCCGGCCGGACCAACATGAAGACATGATGCTGAAGCAGAATAAAATCTCTCACTGACCTTGATTTAGCAGTTGCACAACTCTTCTGAGTGTACTTTACTGTGCTTTTCATTTAGAGTTTCTTACTGCAACCTTTTTGGCTTTTGCAGTTGGGTCACTGTATTTTCACAGTATGTAAGTGGTGAATATACAGACATTCGATAGGTCTACAGTAAGTTGTCGTTACTATACTTTTTTTTTACGTTTTTTACTTTGTTACAATATACTTTTTTTCTGTAACTGCATGCTTTGGATTCTGTGTTCTCCATTTTTTTATGTAGTGTGTAATGAATGATCTGTAGTGTTTATAATTTTGACTCGCTGTGTGTATGATCTGAGAGCATTGTTTGATTTTGAGAACAGATAAAATGGTTTTGAGGCAATTGTTTGATTTTGCCAGAAGAGTCAGAGGTTCTGTGAATGCGGTTTGAAAATTTGGTTTTGTGTTTAAGGTTTTGAGAAAGTGAGTGATGGTTTCAAGAAATGTGTTTTCGCAATTCAGAAAAACTGTAACATCTCGTAATAACGAGAAACTTTCTCGTAATAATGACTTAACATCTCAAAATAATGAGAAACTTTCTCGTAATAATGACTTAACATCTCGTAATAATGAGAAACTTTCTCAAAATAATGACTTGACATCTCGTAATAGTCAAGTCAAGTCAAGTATATTTGTACAGCGCTTTTCACAATACAGATTGTATCAAAGCAGCTTCACAGTATTAAATTAAAATAATACAACAAGGTTTGTTTCTAGTGGAATTTATTGATAAAATCAAATTAATAATGTAATAATGAGAAACTTTCTCGTAATTATGACTTGACATCTCGTAATAATGAGAAACTTTCTCGTAATTATGACTTAAACATCTCGTAATAACGAGAAACTTTCTCGTAATAATGACTTAACATCTCAAAATAATGAGAAACTTTCTCGTAATAATGACTTAACATCTCGTAATAATGAGAAACTTTCTCGTAATAATGACTTAAACATCTCGTAATAACGAGAAACTTTCTCGTAATAATGACTTAACATCTCGTAAAAACGAGAAACTTTCTCGTAATAATGACTTAACATCTCGTAATAATGAGAAACTTTCTCGTAATAATGACTTAAACATCTCGTAATAACGAGAAACTTTCTCGTAATAATGACTTGACATCTCGTAATAATGAGAAACTTTCTCGTAATTATGACTTAAACATCTCGTAATAACGAGAAACTTTCTCGTAATAATGACTTGACATCTCGTAATAATGAGAAACTTTCTCGAAATAATGACTTGACATCTCGTAATAATGAGAAACTTTCTCGAAATAATGACTTAACATCTCGTAATAACGAGAAACTTTCTCGTAATAATGACTTGACATCTCGTAATAATGAGAAACTTTCTCGAAATAATGACTTGACATCTCAAAATAATGAGAAACTTTCTCGAAATAATGACTTGACATCTCGTAATAATGAGAAACTTTCTCGAAATAATGACTTAACATCTCGTAATAACGAGAAACTTTCTCGTAATAATGACTTGACATCTCGTAATAATGAGAAACTTTCTCGTAATTATGACTTAACATCTCGTAATAACGAGAAACTTTCTCGTAATAATGACTTAACATCTCAAAATAATGAGAAACTTTCTCGTAATAATGACTTAAACATCTCGTAATAATGAGAAACTTTCTCGTAATAATGACTTAACATCTCGTAATAATGAGAAACTTTCTCGTAATAATGACTTAACATCTCGTAATAATGAGAAACTTTCTCGTAATAATGACTTAAACATCTCGTAATAACGAGAAACTTTCTCGTAATAATGACTTAACATCTCGTAATAACGAGAAACTTTCTCGTAATAATGACTTAACATCTCGTAATAATGAGAAACTTTCTCGAAATAATGACTTGACATCTCGTTATAATGAGAAACTTTCTCGTAATAATGACTTAACATCTCGTAATAATGAGAAACTTTCTCGTAATAATGACTTAACATCTCGTAATAATGAGAAACTTTCTCGTAATTATGACTTAAACATCTCGTAATAACGAGAAACTTTCTCGTAATAATGACTTAACATCTCAAAATAATGAGAAACTTTCTCGTAATAATGACTTAAACATCTCGTAATAATGAGAAACTTTCTCGTAATAATGACTTAACATCTCGTAATAATGAGAAACTTTCTCGTAATAATGACTTAACATCTCGTAATAATGAGAAACTTTCTCGTAATAATGACTTAAACATCTCGTAATAACGAGAAACTTTCTCGTAATAATGACTTAACATCTCGTAATAACGAGAAACTTTCTCGTAATAATGACTTAACATCTCGTAATAACGAGAAACTTTCTCGAAATAATGACTTGACATCTCGTAATAATGAGAAACTTTCTCGTAATAATGACTTAACATCTCGTAATAATGAGAAACTTTCTCGTAATAATGACTTAAACATCTCGTAATAACGAGAAACTTTCTCGTAATAATGACTTAACATCTCGTAATAACGAGAAACTTTCTCGTAATAATGACTTGACATCTCGTAATAATGAGAAACTTTCTCGTAATAATGACTTAACATCTCGCAATAATGAGAAACTTTCTCGTAATAATGACTTAACATCTCGTAATAATGAGAAACTTTCTCGTAATAATGACTTGACATCTCGCAATAATGAGAAACTTTCTCGAAATAATGACTTGACATCTCGTAATAATGAGAAACTTTCTCGTAATTATGACTTGACATCTCGTAATAATGAGAAACTTTCTCGTAATAATGACTTAACATCTCGTAATAATGAGAAACTTTCTCGAAATAATGACTTGACATCTCGTAATAATGAGAAACTTTCTCGTAATAATGACTTAACATCTCGTAATAATGAGAAACTTTCTCGTAATAATGACTTAAACATCTCGTAATAACGAGAAACTTTCTCGTAATAATGACTTAACATCTCGTAATAACGAGAAACTTTCTCGTAATAATGACTTGACATCTCGTAATAATGAGAAACTTTCTCGTAATAATGACTTAACATCTCGCAATAATGAGAAACTTTCTCGAAATAATGACTTGACATCTCGTAATAATGAGAAACTTTCTCGTAATTATGACTTGACATCTCGTAATAATGAGAAACTTTCTCGTAATAATGACTTAACATCTCAAAATAATGAGAAACTTTCTCGTAATAATGACTTAACATCTCGTAATAATGAGAAACTTTCTTGTAATAATGACTTAACATCTCGTAATAATGAGAAACTTTCTCGTAATAATGACTTAACATCTCGTAATAATGAGAAACTTTCTCGTAATAATGACTTAACATCTCAAAATAATGAGAAACTTTCTCGTAATAATGACTTAACATCTCGTAATAATGAGAAACTTTCTTGTAATAATGACTTAACATCTCGTAATAATGAGAAACTTTCTCGAAATAATGACTTGACATCTCGTAATAATGAGAAACTTTCTCGTAATTATGACTTGACATCTCGTAATAATGAGAAACTTTCTCGTAATAATGACTTAACATCTCAAAATAATGAGAAACTTTCTCGTAATAATGACTTAAACATCTCGTAATAACGAGAAACTTTCTCGTAATAATGACTTAACATCTCGTAATAATGAGAAACTTTCTCGTAATAATGACTTAACATCTCGTAATAATGAGAAACTTTCTCGTAATAATGACTTAAACATCTCGTAATAACGAGAAACTTTCTCGTAATAATGACTTAACATCTCGTAATAATGAGAAACTTTCTCGAAATAATGACTTGACATCTCGTAATAATGAGAAACTTTCTCGTAATAATGACTTAACATCTCAAAATAATGAGAAACTTTCTCGTAATAATGACTTAAACATCTCGTAATAACGAGAAACTTTCTCGTAATAATGACTTAACATCTCAAAATAATGAGAAACTTTCTCGTAATAATGACTTAACATCTCGTAATAATGAGAAACTTTCTCGTAATAATGACTTAACATCTCGTAATAATGAGAAACTTTCTCGAAATAATGACTTGACATCTCGTAATAATGAGAAACTTTCTCGTAATTATGACTTAAACATCTCGTAATAACGAGAAACTTTCTCGTAATAATGACTTAACATCTCAAAATAATGAGAAACTTCTAAATATAGCTCGTTACCGAATCAAACAAAATATATTTTAAACTTTACCAGTATTGATATGCTAGCTTGATAGTGAGTACTAAAAGCCATCTTATTTGTTTATATTTATAGTGATAAAGTTAGGTGTTTTATTACATGTGATTCTGACATGATGTCACTGCATGCACTGCGCTCCTTCCTCTCCACTCGTCTCAGGTAAATAAATAAGTAAATAAATGTGTCTTCTAGCTGAGGCTGAGCATTTGGCGTCGCGTTCATGTGTTTTGGGGGCGTGGCTTTGGAAGGAGCTCAGAAGGGAGGGGGTGGAGTGAATGGAAATAATGAGCTGTGTTTAAAACAGTCGTGAGAGGTCTACAGACACTCGATTTTTATACTCTCTTTTTCAGAGCACTTACATTTTAATTATGTATTGGTATATAAAGACAGTTTAAACAAATTTGAAAAAAAGTTTTTTATAAAAATCCAACCTACCCTACCTTTAAGTCATTATTACGAGAAAGTTTCTCATTATTACAAGAAAGTTTCTCATTATTATGAGATGTTAAGTCATTATTATGAGAAAGTTTCTCATTATTATGACTTAAAGAATCTTTTTTTTTTTTTACTCAACGTGGCGGAAACGGGCTTCCATAGTAAGATGTGTGTGACCATCATATGACAGTAAAAGAGCACACAAACCTTATTCTCATATGGAATTCGAATTGTATTGGAATGGTAAAGAGTGTTGGGACGTGACAGGAGGGCCTCCACTCAAGGAGACAATATGATGGACACGTCTAAGAATGTTCCCCATATGGCTGAAATACCATCATTGGCCTAGAAAGATGACATTCTGGAGTCAAGACTATAAAGGAGAAAGGATGCCCTCCCTTCACTGTCACACTATATAATCACTCTGTGTGACTGTACGACTGCTGGCCTTTTCTTGCAAGAGAATACACCTCATCAAAGACTATTGGAAATGTTTGTCTCTTATTCAGTGATAGAATTGTGTTTGCCACCACTCCTCCCTGAAGGTTCTCGAGGCGACGGTGAAGCGACTCAAATTTGGCCTTACTCGTAGCCCAGCCTCCCTCATAGTCATACCATTGATAAAGACATGGGCAACTAGAGTGGCTTGAATTTCATCTGAGACTGCTTGTCTTCTTATCCTTGCCCTTAATTCCTCCTCCTCATTCTTATCCCTTTTCCTTCATGTCTTTCTGGATGCATTGTTCCAAAACGCAATAAACTGATTTGGGCCCTTTTATATATCTATTGAAGGTTCTGATTGATGTGTGTTAAATTTTGACTCTTAGTGTTTCCACCTGGGTAATTGTGTGTAACTGAGCTGAAGTTGTGCTGACTTGAGAGAACAATATTGAATGCTAGTGCTTTCTAAATGACAACATGGTCTAGGCAATGAGAAATGAAGGGATTTGTGTGTAGAGTTTTGCAGTGACAGTTCAACAAATCTGACTCATGTGTCAAAACAGGGAATAGTGTTTATAGTTTAGGGAAATGGGTGTGCTTTTTGATAAATGGCATTATGGTTTTGAAATTTTAGTTCAAAAGTCTGGTTATAGTGTTTAAGCAATCGAGAAAAACTGTAATAGAAATTTAGCATCACAATGATGGAATGAAATGATAATAGACCAATTCAATTACAACAAAACATTGGATTTTTTGGAAACTTTATTTTGATGATCATCTTTAGATATTCTGTTGACTAGAGTATAGTTGAGTATTAGTAGACTGTGAGCATTAGTTCACACAGACTCACAAAGTTACTCATAGTCAGTAGAATATCTGCTGCATCAGAATAAAGTGTATGCCGCCCATTGATCGAATGCGAGACTCCAGTTCCGTTAACAGATGTTTATTAACACCGTAGAACTAAAAGTTCAGGTAAACAAAATAGACAACATTAAATATTGCAATCGTTACATAAATAACAAAGAATACAGAGTAATACTGACCACTTTAGCCTGCTTATCAACCAACGGCAGAGTACTTTTCCAGAAGAAATCTTCAGTCAAAAAATGTATTCTTCAGCTTATACACAGTTGTAGTAAACACCACGAATCATGGATTATAAAGAATAAAAAATTAAACTAGACAGGTGTCACTGCTACATGTGCGCTTGGTCTCTGCGCTTTGCTTACGGAGCTTACCGAAGCAAACAGCCGCTACTTCCGGTTTTCGGCATGTCAAAATAAAAGTATGTGCGCATTTAAAAATAAATTCAAAAAAGCAGCTGCATTTACAAAGTGTTTCACTGCAGCTCTGCTTCTGATGGAGTTCATATGTTCACGTCCCAATATAGTGAGACGGCAGACGCTGAAAACTGGTGTAACTGCGGTGCTCATTCACACTTGCTTGATCTTCTTTAAATGTTAATATTATTGTAGTGTTTTGAGTTTTGTGACCATTCCAGCGAACTTTGTCACTTTCCCCCAGAACTAATATGACAATATAACATGTTTTAATGCTGGATTGAGTCACTTAATGTGTTTGAATGTGGTTATTTTTGTGTATATTCTGAGTTTTGTGTTAATTAACTGTTTATAAGTTGGTTTGAGTTGCCGCCCGCACCGTGTGTGTCTGTCTGTGTGTGTGTGTGTGTGTGTGTGTGTGTGTGTTGTATTTTACACAAATTCCAATGGTTGTGTGATGTTTCTTTCTGTCAAGCCATTTTAATAATAAATAAATTAGTTATGTTTTATCCTAAATAAATGTTTTATTAGGGCTAAATATTTCAAACTTTAGATTAAGGCTACGTTCACACTGCAGGCTGAAACGACCCAATTCCGATTTTTTTGCCCCTATGCGACCTGTATCTGATCTTTTCATGACAGTCTGAACGACACAGATCCGATCTTTTCAAATGCGACCCAGGCCACTTGGGTATGTGGTCCCAAATCCGATACATATCCGATCTTTTGAAATGCGACTTCAGTCTGAACGGCCAGGTCGCATTTATCCGACCCGCACGTCATTGATACGCGAAAAACGTCATAATTCTGCGTTGAAGTAGTCGTCGGTTTGAAACTGAAAACGGACTGCATATTCGTCGAGCTGAGGTAAATCTGCCGAACGGGTCGACCTCGACGAGCCCGTTAATAAAAAAATTAATAAAAAAGCCCACGGCCATTATATATACGTTATGTTAACTTATTTGTGCTGAATCTGATATTAGATAGGTCAGCGGCTGCTGTCTGGCTCTTGTGTAACGGTCGCTGCGCGCGCTTGTGTGTGTGTGTGTGTGTGTGTGTGTGAGAGAGAATCACAGTTAAAGTTTAGCTACTTCCGCAAACAACAAGTGACGTCGTTGACCGTTGAGTACTCTTCTGCGCATGCGGGTCACTTCTGGGGTCATTTCACGTTCACACAGGAGATCACAAAAGGTCGCATTTAATTGGAAATGTGAACGGCCTTGCAAAAAAATCGCATTTTTTCAAAAAATCGGAATTGAGCATTAAGCCCTGCAGTGTGAACGTAGCCTAAGTCACACAAAAGTCAAGGCAAGACAAGTTTATTAATATATTACACAATATAACAGACTTCATACACAATGGTAATTCAAAGTGCTTTACATAAGAAATGATTTACAACAAAGAATGTAATTAGAAAAAGAAATAAGAAGTTCAAAGAATAATAGCCTACATTGATTAAAATTGATTTCAAATGTAATTAAAAGAATAAAAAGAGGAAACATAATTATGTCCTTTAATCCTACCATTATTATACATTATTCCACGAAAAGTGTTTCTATAGACAGTAATCAAGCCTTAAATTTGCATCAATTCCCTTTATATGAGAGCATTTATTTACCGCGAGTTAATGAAGAACTCACTATTTGTGTATAGTCTGTTAATGTGTTAACGATAGCCTACTATTAATAAACTATGAATTAACTAATAGTTTGCAAATGGGGGCATGCTCCCCTGATAAAATTTGGATTTCTCTGACCTACATATGTGCATTTTAAGGTGTTTAAAGGCCAAATTTTTGGGGGGATAACAATAGCTTTAAAAGCATGTCAGTGGGCAGTAGCATAAATTATTTGTCAAGATAACAGATTCTTAAAAATGAGAATGAGGATAAATGTTGCAATGAATGATCCACACTACAAAATGGAAATGCAGAATGTTTCTGCTTATTGTTGACAATACACATATTCCAAACGGGAATGGCCTTAAATGAGAAATCTTTCAAGGATTATTTTGCATAGATGTTACATTTCAATCAAAAACCAGTGCAATCTTTTTAAAACTAATCAGTTTAAAGTTCAATTGTTCACTCCTAAAGACAGTCACTTGTCGCCACCTACTGGCTTAATGATGCAAGTGGTGCAAACACAGACAAGCGGGGTGATACAAATGGTGAAAAGGCTAATACTGGTACCTATTTTAAAATAATATAAAATATCAATATATTATTCTTTAATCAGTTCTATGCAGCAGAATCAGATTTAACAGAATTTTTTTTTTTACCAATTGTCGAAATAAAGTAGGCCTATAGTACTACAAAGCTATTTTTGTCAGAGCAGGAGCAGATCAGGGAGAGGACCAGTGAACGAGAGGATCGTGATTCGTGTAATTTTACCAGTGTTGCCCAGCACGGCTATACACCATGTTACAGCAGAGTAGTAGGCCTACTATTGCAAAAAGAAACAAGTCCAGAGAAATTTCATGTCGGCAGGTTTTTTAAGCGGACTTTGCCTTTCCAATGAGCGTGAGCAGAACTCGCAACACTCACACACACACACACACACACACGGACGTTGCTTGCGGAACATTGAGCAGAACGCGCTGTGGACACGGCGCGGAGAGCACAGCGCACACACACAGCGGAACCGAGGGGAACGGAACGAAGTTATGCATGTTCGGAAGCGGACTCGCACGCAAAGTCATAAAACACGCTGAGCCAGAGTCAAACCATCGCCGAACACGGAGGGGCGCGGCGGCTTTTTAGTATATTTCGGCCAAAAAACGAAAATGTTATTTTCGGCCGAAAATTTTCGGCAGCCTAAAATTGATTGCATTCCTAATTTTAAGACACCCATATGCTCTCGCGGGCCACATAAAATAATGTGGCGGGCCGGATTTGGCCCGCGGGCCTTGAGTTTGACACATGTGCTTTAAATGCTCGAGCTCGTCACAGCACGATGGATTCTGATTGGCTGCCAATGTTTTTATCATTCATTAGCTCTATAAAATCATTCTGAAAGTGATTCCAACGATATTGTCTCTCTATATCGTTATCGTTGTAGTTGTGGTGTGAACTCTCATATTCTGTAATATTGAGAATTATTTTTTAGAACTATATATTTTATATATAGTTCTATATACTTTGTAGTTATCTTTATAGTTATCATCCTTGGTGTGAACGGGCCTTAAGACACAAATTAATGGATACAAAACATGATGATGATGATTTAATGATTAATATAATTATATAGCGCAGATTATTAATAGTAAATGGACTGCATTTATATAGCGCTTTCAACAGACCTATGGCCACCAAAGCGCTTTACATATAGCCTCACATTCACCCATTCACTCACTCACCGACGGCAGTGTCAGCCATGCTTATGGTTAAGTGTCTTGCTCATGGACACCTCGACACTTGGTCAGGTGGAACCACCAACCCTCCGGTTTGTAGACAACTTACATGAACCACTGAGCCACTGCCACCCCATAGCAGATCATTAATTATGCTGGATACAGGTGAAACCCATAAGTTTTACACAGAAAGCTAAATAAATGAAAAATAAATGTGAGTTGGATAATGGATATAGAAAAGTAAAAGTTTTTTTACTTAAATATTTCATGTTTGTTATGCGAACCAAAACTTTTTTTTACATAATGTTACAGTTGGAATTATCATAGCACAATACTTGTTATGTAATTTGTAATTTATCTTTATGTTGTGGTTGAAACATGTCAGTGGTAAATATGATGGGATAGAAAGACCTGAACTGTCACTTCTTTTATATAAGTTCTTTTTAACATGAAAACAATGGTCTGGTCTTGGTCATTAAACTGCCCCGCTCCGGGTCGCTCTCCAGCCCTGTGTTTACTACACATCCGGACTGACCCAGAGGCCGTTCAGCTGATTTATCTATGGTTTGTGTCAAACATTGATCTTAAGGCTCTGTATAACACAGAGTCCACCTTCCTGTTACGCAGGTTCACCGTCATACAGGCTCCATCACTTGTGTAGGCATACTGTGTTCGCCACTCTACTGGACATAATGGACTTTCTTCACATCGGTCTAAACAAGCCGCCAGGTGCACAGTATAGAACATGAGTATAACTGATGTCGCAAATATGAACATGTACAGGGGGATATCTCCGAATTTATTTACCTGATTTTGTGGGACAACATATGGAATAATAACACGGTCTCCTTTTTCCCCGCCTCTGTTCTTACGTAACTGCTTAAATTCGGTCCATACTCCTTCTTTAGGGGTCACAGGGTATAGAAGGATCTCTGGAATGTCGTGGCGAGATTTTCGCATCCTGTTCCAGTCATCAGGCAAAGGGTCTGGCTCATAGTAAGGCGTACTTTTGTTGTTGTCAAACTTTCTGTCTGTCACTTCAATGAAACCCTCAGCAATTGCACATGCAGTGTTGGTGTCAATAGCGCAGTTCCACGGAGAGTAGAGAATGGTGTCTTTGATGTTACATGTGGGCACCAGAACACGTGATGGCATAAACCGGTCGACAATACTGCCATGAGCCACAATCACAATGTCTTTGCTAGGCTTTTTTTGTTTCAATTTTTTTTCCAAATACTCAGGAATGGTCAACCTCTCAGTATCGGTCAACCTCTTCTTGAAAAATCGTAGAAGATTCAAAAATGCAATCTTATTAGTTAATCCCTCAAGCCAGGAGAGAACTGTGTTGTCTGTACATGTTCCCCTGATATAATCAATTATTATCTGTCCCTTTTCATCTATGATGAGAGAATATTCCCCCAAGTTCTCGATGATCCTCTTCATTTGCAACAATTTTTGGATGATTTCTCTGTAATGAGAAAAGTTATACTGTCAGTCAGTCAGTTACCTCAGACCTTCATTATTGCAGTACTGTACAATCTCAGACAAATACAAGATATAGTGGCTTTGGCCAAGACAAATAAATTAGTAGAAATTAAAAAAATTAAAAAAATAATATATCATACTGCATTGCATCCAGCTGTTCCTTTAGCTTTTGTTGGCCGTCCAGAATTTCCCTGGCTGAATCCCGTAGGATCTTGCTGGCCTCTGTGACCCGATTGCCCTTTACTAGTTCTTTACTCATCATAATCAGGTCGTACAGACACATGCCTAAACCAATCACACCCAGTGCCTAGAAGAAAAGTCACAATCACAAAATCACTGTCTAACATATCAGGGCAATGCAGTGAATATTTCATATTGTTCTCTTGAATAGTCACTGCAAGAGAATTTCAAAATCAAAATTTTCTTAAAATGGGATGCTTGAGAACAGAAAGCTGATACTGTTGATCCTACTTTAGCAACAGTTTTAATGCCAATGCGTCCAATGTTCTTCATCATTACTTTGCCCGACACCTTCAGGCTACTTGCTATTACAGAGAAAAAACTAATGGCGCCCAGAGCTTGGAAAATAAGGAACTTGGCCTTGGCTGGAGCCAGTCCACCAGGTGTTATGTGACGAAAGAACGTGGCCCTGTTGAAACTTCTGAGAAAGTCTAGGGATACGGGAGTATTACTCCTTCTGGCCAGAGCCCACATAAGTAGAGTGGTGATCTCACAGTCCAACTCATCAGCATGATCCCCGAGCTGCGCTTCTGTACACCTGTCCTTCTTTGTTTCTGCACACCTGCCCTTCAGATTTTGCAGTTGCTCCTGAATGCTCGTGCCAACCTCTTCATCTTCTTTAATTAATTCAGTAGCTTTTTTAAAGGTACTGCTGGAGATAAATGTCTCTACCAATGTGGAAGTGACGCTGACTGCAGTGTACGATACAGAGCCAGCTGTTGCAGCAACCAATAGTGGGGTGGCCAGACCTCCTGTAAAGATAGTGGCAAGCGCTGCTCCAGTTATTGCGCCCACAGTTGTGGCAGCTCCTAGAGCCACCTGAGCGATGTTGCTGCCCTCATGAACATTTTCCAGCTTTTGCGCCAGTTCCAACAGCTTTCCTGCACATTCCTTTCGGTTCTCCAGCCAGCGGAAGAGAGAATCACATAACATATCTGCTGCCTCCATGTTTAGAGCAGGATCTGTGAAGAGAGAAAATGAAATATATATAAGGACTGATTTTCCTGCTAAAACAAAACTCACCCTGCAATAAAGCCATAAAATGCACCCTGGACAGCAGATAGCAAAGACAGAGCACAGAACCTTGTCCTGCCCAAACTTATCTCCTTGTCTCCTTGTTTGACTTCAACTCATCCCCCCTCTCCCTCCTCTTCTCCCTCCTCAAGGCACTGAAAGTTCATTAAGAATGTCTATATATTCACATCTTGTGAATATGTTGTTTTTTCCTTTTCATGTTTGGTATCATTTTAAGTGTCTCAGTGTGATTGGTAAAATGGTCTTAATTTCATTGCAGTCATTGGTATAATGAGAAAGATTGAGAACTTAGGAGAATCCTGTATCTCCGCTCTGGCTGATATCTCTTCCAGATATCTCCCGAAACCAGGTGTTACCCCCTGGGGTACATGGATTGACACAAACAACTCTAAACAATATTTGTATAACCCCTTTTGTTCTGGTCTGGGTTTTTAAGGGTAGATGACAGAGCAGTCTTTGGGATGATTACCAGGATCATCCCCCATACAGTGCTGTTTCAGTGTTTCCCTGTTGGAGAACACTCACACACCACTGTATATCTCTGTCAGGAATGCATTGCTTACTCTTAGAGTCATCTTCTTTTATCATTTCTGAATTGGCTTTTAATCACTTGTGTAATTGGCATGATACATTTTTACCTGATCAATAAATGTTACATCTTGATTTATTCTGAAGTTTCAGAAATCATTCATTTTAGTAGATTAAAGTTGTTTCCGCAAATCTCTGTCCAGGATAGATCAAACTGAAGGGTCTATGAATGGAGCATGGGGCACATCTTAGGAAGACCTTCTGATTTCTGACTATCATTTACTTAGCATGTTGTACGCTGCAACTATTAAAAAAAATTACACCTACGTGTCAGCAGTGAGCGGCCGCTTAGGGTAAAATAAGTGCACTGCACCTTCTGACTATTTCAGGACTGGCTAGTTTGTGATCGTGAGCGCACAGTCGCGACGTGACGTCTCAAAGCGACACCGGGTCCATAATGAACGAATATTTGAAATTATGAGATTCGCAAAAATGCTCTACAACCAGAGTTCTGTACTCAGACAACAATTAGCAAAGTCTATTTAGGAAATTAGGAATCTAATTAGGAAAAGTAAACTAGTTTAAGAATTTGAAGCACGATAAAGAGTTAAAGTAGACAGGAGAATAAACAAGTAGTCAAAAAAAAAAAAAGAGTTCAAATCAGCTACGGGTGGATATAAAGAATATACGGTGATGTTTGACATTTAGGAAAATCCAGCTGAAGTCCTAAAGATTCTTGTTCAGTGAAGATTCTTGTTAATCTAAAAAAAGTGTCGGCAGAGCAGATATATCAGGGCAGACTTCAGTGCTTTCACTGAGATCATGAAACAACAATCGCAAACTGAGGTTTTGTTGCTTTTACTTTCATTTTTAAAACTGTTGAACAATGTACTTACGTGTCTACTGTATCAGAGAAGTAATCAGTCTTCAAACGCCAGCAGCCTGAGAACAAGAACCTTCACTCGATTTGACTGAATTACAGCAAACACTACTTAACAACTTACAAGTTAAAGCACAAGTTTGAGTCACAATGTCCTCTGCATATTTTTTGAGAGTAGCAGGATGTAGGAGAGGATGTAGGTATGGGGCGCCGTTTGTAAAGCGGCTCACACTGAAAATAACAGCAACATTTTGTCACATTTAGCTTCAAACAATGTTTAAAAAACTGGTATGAATTTTTGACGGTCACTTTTTAGCACATTTACAACAATATTTGTCAACGTAGAGATATTTTAAATAGTTAAATCTAAATATTAAATGTTACACCTAAATGTTAAATGTTAAATCTAAATGCTAAATCTAAATCTAAATGTTAAATCTAAATGTTAAATCTAAATCTAAATGTTAAATCTAAATATTAAATCTAAATCTAAATGTTAAATCTAAATCTAAATCTTAATGTTAAATCTAAATCTTAAATCTAAATCTTAATCTAAATGTTAAATCTAAATATTAAATCTAAATCTAAATTTTAAATCTAAATCTAAATCTTAATGTTAAATCTAAATATTAAATCTAAATGTTAAATCTAAATGTTAAATCTAAATCTAAATGTTGAATCTAAATGTTTCGGGTGAAGCTAAATATTTAACAAATATGCAAATTCAAAATGGCGGTAATCGGATTTAGATTCAACATTTAGATTTAGATTTAACATTTAGATTTAACATTTAGATTTAGATTTAACATTTAGATTTAACATTTAGATTTAGATTTAACATTTAGATTAAACATTTAGATTTAGATTTAACATTTAGATTTAACATTTAGATTTAGATTTAAAATTTAGATTTAACATTTAGATTTAGATTTAACATTTAGATTTAGATTTAACATTTAGATTTAGATTTAATATTTAGATTTAACATTTAGATTTAACATTTAGATTTAGATTTAACATTTAGATTTAACATTTAGATTTAGATTTAAAATTTAGATTTAACATTTAGATTTAGATTTAACATTTAGATTTAGATTTAACATTTAGATTTAACATTTAGATTTAGATTTAAATTTAACATTTAGATTTAACATTTAGATTTAACATTTAGATTTAACATTTAGATTTAACATTTAGATTTAACATTTAGATTTAGATTTAACATTTAGATTTAACATTTAGATTTAGATTTAATATTTAGATTTAACATTTAGATTTAGATTTAGATTTAACATTTAGATTTAGATTTAATATTTAGATTTAACATTTAGATTTAGATTTAACATTTAGATTTAACATTTAGATTTAGATTTAACATTTAGATTTAACATTTAGATTTAACATTTAGATTTAGATTTAACATTTAGATTTAACATTTAGATTTAGATTTAATATTTAGATTTAACATTTAGATTTAGATTTAATATTTAGATTTAACATTTAGATTTAGATTTAACATTTAGATTTAACATTTAGATTTAGATTTAACATTTAGATTTAGATTTAACATTTAGATTTAGATTTAATATTTAGATTTAACATTTAGATTTAGATTTAATATTTAGATTTAGATTTAACATTTAGATTTAACATTTAGATTTAGATTTAACATTTAGATTTAACATTTAGATTTAGATTTAATATTTAGATTTAACATTTATATTTAACATTTTGATTTAACATTTAGATTTAGATTTAACATTTAGATTTAGATTTAGCATTTAGATTTAACATTTAACATTTAGGTGTAACATTTAATATTTAGATTTAACTATTTAAAATATCTCTACGTTGACAAATATTGTTGTAAATGTGCTAAAAAGTGACCGTCAAAAATTCATACCAGTTTTTTTAAACATTGTTTGAAGCTAAATGTGACAAAATGTTGCTGTTATTTTTAGCGTGAGCCGCTTTACAAACGGCGCCCCATATGTAGGGGCTGGGCGGAGGAAAGGAAGAAAAACTGTGTAGGGGCTTTTTTTTAGAGCTACATCTAATTCAGAAACCGAAACTATTCTGCTCTGGTTTGCTTGTGTTCTTTGTGCCCTAATTAGGACCCAAGTCTTGAAAGGTTGAAGGCCCTTTTGTTTTTCTAAGGATTATTATTATTATGTTTATTATGAGGGCCCAAGCCCGGCTGGGCTGAAGCTAGGTCCGAAAACTTGGTCCATATATCAACACACTTTTGCACATTGACAGGAATTGTGATGAGTGTACTTCCATTGTAAATTCCCTGGGCGAAGAAAAAACTATAACAAAACAAGCTTGAGATTAATTTGGATGATTTATTTGTAGCAAATCTTTAGAAAAGAGAAAAAGCAGCGAAGAAAAGAAAGAAGCCAAGAAACGACGAAGACAGAAGACGGGAAGTTCCTCCTCAGGAGACAACCGTTTCCAAAGCAAGAGATGCGAATAATTAGACAACAAGAGCGATTGAATATAAGGTTGATGAAACTTATAAAACAATCAATTGATGACAAACATTGAACACAAAATTGTTTTAAATATAGAATGGTCAAACTAGTGGAGGGTGTGGACTTTCATTTGAAACTTGACACCGCATGCTGAGTTTGTTTCCAGTAAATCATGAAGAAAGTGAGATGGGTAACTCAAATATGCTGATAAATGTATTTTTTACATATAACATGTTGCTTAAGAGAGATTTACTAAACTGCTGATAGCTGCAAGTGTGTTTCAGTAAAAGAGTATATGAAGCATCCGAGACAAATATAACTTCTGCTTTGCTGATAAATATGTATATGTTACAAGTGTGAAGGCAAGGAATTGTTGTCATGAAAGCTCCAGCAAGAGGAGGTCAAGCTAAGGTCTGTGAAACCCGAGGGGGAGAAGCTGACTGTTGCTGTATGACTGTTTTACCAAATGCTGTATTTTCAATATTCTATGCAAATGCTTCTTGCTGAGGAAAACCCTGTGATTTCAGAAGAATAAATTGCGAGACACGCAACAGTTCGGGCCGAATCTCGAAGACTACTCTTCAAACGAAAGAAATTGAAATCATTGATTGTGGTGATTCGTAAACTTTTCTATATAAGTCTTAGAGTGATTTTCTTCTAAAACATTTTATCTGAACCTGGATAATCAATCCCATCGAGCCTCGAGAGCACCCGGATCAAGACTGAGTTTGGCATGGACTCCCCTTGGGAAAAAGTTATGGACATGTGTGATGGAAATTTTAGTAATTTAAGGGGAATATAAACACAACAACATGTTAGTCTGAAACTCAGTATACAGATCTCATCGGGCCGAACAACTTCCTCACTCACAGTCATAAGCTTCGTCCAACAGGAAGTCAGCTATTTAGGGTTGCTTGTGACGACCTCTGCTGTTGATTTTGGAAATTGCTGTTTAGTACCTTTGCCCACTAATTACCTCATTTGGCAGTCAACTGGAAACACCTTAGACGCTTCTTAGGCCCTGTCCCAAATGGCACACTTCATGTGGACTTTCAGTCTCGTGGACTTAAATTGCGAGTGCTCGCCGTGTCTACGAGTCCGTAGGCCATCCCATTCAGCATTTTAACACTCTGAAGTGTGCTCAGCAGCGCCCCCTTTGTACCCTTGAAGCGGTCTTCCGCGAAGCCCGCATAAATGCAGGCTCCACACACTTTAACTACCCAGGAATCCTTGCGAAAGGCCAATCAGACAACGGATGGGAGGAGATTTCGCTCACGTATAATTGTTGACATGGCTGAGAAGAAAATATTACGGTTACATTTTACCAGTTGTTACCTACAGTTTATACAAACATTATGGTCATCGACCAGTGGCGTGTTAAATAATACGATCACATTATGATTCATTAAATAAATAGAAATGTAAGCTTAGCGTTAAGTTCTGCCAGGAAGACTCAATCAGCGCGTCATGAATTAACTCACTTCTAACCAATCATGTGTTAACACTCTCAGTATAAAAGAATGGTACTTACATCCGTCTGAGTTCGCAGATACAGACGGCGCCAATTACCTCCATCCTCCCCAACCACCTCCAAGATGGTCCTTTCCCTCCATCCTCCCCACCACCACCAGGATGGTCCCTTCCTTTACCTCCAGGGGGTCGGCTGCGCCCCTGCCTTCATCTTCAGGCGGGATTTGCAGATTCCGTTACCCTCGCATTGCTTGCTAAGGACGGGGCCTACGCCAAGACTATGCTTGCTGAGCTATTAATAAATTTACTCTTGTTATATCATTTCATCTCCCGAGTCTTTCTGGTAGAACCGAATGTCAGGGCTTTATGCATGAGCGCCGCTCACACGGCCGGACGGCCGGGCCCCTATCTCACAGCGACCCGGGTCCTGTATTCATCCAACCCCTAGCTATGAGGGCCGAAGCCTGGGAGGCTATCCCCGAAATATCGAAATGGGTGTTGAACATAATAAAACGAGTTTATTCACTCCAGTTTGATCGCAGACCTCCGCGCTTTTGAGCCAAGGTCGAGACAGCGGTCGAAGAGGGCATGGCCCACATTCTTCGTACCGAAGTGTCAAAACTGTTGAAAAAGGGAGCTGTCGAAGCAGTTCCTATGTCACAGAGCGAGTCAGGCTTTTACAGCCGCTACTTCCTCGTCCCCAAAAAGGATAGCGGTCTCAGACCCATCCTAGATCTCAGACACCTGAACAAAGCGCTTATGACGCGTCCGTTCAGGATGTTGACAACCAAACAAATTCGCGCATATTCGCCCGGGAGATTGTTTTTTTCTCAGTAGAACTGAAGGACGCCTATTTTTATATCCAAATAGCGCCCCATCACAGAACATTCCTGAGGTTCGCATTCGAAGGACAGGCTTATCAGTACACAGTACTACCTTTCGTCCTGTCTCTAGCGCCCCGTACCTTTACGAAGTGTATGGACACAGCGCTCGTTCCCCTGAGACAGTGGGGAGTGCGAGTGTTAAACTACCTCGACGATTGGCTCATCATAGCCCAATCGGAGGAGCTATTAATAACTCACAGAGCCTGGCTCCTCAACCACTTAGAATGCCTGGGCCTCAGGATCAATTTCTCCAAAAGCACAATATCTCCTTTCTGGGTATTGAAATAGACTCGATGTGCATGAGTCACAGAGGCGTGCGCACTTTCTATCCGGTGCCTAGCAACATATTTTAGGGCGGGCACTCACATTCCCCTCAAGAAATTCCAGAAGATGGTCTCATGGCTTCGGCCTCACCAGTACTCCAACTAGGGCTGCTGCGAATGCATCCTCTTCAGCGCTGGCTAAAACCATGGGTCGCAGCTCACGCGTGGCGATTTGGTCACTTACAAATCAGAGCGAGTCACGGCTGCATCAAAGGCGATAGCCTTAGCCTTAAAAGCCTTTCTCCCATACTTAAAAGACCACCACGTCCTGGTCCGGACGGACAACAGGGCAGTGGTGTCGTACATAAACTGCCAGGGTGGTCTCAGGTCACACAGCCTGCACAGCATGGCCGAGAGTCTTTTTCTCTGGTCCCAGCACAACCTGCGCTCGCTGAGGGCGGCGCATGTACCAGGCATTCTGAACCAGGGTGCGGATATGCTATCCAGACGCAATGTTCTCCCAGTAGAATGGTCTCTTTACCCACAAACTGTTCAGCAAGAGGTTGACCTCTTCACCTCAGAAGACAACGCTCACTGCCAAATATTTTTTACAAAGAACAGGGACGCGCTCACCCATGACTGGCCCGAGCCGCCCTCTGTGTTGGTACCCAGAGCTGTTACAGCTACTGGAAACAGCCCCGTGGCCGATTCCTCTGAGGAACGACCTCCTCACACAGGCGAATGGGACGATTTCATACCCCCGTCCCGATTTATGGGCCCTCCACGCATGGCCCTTCAGCGGGTACCCGGGTATCTCCCGGATAAGATGCTGAAAACCATTTCGGAAGCGAGAGCGCCCTCAACGAGGCGCCTGTATGCTCAGAAATGGGCAGTGTTTGCTGGCTGGTGCGCTGCACAAAACGTAGACCCTCATTCATGTGATGTACCGAGTGTGCTCGCATCTGTGCCTATCTGGGACCTCTCTAAAGTCCTGGAAGCCATGAAGGGTCCCCCATTCGAGCCGCTTCGGTCAGTGGACCTGAAGTCGCTCTCGCTCAAAACTGCTTTTCTACTGGCACTTGCCTCAGTCAAGCGAGTGGCTGATCTATAAGCACTATCTATGAACGCTTCCTGCCTGGAATTTTGGCCGAACGCCTCCAAGGTCATCCTTAACCCTCTGAGGTCGACAAACGCGCCCGCGCGTTTTGCTGGATTTTTTTCAGTTCAAAAGAAATTAATTTTGCTCTGTTGACTTTGATATTACAAGCAAGTTTCATACATCAATCGATTCTGTTAAATGTGTATTATTTTTGTGTATACTCACAATAAAAACAAAGTGTTGTGCTTTTTGACAAATAAAGAAAAATAAACGTGATGCGAGTTCTGCCTTCTCTCTGTCAGTGAAGACCATTCTGAAACGCGTCCGAAAATGAACAATAACTCAGCGAATACTTAGTCAAACAGGCATACAGACACACAGGCATGAAGCTTGAATTCTCTTCTTTAAAATGAGGTAATTTATATAAAAAACAAATATTCTCATCTTGTGAAATCTGTATTAAAAGAGAGCGATTCCAGTCGAGCTAATTAGAGCTCATTCAAATGTAATGTGACTCCGCCCACGGAGAGCGCGCGCTATTCAAACGCAAATGACTGAGGCAATCCAAGCAAACCTGTGAACGCCCCCATATCAGCTCGAGAAAACACAAGTTTAATCATATCATTGTAGCCTACGTGTTTACACCATCTGGCAGCGCTGTGAGGAATAATAATAACGGAAAATCTACCTAAGAGTGCGGGTATTGCAGGAGAGAGGATCCGAATACTGTAGTAAGTTTTTTTTCCTTCTCAAGTTAATCGCGTTTCTGTGAATGAATGAATGGCAGCCGCAGAGATGCGCGCTGTTTATCACAGCTCGCAAAAAGACAGTTTAAATTTAAATTGCGTCTCTGTGTGAATGAATGATGATGTTTTAGCAAACTGTATTGCTATACTGAGTTGAGTAAAAATCGACAGAAATATGTTGAAATAAAATGTAGGCTATTTGTATAAGCAACGTATTAAACTGAAAATTAACATTTATATGCCCTAATATTTCATAAAAACAACGTTACAGTCAGGCGTTTCTGTTTGTGAATGAATGTTTCGGTTTTAGCAAACTGTATTGCTATACTGAGTAAAAATCGACTGAAATATGTTGAAATAAAATGTATTTGTATAAGCAACGTATTAAACTGCAAATTAACATTTATATTTCTTATAATAAAAATGAAAGACCTATGTTACAGACATATGAAAGACAACATTTCGTTGATTACTTTTGGATAGATTATACATTTTTACTGTAAAATATCTGCCACCTCAAATAAGCTTTTGTTTGCCAATATTTGCTCATGTTAAATATAGTATGTTTTGTCAAAAATAATCAAATATAATCAATCAAATCCTTAACTTTGAAATATGTATGATAAAATGTATACTTTAGTTTTTACAAAGAAAGATTACACTTGAATTGTTGTTGTAATTGTAACCTTTTTAATAAAAATAAAAAAATATTTACAAGGTAGATGTAAACAAACTATTAAAAGGTAAATATAAGCCTTTTCTTTAAATAATTTTTATTGTGTTTTATTAGTGACAAATTTGGGGAGAGGATAAATATTCCAAAACTGAAAATACAGTATGAGAATTAACTGCACAATTACTAGACATGTTTTCCTTGGATATTATAGGCCAAATTGCAAGCACAATATGTGGAAAAATAAAAAAGAATTGAGATACTTCCAACTGTTGCTCTTGCATTCTTGTGGCTCAGTGACTCACCTGAATGAATGGCTAATTAAGTATGCAGGCCCCATTGTCTCCTCAGGTGTGAACCACTAAATATGCATGATCTGTGACGCCCACTCCGCATATTGCCTTTCCAAACAGAAAGTGCTTTGCAAAATTCAAATCAATGTATTGTGTTATGTGAATGATTAGGCAGGGTGATTTTCACATCATTTTGAAGAAAAAACACTAGGCAATGACATCTATTAGACAAACGTCTTATTGGCACATATTTAGTATGTGTTTTGTGGTCTTATTTCAGAAACTTTAGTTTTTAGTTTTTTCAATAACCACGCATAAACATTATTCTCTCAAAAATGCAGACATGTACATTCTTGTTGCTCACATATTATGGTAGCCCTGTTTGTGCTAAATAGTGTGTAATTTTTTTTTTTGCCATTAATATATTTATTAGCAACTGAAAAAAGCACAAATGTCAGGGCATGTCAAAACATCTCAAGGACCCCAAAAACACCTTAGACCCCAGAGGGTTAAGCCGAGGCACGGTTATGTCCCTAAAGTGCTCTCCACTCCATTCAGAGCACAGGTCATTTCCCTGACGGCTCTCTCCTCGCCAGATGATGAGAGTGATGCGGATTTACTCTGCCCTGTAAGGGCTCTCAGGATTTATCTGGAGCGCTCTGCCTCATTTAGGCTGTCAGAACAGCTCCTCGTATGCTTTGGCAATCACAATGTATCACAATGCAGAGACTGTCGCGCTGGATAGTGGACGCTATCGCGCTAGCTTATAAGTCCAAAGGCCTTCCTTGCCCTTTGGGCATCAGAGTTCACTCCACGAGAGGCATGGCCTCTTCGCCGGCCTGGTCCAGTGGGATACAGGCCAAGGTTCTCTCAGTGTAAAAGTGTAAAGTACCCCCTCCCAAAAGTCTAGGGTTCATACACACCCGGTGCTGGCTTAGCTGGCTACTATGTATCCCTTATGACTATGAACTGCTTGGTTACTAACGTAACCTCAGTTCCCTGAGATGAGGGAACGAGTATTGCGTAACCCGCCATGCTACTGTGCTAGGATCAGGGGATCGCTTCAGTCGTTTAAATCTGGTGCACCTAGACGAGACACGCCAATATATAGCCTCTGACCACGCCCATACTGGCGGGCTCTGATGCGCCAGGGCGCCACACGTCCTGATTGGTTCTCGCGTCAAAGCCGCCTTGCCATATGTTCGTGCATTTGCCGCAGCACAGCCAATGACCGCTCTAGTGCTCAGTTGTGCTCGCTGTGCAGCTGCACTGCGTTTTAAAAAGTTTGCTTCAATATTCTCGAGAAAAGGAGGTTTTCCCATAGCGTTAGCTAGCCTTACACAATACTCGTTCCCTCATCTCAGGGAACTGAGGTTACGTTAGTAACCAAGTAGGTTTACGTTTAGTACATTTTGCTAACTTCTTATTTACTTAAAATAGTATTTAAGTAAAAGTACTGTCCATATGTAATTAAACATGTTTTCATTATGGTATTATTTATTTTACTTTAGTAAAAAGATCTGAGTTCTTCCTCCACTGGTAGAGACTAGAGGAATTAAGACTAATAATCAAGCGTAGCGTTAGTTCTGGCAGGTCACGTTAGTCAAGCTCGCATCAGCTGACTATCAGCTGATCCACATCTACCTATAGGAATACGACGCCTATCACCGTATACATATATAAGCTGCTTCAGTATTATCCGCAACTATCGCGTTTCTCAGGAGCGAATTAAATGGCGAAATTCGGCAGGCAAACAACATCATCTCACAAGGAATTGTGCAATCGGGAATTTAGCAAGAGGAATTCATTCCCCACAAGGATTTCACCTCAGATTCATCTTAAACTTGAACACGAGATTTGCAGCATTGATCATAAGTTGCCTGATTTGGAAGTTGCCTGCTCGCATCGCTGCATTATTGACACAGGACTCGACGTGATTCATTCTCCATTCATCTCTGAAAGTCTTCACAAAGCTAAGTCCTTTTTTGCTCATTGCTAAAATCTATCAGGGTTTTGGCAACATGCTTGTTGCTAATGCCATACGTGTGGCTTGGGCTAATCTAACTTAGTCGTTTTCATTAAAATGCTCTTGCTAGGCTTACGCGATTATATTGGCTATGTGCGTTACTATGTGTTGTCATTGGCAACTGATCGCGTTGCACAGGCTGTGCTTTTAGCGCTATGCAGCACAGATTCAAGCAGCTGCTTGATATGAATTAACAATTCATGGTGCAAACGGAAATATTCTGCTGTGGCACAGCTTTAAAAAAGACCGTAAACAGTCACAATTCAGTTGAGTCACTTCGGACACGCTTGGTCTATCTAGTTCTTGGAAACAGGTCGTTCTTAAAGCTACAGTGTATTGTATACCGTGATTGCATTTGAATGCATTCTTATATTTTTTATTTTTAAGAGCTTGCATTTTTATAGGCTGACATTCAACATGGTTCTATATTTAAGCTGTGTATATTAAGTAAAAAATAAAAAAATAAAAAAATAAAAGTTATTGAAACACTGCTTGTTCTAAGGCTAGGCCTATCTAGTGGCTATTTGAAAACTGCTTGCATTAAAAGCTGTTAGTTGCTATTGGGAACATGGTTGTTGAACTTTTAAGGTTATTTAGCCCAGTCGTTATTTGGAACATGGCGTGTTTTAGGCTTATATGGTGTCATTGTGTCACATGCTGTGCTAAGCTTATCAGGTATCAACAATATCTGTCTTTTCAGCAACACTGCTATAGCGCATACTGTCCTCAGTGCATGCCGTAGTGCTCAAGCGTTGTTTTATGCTTATCTGGTTGTATTGGAAAATGCTTGTTCTTTATTCTATTCGATTATTGCAACGTGCTGCTTTAAAGTTACCACATGCTTGTGGCTAAAGCTATCTAGATATCAGTAACATACTTGGTACACAGTACATTCACCGCAGGGGTCTGGTATTCAACACTAACAACACCATAGTTTGATGGTCCTGTAAAGGAGTGTGAAATCATGGGAGTCGCCATCTTCACCTCCACAGCCGATGGAATCCGTAGGACGGGAGCAGTAATCATGTTCATGAATGAGGAAGCACACTGTATTCATAGCTTAGCTGCGCACTGCATATGACTCGAGCTAGAGAATGTATGCTTCTCCGATCGGACTACACTAGGTTTAATACTAGTCCTATGGTTATACAACATGCTAGTTGTATCAGTTTGGTTGCTGCTAGTCTGAGCTATTGCTGTAGGGTGTATGCTTCCCCTGCCAAACTACACTAGTGTTAGCAATGGTTCTGCGATTATACAACATGCTTTTTGTACCAGTTGTTGCTGCTAGTCTGAGCTATTGCTGTAGGGTGTATGCTTCCCCTGCCAAATTACACCAGTTTTAGCAATGGTTCTGCGATTTACACAATATGCTTGTTGTATCAGTTGTTGCTGCTGCTAGGGGTGTAAGCTTCCCCCAATAGATCCCGTACAATGGTTAAATTGGCTACAGCAACACGCTTGTTGCAATGCGTCTTGCTTGCTCCAGTGTGGGGAGATGTTAAAAATCAAATAACAAAAACAATTTTTTTCTTTTTTTTTTTTTTCTTGTTTTCTACAGAAGTAAACTACATCCAAGTATAACAAGGTCATGATGTCATTTACAGTCGTCACTCAACAAAACTGGAACTGGACTGCGGATATACAACAAGCAGCAGCTGATACATTTTTGGTATCACAATTTTCACTTTTTCATTTCAGGTGGTATGTCATTCATTGCAATATGCATGTTTACTGCTAAGCATTTCGGGTATTGACAACATGCTTGTTGCTATGGCTTATGCGGTTATTGGCAACATACTCGTTTAGGTCATCCAGGTAAGGGCAACATACTTGTTGCTTAAGGTTTTCCGGTATTGTTGGTAACATGCTGTTGCTCAAGCTTTTAAGGTATTGGCAACATGCTTGTTGCCCTGGCTCACTCACGTAACTATAAAGCATCCAGATTGCGCTGTCAGTTGGTTTTGGGGGATATTGGCATATGGTTGTGTTTTGGGGGGTTATTGCTGCTCTCCCTGCTCTTATCCATGCTAGGCTGCATGGATGCGCAGGGAGTTCTCGCCCAGAACGGAACCATACCGCCAATCCAAATTGTATGCTAATTGTCAATCATATATGACGATAGTGGTCCTGACAGAAATCAAGCGTAGCGTTAGTTCTGGCAGGTCACGTTAGTCAAGCTCGCATCAGCTGACTATCAGCTGATCCACATCTACCTATAGGAATACGACGCCTATCACCGTATACATATATAAGCTGCTTCAGTATTATCCGCAACTATCGCGTTTCTCAGGAGCGAATTACCCTCCTCCATCCCCAGCTCCTCCTCTCATCAGTCAGGATTTGGCATTCTGATTCCCTTCGAATCAGAATAAATTCTCGAATTATGTCGTACTTTAAAATCTTGAATTAAGGATATCTGCAATACATTCATGTTGGTTCTGTTCTGTTTACCCCAAGGGGGTTTATTGCTGCTCTCCCTGCTCTTATCCATGCTAGGCTGCATGGATGCGCAGGGAGTTCTCGCCCAGAACGGAACCATACCGCCAATCCAAATTGTATGCTAATTGTCAATCATATATGACGATAGTGGTCCTGACAGAAATAGAAGATAACAAGGTTTTGCCAGTGACACTTTTGATATATTTATTGATACAAGTTATTTTTTATATAAAGTGACTAAATAAAAAGACAAAGTCGTTAGTGAAGATTATGCACAGTATTTAGAATATTATATAGAATAGAACATGCAATGCAAACTAGTTTGGTTATAGCTCGAATGTATCATTCTCATTCTATCATTCACCCTGCCTCCATTACATATCTCTGTCACACAAGGGTTTGATCACCACATTTGAGTGATCATTGCAAAACATGTGTTTATATATTCTGTTTATGTATACTGTATTCTATATACAGTACCAGTCAAAGGTTTGTACACAGGAATGGGAAAGTGTGTCCAAACTTTTGACTGGTTCTGTACTATAATATACACATAAATAATATTGCTTCTGCATTATTGTTACGAACTCTTATGATCTAGGGTCAGAAGAGGTAACATTGAGGTCATGATAAAATTTGGTGTGATTGGGATGGCAAGAGACAACACGTAACGAAGTAATGCGAAAGAAAGATAATTTATTATACATAAGTGAAATAATTATACAAAAATATGTATACTAGTAATAATAATAATGGTGAATATATGTCAGGGTTCTGCAGTTCCACTACCTGTTTCCAAGACCTTCATTGATCCTACCAGTTCTGTCTTTGCCCCCAAGTCTGTCAAGCCCAGTTGGAAGCCCAGATCAGTTAGGCCAGTTCCTGTGTCCAAGAACGCCTCTTATCAAGTTCCCATTCCTCCCATCCCACCCTCTGCGTTTCCTGGTTCTTGCCCAACCCACCACCTCCCCAGTTCTTGCCAACCCCAACTTATTTCTTAGTTTCTGCATGTGCTAATTTTTATTTGGTAAAATGTAATATTCTGACTGTTTGAGTTTTATTAAAACTAACCATTGGTCATCCAGTATCATGCATTTAGATCACGATAACAACAGATGAAACCAGGCATAGCCTACAGCACCTCACTATCATGGCAAAATGTAACTTTATGGTTTCTATGGTATTTGTATGAAAAACAGTTGCCTAAATACATTATTAAATACTGCAATTATATTCCATTAGTCCTTTAATACATTGTCTACATTGCCAACTCTCACGCATTGAGCGTGAGACTCAAGCAGTTGACACTTTTCACACGCTCTCACGCCACACATCCATTTTCTCACGCACAGAAAAATTGCGGAGCAAAGAGGTACTTTTAAAATTAAACTAATTCTCAGCTCTTAGATTCCATCAATTTTATTACGAAATTCAGACAAAAATACGTTTGGCGCTTGTAAATGTGACGTGACAGATCGCTGAGCGCCTCAGTTCAAGTGCACGTGAACCGATCATCTGTTACTTTTTTATTTAAAGATGCAGTACAACTTACCAACTTGTTTTCCTGCCGCTCTGCTTTGTTGTTGCTTTGTACGCTCATTCTTTTCTTCTGTAACTTCTGTTTTCGATGAGCTGATACGGTTTGCTGGACTGCCTCTGTAGCATCTTCAGCTAACTCAGCCAACCCAGGCAGAATAGCAGTGACCTTCGTCGACTCAGAAGTAACTGAAACAGACCTGGCTGACTTTGGTTCTTGAATAACAGAAATTGACTCAGACTTTGAAGGGTTGGACGATAAAACGATAACGATAATTATCGCGATATAATTTCTCGATAAAACGATATTCACAAACAGTTTTTTCAACCTCATAGTATCATTAATTCTGTGATGCAATATTTAAAATTATCATAGAAGTTCTGGGATAAAAGTTTGAATTTCAAATATAAACAGTGATGTCTACGATAGCGATCAAAATAGAGTAAATCAGCTTTTGATAGAAACTTGGCGCTTAAAATAACGCATTTAGCGATTACATTGTTTCGCCACTAGGTGGCGATAAGTGACTGTTAAAAAAATGTATTTGTTATTGAATCATTTATTAAAGAGAATGTAGTGTTGTATGTTGCTTCTGAAATAAGTCAGAAAGATGTGATGAATCGTTTTTGTAAATATGCCTCATCTTGTGTATCATGTACAGTTTGTATAAGTAAATAACTTAGGTTTTCCCGATGGTCTAGTGTTAAAAAAAAAAAAATTGCAATATATTGTAATATCGAATCGCAATACTTGTAGAATTGCAATTCTTAAAAATCGCAAAACATATCATATCGGCACCCAAGTATCATGATAGTATCGAATCGGGAGATAGGTGTATCGTCCCAGCCATAGTAAATATCTGCAGTATGTCGCATTACTCGCGATAGTTGCACTTTAGACGCAAGTGGAATGCGTATGTTTGTTTGGCCGGAAGCTAGTGATTTTATTTGGACAGATGCACTTTTATGATGGATAGATGCACTTTTATGATGGACAGATGCACTTTTATGATGGATAGATACACTTTTACTTGGACAGATGCACTTTTATGATGGACAGATGCACTTTTATGATGGATAGATGCACTTTTATGACGATAGATGCACTTTTATGATGTATAGATGCACTTTTATGATGGACAGATGCACTTTTATGATAGATAGATAGATAGATAGATAGATAGATAGATAGATAGATAGATAAATGCACTTTTATGATGAATAGATGCACTTTTATGATGGATAGATGCACTTTTATGATGGATAGATGCACTTTTATGACGATAGATGCACTTTTATGATGTATAGATGCACTTTTATGATGGACAGATGCACTTTTATGATAGATAGATAGATAGATAGATAGATAGATAGATAGATAGATAGATAGATAGATGCACTTTTATGATGAATAGATGCACTTTTATGATGGATAGATGCACTTTTATGACGATAGATGCACTTTTATGATGGATAGATGCACTTTTATGATGGATAGATGCACTTTTATGATGGACAGATGCACTTTTATGATGGACAGATGCACTTTTATGATGGACAGATGCACTTTTATGATGGATAGATGCACTTTTATGACGATAGATGCACTTTTATGATGGATAGATGCACTTTTATGATGGATAGATGCACTTTTATGATGGACAGATGCACTTTTATGATGGACAGATGCACTTTTATGATGGACAGATGCACTTTTATGATGGACAGATGCACTTTTATGACGGACAGATGCACTTTTATGATGTATAGATGCACTTTTATGATAGATAGATAGATAGATAGATAGATAAATGCACTTTTATGATGAATAGATGCACTTTTATGATGATAGATGCACTTTTATGATGGATAGATGCACTTTTATGATGGACAGATGCACTTTTATGATGGATAGATGCACTTTTATGACGATAGATGCACTTTTATGATGTATAAATGCACTTTTATGATGGACAGATGCACTTTTATGATAGATAGATAGATAGATAGATAGATAGATAGATAGATAGATAGATGCACTTTTATGATGAATAGATGCACTTTTATGATGGACAGATGCACTTTTATGATGGATAGATGCACTTTTATGACGATAGATGCACTTTTATGATGTATAGATGCACTTTTATGATGGACAGATGCACTTTTATGATAGATAGATAGATAGATAGATAGATAGATAAATGCACTTTTATGATGAATAGATGCACTTTTATGATGATAGATGCACTTTTATGATGGACAGATGCACTTTTATGACGGACAGATGCACTTTTATGATGTATAGATGCACTTTATGACGGACAGATGCACTTTTATGATGTATAGATGCACTTTTATGATGGATAGATGCACTTTTATGATGGACAGATGCACTTTTATGATGTATAGATGCACTTTTATGATGGATAGATGCACTTTTATGATGGACAGATGCACTTTTATGATGTATAGATGCACTTTTATGATGGACAGATGCACTTTTATGATGATGGATGCACTTTTATGATGGACAGATGCACTTTTATGATGATAGATGCACTTTTATGATGGACAGATGCACTTTTATGATGGACAGATGCACTTTTATGATGTATAGATGCACTTTTATGATGGACAGATGCACTTTTATTATAGATAGATAGATAGATAGATAGATAGATGCACTTTTATCATGGATAGATGCAGTTTTATGATGGACAGATGCACTTTTATGATAGATAGATAGATAGATAGATAGATAGATAGATAGATAGATAGATGCAGTTTTATGATGAATAGATGCACTTTTATGATGAATAGATGCACTTTTATGATGGACGGATGCACTTTTATGATAGATAGATAGATAGATAGATAGATAGATAGATAGATAGATAGATAGATAGATAGATGCACTTTTATGATGGATAGATGCACCTTTATGACATTCACTGGTATTATAAAGCTTGAAAGAGCCAGGACATTTTTATAACTCTGTGTTCGTCTGAAAGAAGAATGTCATATACACCTTGGTTGACTTGAGGGTGAATAAATCATGGGCTAATTTTTTATTTTTGGGTGAACTATCCCTTTAATCTATTTATTTGGAATAACGCAACAATTCTGAGCCCATCGGTTTTATACTCGGTCAAAATAGTGAGCGGTGGGAAACAGCATAGTCAGAATTCAGACAAATTCTTCAATTGAAAACACAGGTTTTGGCTGTGTCACACGGGAGAAGAGAGGACCCAAGAGCGATAGCGGGTACAATAGTCTTTTAATGAAACAAAGGCAATGAGCCGCAAATGGGCTTTCAAACAGAAAAGTTCTTCTTGATAAATGGCAACATAAACAGCAGTAAACCCTGGGCTGGGTAAGCAGGTCCGCGAGAGTTCACAGAGCGAAACCGGCAGAAGCAGCAGATAGATGAGGCACAGGACCGATCACAGCCTTCAACAGCAGGGTAGCTGGGCAAAGCACAGGTTAGCATACATAAAGCCAGAAAAGTTCGACGAGACAAGAACGCATCAAACAGGACAAGACAAGGAGAGAGTTAGGTAGAAAGCACTGATGCATACGTAACCGTAGTTAATAATCTGGCAGAGGAGAAAGGAAAGAAGGGAACTAGAAGTAGTAACGCTAATCAGAGAGAAAGAGGGGACAGGTGTGTAAGAGATGAGTGTAATAGCAAAAGGTAATGAGAAACAGCTGAGTAAGAATGAAGGGGTAAGTGTGGGTAAGTGTGTGTGTGTAATGGAGGATGTGTGTGTGGGAGTGTAACAGAGGGTGTGACCAGAAGGGAGGAAGAGATAGAGAAGGATACCAGTTCATGACAGGCTGTTCATCCTAGTTATCAATTGTTTATTTTTAAACAGTTTAAAACTATCAGATGTGTTGGACTTTCTAGATGTACGTGACCCTGAAGTGCTGTGTGTTGATAAATCGATTGGCTGGTCGCTGTTGGAGACTCGCCAAGACATTGCAGCAGGAGCGGACTGGGACCAAAAAGTGGCCCTGGACTTTCTGGCCCACAGCAGCCCACCACATCCCACATCATAACACATTGGCACATTAATGTGCAGAATAATTTTTAACACCACTTATAGCATAAAAATAATACACAATACAAAAATAAATGCTTTTTAAACATTTGTTTTAAGTAAAAACATATATTAGGTCATATTTGTAAAACAAAGAGAAACAAACAGAAGAACATTAAGACACACAACATTATTAATATAAAACTATCAAGAGAGAATATCATATCAGCTAGTCAGGGGGAGCTAGAGCCGTCAGAGCCTGCTGAACTGCTACTCTTCGCGCCAAATGTATAATGTTAATTTGAAGCATTTCACAGCATCTACCTCTAATGCTTTTTTAACGTGTAACTTTTCAGCTCAACCTTTTCTTTTCTTCCCCTTTTCATCCATGGACAATTATAATAATTATATAAATTATTATAAAATAATGATCTGCTCAGAGAAATTCGATGTAACGGATCAATCTCTCTCTCTCTCAGTTTAAGCCTGGAACACACCAAGCCTACGGTCGGCTGTCCGGCAGTTTTTGTGTGTTGGCCGACTAAGTTTCCTCAGTGTGTTCCGCATCGAAAGGCTGAAATTGGTGCCGGCTTTTTTTCGGCCGATTCGACATGTTGAATCGGCGTCGCGCCTTCGGTGAAAGAGGGAACTCTGATTGGCTGTTCAGCTTAGTTGAGTCAGTGCACGATAATAATAGCAAAACAGTGAGCAAAGTCAAAACGACACAGATAGAAGGCTGTTTTAATGTTATGTCATCTTACCTGAGTGTTCCTTGGCGAATATTTCAATATTAACATGAGCGGAGTGGAATAAATAAAGTGTTTAGCAGGACTGTTATTCAAAACGGTAAGCACGCACTGCTTTGTTTACGGTTTATGTATCTGCAGCCGGCAGCGTCAGTTTCCCTTTTTGAATGATGAATATAGATGAAAATATCAGCAGAAATAGACAGTTGTCTCATTTACAGGCAGGAGCAGAACGCGCATTCTAGCTGACAGTCGGCTGTAGTTCTCTTGGTGTGTTCAAGTGCAGCTTTTTTCCCGCGACGCAAGGCGACAACACACAGCCGGCTTTCATCAGCGCTAGTTCATCGGCCTCGGCTTGGTGTGTTCCAGGACGTGAAAGGGGGCGTGTTTCAAGATACGCAATGGAGTAGACCAAACTAATTAACAGGGAGGGAGGGCAATACACTCATAAAACACTTGTCGGCCGAGCCCGCGCGATCGACTCACTCATCCATTTGCGTAGAAAAGAAATGTAATGATTGCCGTAATTTTTATATATATATATATATATATATATATATATATATATATATTTGTGTACGGGGTGGGCCGGCCTACACTGGCCAGCGGCCAGAGTTGGGGAGTAACGGAATACATGTAACAGCGTTATGTAATCAGGATACAAAAATCCAGTAACTGTAAAGCCTGTTTTATACTTCTGCGTCGGACCTACGCTGGAGCCTCTACGCTGTAGGCAACGCGTTGGTTTTCATTTATACTTCTGCATCGTTGTCTGCATTGATGCGCTATTACACTTGCAGAGGGAGCATGTGAAACCCGAGGGAGCGGTCCTAGCAGACCAATCACAGCGCTTGCGTCCGCGTAGAGTAGACGCGTTGTTACATTTTTGGAGAGGTGCACGTCAGGGTACGCCGAAGGGTACGCGCGCTACACACAGCCTACGACGTAGCTACGGCCTGAGTTTGACGCAGAAGTATAAAACAGGCTTAATCCATTACAGTTACGTCAAAAAACATAGTAATCAGATTATAGTTACATTTTGAAAAAAGGGGGAATACTTTCAAGATTACAATGGTTTCATTTAAAACTAAATAAATAAGTATTTTGGCATAATAACACTATATTAAGCGCTGCTTGATTATACAGTAGTTCCTGGTTCTGTTGCCAGTAATGACTCACGTGTGCCACCCGCTGTTGAATGCGCAAATAACAGCTGTCTACAATCTCCTCAGACGCAGAGTGAATCACTGCTGCTAGTAGAAACGATGCTGCCTGCGGGTAAAATCGCTTTAATTCATGGACATTCCGCTGCTATTTTGTAGAAATTAGGAGAGTAGCTTTTTTAGTACCCAAAATGTCCTTTCTTAATCTTTTCTCACGTAACGGGATGTTCGCTGTCTAGGTAACGTAGGGGAACTCCCACTGCCAACGCCCCAAGTTCAGTCAGGCAAATTAAGAAAGATCACGGCTTTAGTCAACATGTAGACTTATTTTAAAATAAACTAATATTGAGATTGTGTAAAAAAATTATTTTTTAGTTAGAAATTAGTAAAAAATAAAACAAAATAATCTGTAATACCATACATTAGTCACTAGATATCTGTATAGCCCTTTACATAAATATATATATTCAGGCCTGTGTGTATATTTTGCAAATATTGTACACTGGACCAAATTCTTAATAAATAAATGTTTTTTTATATATTTTTTTTTATAATATTTCTTCTTGCTTGACTTTATTTATATACGTAACATTGAAGTAATCCAAAGTAATCAGTTACATTACTTTCATATTATAGTACTTGGATTATTGGTGACGAGTCTGCTTACAGACTGGGGGTTGAACAGCTGGCTGTCTGGTGCAGTTATAACAACCTTGAGCTGAACACACTCAAAACAGTGGAGATGATCGTGGACTTCAGGAGAAACACCCCAGCACTCCCCCCTCTCACCATCATGAACAGCACTGTGGAAGCAGTGGAGTCATTCAGGTTCCTGGGCTCTACCATCTCCCAGGACCTGAAGTGGGCAAATCACATTGACTCCATTGTGAAAAAGGCCCAGCAGAGACTGTACTTCCTTCGCCATGTGAAGAAGTTCAATCTGCCACAGGAGCTGCTGATCCAGTTCTACTCAGCCGTCATTGAGTCTGTTTTAAGCACTTCCATCACTGTCTGGTTTGGTTCAGCTACCAAATCGGACATCAGGAGACTACAACGGACAGTCCGGACAGCAGAGAGGATTATTGGTGCCCCCCTGCCAACCCTCCAGGACCTGTACTCTTCCAGAGTGAGGAAGAGAGCAGGTAAAATCATCACAGACTCCACTCACCCTGGACACCCCCTGTTTGAACTGTTACCGTCAGGACGGCGACACAGATCACTGGCCACAAGAACATCCAGGCACAGGAACAGTTTCTTTCCACAGGCCATTTCCCTTCTGAACACTTAACATGCCCCCCAAGGCATATGCCTGTAAGTGCAATACTCCCACTGTCTAGTGCAATATTCTCTTAACTCAGGTGATATTTATATTTATATTATTCATACTACTCAAAATACTGTAAATATGTTCATAATCTGTAACATGCGCTAGACTCCCACTGTCTAGTGTAATATTCTCTAACTCAGGTGATATTTATATTATTCATACTACTCAAAATACTGTAAATATGTTCATAATCTGTAAATGTTTATTCAGACTAAACCCAACTGTGACCCTACTTTTTTACTTTTATACTATTTTTATTTATTTTTTATATATTTTCATTCTTAGAATTTGTATTACTATGTTCTTGTTGTATTTGTATTTGTATATGTGCACTGGAAGCTTCAGTACCAAGAAAAATTCCTTGTGGGTGCAAGCACACTTGGCAATAAAGCACTTTCTGATTCTGATTATGTTACTGAATATTTTTTTAGGAAGTAATTTGTAACTGTAACGGAAAACATTTTAAAAGTAACCCTCCCAAGCCTGCCAGCGGCCCACCGGGAAAAGTCCAGGTGCTCCAGATGGCCAGTCTGCCCCTGCATTGCAGTGTTGTAGAGTGTGCATCAACACCGACTGCTGCAGTATTAGGGTGGGGCACACCAACTATATCTTATGTATCTGTATCTATAAATTGTTTTTAAAAAAAGTAGTTTGAGACTGCTATTTAATAGCTTAACCTCTACAGTTTATTTATCAGTATTTGTCATATTTGTCATATTCTTAGACTTTATGTGTAAGTTAAGTAAAGCTGACAGCGTGTGCGTGTGTGTGTGTGTAATTCCTAAAAAAGTTTTGTAATGATCATAATTAATAATCGCAATTACAATTTCAAGGGAATAATCAACAATTAATTATTTGTCATAAATGTGCAGCCCTACTTTCAATTGCCTCTTTTTCAAGTGTAGGAACAACAGTGTTACTGCACAGACACACATACACACACACATCACTGGGGGGTCACGTACGTCTAGTAGGTCCAACACATCTGATAGTTTTAAACTGTGTAAAAATAAACAAATTATAACCAGGATTAACAGCCAAAATCTGTTTTCAATTGAAACACTTTTTATACCGGTCACAACATGAACAAATGTACACCTCTTAAATATATTATTCTCATTGTTTCTGCCTTAAATTATTACATTGTTAAAATTAATATTTGTTTTAGCTAACTGTGATTTGTATGTATACATATCTTAAACAGTTTCCTCTGATAATAGATCACTCTAAATTGTAATGTGGACTCATGCATTATAATTCTGAAAATATATCAGTAGTATGCCCTTTATAGAATATATGTACCAAATATGATAGTTCTATTAGTTAATTAAGGTGTTTTACTTACTTCTTTTTGTAGTAGTCTGAGGAAGACTATAGGTGTGTTCGACATCAGCTGGATGTTGTGTATTCGTTCACCCACCGAACTGACCGAAGTGAATATCCCACATCTGCAGTGACTGACAGCCGCACTACTCCTCAAACAGGAGATTCATCCGCGCTCGCGTTAAAGGAGCCGCTGCACAACCCTCGTAAAGATGATGATTCGAGTAGTATGAAGCTGCAGACTCGGAGCCTGCTGCATCTACAGTCCCGCACCCAGAGTCCCGCATTCTCAGACCCCTCGTTTTTCGAGACAGCGCCTCCTATCAAATTAGATCGGATAAACATGTGAAGAACTTAAGCCGAAACGTGAGTATCGTCAATTTTATTTAGCGAATCATACCTCAATCGATTTCCTTTTTAATCAAACTACTTTATAGCTCATCGAAACACCAACATATGAATAGTCCATTTAATATTTGTAAAGTAGTTTGTAACTAAATTTGAGCCGTTAATGTATGTTTTTTCGCCTTTTTTCCCAGAAAATATTTTGATAGCTTACGTTAGCCTTTAACCTTGGACTTTTGGTAGACAAGCCATTGTAAAAATTTGATTAAAATTCGTTGACATTAAAGTAGACCAATTAAATACATTAAGTGTGTTAATATCAAAGAATGTCATCATTAATTATTTAATCAGATTCACCATTTTACCTTTTTTTTAATTACCGGACCTTTTTTCCTTAAACTATTAAGTTGAATTAATTAATGCCGGAGTAATTATTTTACTTTATATAATTTATGTAGATTACTTAAATTAGTTATTATAAAACGTAGTATTAAAATGAATCAATATTAATTTAACTGATATGAAGTTGTTGCCAGCCATTTCCTCCGTGGCCCTACTTATCACCCTAGGTATGCTTGTAATTTGCATTTGCAAAAAAATATTATTTATTATTACACAATATTTTTGACAATGGCATTCATCTTTTATTTTAGTGAAGTCGAGGAATTTGACAGAGCGATTCCAAAAAGAAGGAACATTCGCCTACCAGAAATTATTTTACCTTATGCATTTACATTTTACATTTATTCATTTAGCAGACGCGCTTTTATCCAAAGCGACTTATAAATGAGGAGTTTTTTTTTTAATGCAACTGAAGACGAAAAGTAAAGTCACCAACACAATTCTTTCCTTTTTTCTTTCCTTTGTCCTGTTTACAGCAAGATGATGCTTAGGTGATCGTTAAATAAAGTACAGAATTGTTTATTATTGGTGTTTTGTCTATTCTTATTTGAGTTTTGCTTCGCATTCAAAATATCAAAAAAACAGGTTTTGTAATGTTAGCATGGTATAATGTTAATTAGACCATTATTGAACTGAAAGAAAAATTGGAATTTGAATAAAAAAAAAAAAACATTGTAGCAATACAGTATAATATCACATAATATTTTTCAGAAGATAGTTCAATATGCAATTGCGACTTTATTTCTCAGAATTGCGACTTTATATCTCGCAATTCTGAGAAAAAGTCACAACTCTGACTTGATATATTGCAATTGTGAGAAAAAAAATCAGAATTGTGAGATAAAAAGTCGCAATTATTATTATTTATTTATTTATTATTCAGTGGCGGAGTCAAGCTTCCATAGTAATTGTATCCCTTCCATCAGTAATTTTCTTTCAATTACACCCACGCTCAAAAAATAACTACTGGGTCATTTGTTAGTCAGAGAACACAATGAGTTTTTTTTTTTGGCACATGCATTAAGCAGGGAACACAAATATTTATTTGGATAACTTTAAATAAAACGAGACCGTATTGCATCCTATTGTTTTCAATGGCATTTGGATAAGGGTGTTATACGATTTTCCGAACAGCAGGAGGCGCTGTCTCGAAAAATGAGGGGTCTGAGAATGCGGGACTCTGGGTGCGGGACTGTAGATGCAGGCTCCGAGTCTGCAGCTTCATAATGTTGGGATGATTCTGCTAATAACTGCAATTGCAGGTTTCAAACAGAGATGGCGACAGAGAGGTTGAATTTACACACTGCCTGATTAAAATGAGCCCCACCATTAGACCTAGCAACAACTTTAAACATGAACACATACTCACTAAATATAGTCCAGTAATATAATCTGAAATGTGCCATTCTGCACTTCTTGATATTTTAAGTGCATTTTGATTTGTATTTTACTTAAAAGGATAGTTCCCCCAGAAAACACATTTCTGTTATCATACTAATCTCATTCATAGCATTCCAAACATATATGATTTTCTTTCTTCTGTGGAAAATAAAGGTTATTTAGAGACTTATTATTCAAGACTTTTCCATGTCCCTCAACGATATGATTTTTGGCTTCCTTATCATAAACACAATGGCTCATTTCACTGATTTACTTAAGTAAACTCAACACCAGTAATATTTATCATATAACATATTTAGCCTACACTGTAAAAAGTGATTGTTGTGTAGTCCCGTAAATCAAGAGATCAGATTCAGGAAACTCACATGTGTCTTTACTAGCATTACATGTTCTCTTCCCCTCTTACACACACACCAGTTCCCCACATAATACACCAACTCCCCCTAGTGGGCATTTACCCATCAACTTTATTAAGTGAACACAACATCTCCCCAAGACTTCATTGATTACATCTGTACTGCAGCTTCACTGAACATTACCAAAGATACAAAACACTATATCAGTTCATTCAAAGGTTTCCTGATTTGATTTATTTTTCAGTGACGTTTCACCAAATGCAGAACAATGCTCTAATAACCAAGCATGTTTAAAATGAACATTTTGTAACACTTTACAATAAGGTACATTAGTTAGCATTAGTTCATGTATTAACTAACATGAAGTCAAGTCACCTTCATTTATATAGCATTTAACTTTTAACGTTTAATTTATAGAGAATGACATTGGTCCTCCAGACAGTGTCTCAAATGTGTCTCACGTTTCCTCCAAACGTAGTAAACACAGCTCACGCAGCAGGAGTTTATCTACGTCATCTGCATGTATTCAAGTGGAGGCGGAAAAGGTCACACTTATGGCACATGCTGCATTGAAAACCAAACATGCCATTGAAGCTCAGGAGGAGGGAATGAGGCGGAAAAAGGAACAATTGGAGTTGGATGCTCAAATAGCAGCTTCAACCACAAAGATCGCTGTGTTGCAAAGGTCTGATAATCAAAGCAAATGTTCACACAGTTCAAATTCAAATTCAAAGCAGACAGAACAAAGGCTGATTAATATAACTGATAACCAAAATGTTGATTCTTCTCAGTCAAAGGGTTTGAATCCCAGTGAAAATGAGTATGTACCAGTGAATTCAATGGCAGTGAAGCAGCTGGAGAAGTTTGTGTCTCTGCCTCACAAGTCATAACAGAGAATCAGAGGACAGGGTGGAAAGATCAGAGGAAAGGATGGAAAGATCAGAGGAAAGGATGGAAAGATCAGAGGAAAGGATGGAAAGATCAGAGGAAAGGATGGAAAGATCAACAAATAATCCACACATCTGAACAATCTAATTTCCATAATTCTGCTCAAGGCAATATGGGAGTCCATCAAGTGCCAGATTTTCTTCCTCCTCATGGTGATCCTCTACTTGAAGTCTTGAAAAAGCAAGATGAATTAACAATTTATATTTTTTAAATATAAATGAATAGACTGTTTTAACTCTTAAATGCATTCCCCAGGTTTATCGACGCAGGACGTCAATCATGTCACTACTTCATCCGCAACCTTGTAACCATCTTCGATCCTACCCTCTCCTTTGTACCGCATGTCAACCACGTCACCAAAATTGCTTTCTTTCACCTTCGTAACATTGCACGGCTCCGTCCCTCTCTGTCTACCATTGCAGCTAAAACACTCATCCATGCCCTCATCACCTCCAGACTGGACTATTGCAACAGCGTTCTTTACGTACTATCAAACAAAATCATCGATAAACTTCAATATGTACAGAACTATGAGAAATATGACTAAGACTAAAACCATAATGCAAAATCCAACTACTATAAGGATAGCCTCAGTAAGGATTTTAAGAATCCAAAAAATTAAAAATATTACCAGTACTTCTGATAAACATTGTATTAATCAAATACGAGTTGCTAATACAATTCTACATGACTCTCTATCTATTGCTCAAGCATTCAATCACCATTTCTCTTTTGTTTGTTCTACCTTAATACCCGAATCTGATCCGGGTACTGTTTTTTTTTTTAATAATACTTTGCCCAGTCACAGTTCCTTTTATTCTAGGAAAATTCAACCAGATGAAGTTCAGAATGTCATTAATGAATTAAAAGTGAACAGTGGTGCTGGACTTTATGGTTTAGAAAATAAGTTTATCATCCCATATACTTATATATCCACTTACTGATCTATTTAATCTCTCTCTGACTTCATGTGAGTTACCAGCCATTTGGAAATGCGCACGCATCACTCCAATACTGTACATAAAGGAGGAGATGTATTAGATCTTAACAATTATAGACCCATATCTATTATATGCTCTATTGCTAAAGTGTTTGAAAAAATAATTTATAACCAACTTTCACATTTTTTTAGTGCAAACAATATCTTATCACCATTTCAATCTGGCTTTAGGTCTAACCACTCTACATCTACTGCCCTTCTTAAAGGGGGGGTGAATTGCTGTTTCATGCATACTGAGTTTTTTACACTGGTAAAGAGTTGGATTCCCATGCTAAACATGGACAAAGTTTCAAAAATTAAAGTGTACGTTTGAAGGAGTATTTCTGTGCCAAAAATGCTCCTTCCGGTTTGTCACAAGTTTCGGAAAGTTTTTTTCGAGTATGGGCATGTGTGACGTCAGATGTAGCGGAATTTCCTTATACGGGTCCTAAGGGCACTTCTCCGCGGGCGCACACGCACTCGTAGACTAGTCTAGTAGTCACTAGAGCAAGAGAGTGAAAGCAGTTCGCCATCAAAGCGCCCTGCCCGGCTTTTGGGAAGTCAATGTCGGATTTGCAGATCGTCTAATGCTTAAGGATCGAGCAGTCACAATGATAAAGGTTTGCGGTCGTGCGTTGGAACCGGACGGTGAGTGAACTGCTTCTAATGTCTCTGTGTGTTGTTAGCTCGGTTAGCACAGCTTTAGCTCCGCCCACACGGCCCGCCTCCAGCCGCTCGTTTTTTCCGGAAAGACTCGGTACAGCCTATCTTTCTTTTATAAATATAATAAAACTAAAGACTTTTTGGAGATATGAAGGATGCAATACTACTCTATAGGTACTCAAGATTAACAGGAGATTGAGTGAAAATGTAGCCTGGTTAAAACCAGACCCTTTCTCAGTTGAAGCTGAGTGTAGGGTGACGGGTCTGGGGAAGCTATGTAGACAAATCATTACCAAAGGGGCGTCACCAACCGACGTAGCTCAAATTCCACTGGGCGCAATTTGATAGTCTTAAAACCAATCAGATCGATGAAGGAGATGATGTATGCTTCGAGTGTTGTTCTTTGCTCCGGTTTTAACGAAAACGGTAAGTTTAAATCGCTCAAAACAGACGCGATAACTGATTCGTTTACTGTCTATGATTCAAACGAGTGATGTTCCACGGCAGCAACCGGCGTCACATATTGACGCTAAAGGGTGCCCTTTGCGTCGGATATTGAATAAATTTCAAAAGCGTCAGTATTATGACGCCCGAATGCATTGCATGTAAATCCCTCCCCAAACGTTTCTGATTGGTGCCGCGATTTCAGCGGCACAGAAATGAGTTTGAATGGGCTCTTCTCCAGACTATCCTGAAGAGAGAATTAAAATTCGCCGGAAGTCGTCTGGGTTTTCCCAGGCTAGTGAAAATGAGCATTTCACCCCCCCTTTAAACTCACCAATGATGTGTTCTCTGCTGCAGATAATGGTGAACTTACAGGTGCAATATTTATTGACCTGACTAAAGCTTTTGACCTTGTTGATCACTATTTACTTTTAGATAAACTCTATGCTATAGGCCTGTCTAAAAGTGCAGTTCTGTGGTTTAGTTAATATCTCCACAATAGAAAACAATGTGTTATCCTACATGGAAATAAATCTAATTTGCTGATTCAACAAAGAGGTGTGCCCCAGGGCTCAACTTTGGGACCACTCCTTTTTCTATCTATGTTAATAACTTACCATCAATTTTTAATAACTGTTGTGCTCAACTTAATGCCGATGACACTGTCTTATATACATCTAAACCTGATCTTCCACAAATCCAAGCGTGTCTTCAGTATGATTTCAAAATTTTACAAGATTGGCTTTTTCATAACAAATTATTGCTTAACAAAACTAAATCATATCTTATGATTTTTGGTACCAGACAGAAACTCAAATCCGAAAGCGATTCTTGTATAATAACTTGCTCTGACTGTACTCCTCTGCTTCAAGTTGAAAAATGTATATATTTTGGTGTATGGCTCAGTCTTTCAAACCACATATTGATCATGTTTTACTTAAAGTCAACTATTAATATTCTTTATCAATCTCGTAATTGTGTGTGTAAAAAACTTGCCTCTCAACTTATACTTCCGATTTTTGACTATTATGATGTTGTTTATCAAAACTCTGTAAAATCTGAAATTTACCGTCTTAAAACAGCATACAACAGACTGTGCAGATTTGTCCTTGGATGTCCTTTTCTCACGCATCATTGTACAATGTATGAGCTGGGCGGAGAAAGGGCAGAAAATAGAGCTAGATCTAATTCAGAAGCCGAAACTATTCTGTTCTGGTTTGCTTGTGTTCTTTGTGCCCTAATTAAGACCCAAGTCTTGAAAGGTTGAAGGCCCTTTTGTTTTTCTAAGGATTATTATTAGGGGTTCAAGCATGAAATGCTGAAACCCTATTGTAATTGTGCTGATTTTTATTAGGGGTTCAAGCATGAAATGCTGAAACCCTATTGTAATTGTGCTGATTTTTATTAGGGGTTCAAGCACGAAGTGCTGAAACCCTATTGTAATTGTAAGGATTTTTATTATTATTATTATTATTCTTCTCCGCTAAAACGCATCGTGCAGCCCAAACCGTAAGAGCTAGAGACTTGAAACTTGGCCACAAGGTAGTACAAAAATCGAGGAGAGGTTATCAAAGTATGAGCCCGATTGGCCAATAGGTGGCGCTATAGCGCAAAAAACAAAAAAAAATCACTATTTTGCTCATATCTCAATAACCATTTGTCTCAGCTTCAAGTGTCATACATCATTGGAATCCTTGGCTCAAGCCGAACAAGAAATATAGGAGGTATTTTATTTCCGGTATGCAAATTTTTCCGCCATTTTGGATTTTGTCCAAAACCTACTTTTGCGAACTAGTCCCTGGTTTTTCGCCCGATCGGAACCAAACCAGTGCAGAAATGTTCACAGTAGTCTGAATATCAATAATTATCGAAAAAAAGTTGAAATTTCGATTCACGGTCGCTAAGGGGTGCCAAAACGTTTGAAGAAGGCGGAGCCTATTTTACTAAAATGGCTATAACTCCAGAAGTAAATGAGGTATCTTCACCAAACTCGGTACACATGTGTAAGAGGTCAATCTGAGGTCACAGTAAAAAAATCGCGGCGATTGGCCACATGGTGGCGCTATAACATGAAAAAAACATAAAATGGGCTATAACCACCTGACCGTTAGTCCGATTGACTTGAAAATTGGTATGCAGTGTCTTGGTCCAAGGTGCCATGTATATCTATGAGGACATTAGTGTATCTCAAAAAACATGGCCGCCATCAGCCAATGAAGTTTGAGCACCTATTAGACAAGGTTAACGGAGGCCGATCGGAACGAAACTCGATGGGCATGTTCGACTCATGGCCCTAAAGGTCTGTAAGAATTTTGAAAGAAATCGGCCACTAGTTGGCGCTAACGAGTTTTATGGCTCTGTAATCACGTGGTGTTACACTTATCGTCACAAAATGCATATCATTTGATAGAGCTTCTCATCCTGAACAACTTTGCCTCTAGAACCATTCCTGTCAATCAAACCGTTCATTAAATATTCATGAATATGTTAAAAACCTACTTTTGCGAACTAGTCCCTGGTTTTTCGCCCGATCGGAACCAGACCAGTCTAGGACAATTCTCTGGACTCTCTAGATCAATAATTATCAAAAAAAAGTTGAACTTTTGCATTTGTATGGCTGTAATAGGGTCATTTATAAAATGGGCGTGGCAAAATACACTAAAAAGCCTATAAATCCTAAATGAAAACTCAGAACTTCACAAAAGTTGGTGAGCATATGTGACATGACATCATTAACAAGCATGCAACATTTTATGGAGATTGGACCAAAGGTGGCGCTATAACTGTTAAAAAGCTTTAAAACCATATATTTCCTATGGTAAACTGCCTGTATTGGCTGTAAATGGTCTTTTCCATCTCTGATCATATAGTTTTCATATCATAATGTTCAAAACTAGTGCAATACAATTCTCTGGACTCACTAGGTCAATAATTGTCAGAAAAAGTTGAACTACTTCATTTGGATAGATATAATAGGTTCACTTCAAAATGTAGCCTTTACCAAGTGTCCCCGAAAGCCTATATCTCTTTAATGAATGACTCAGACCTTCTTAAAAAGCCAGTGAAATATCACTCTGAACATGCATGAAAATTTTCAGACCGATCGGACAAAATTTGCCTCTATAACAGTTAAAAAGGTGAAAATTATATGAATATAATGGCATATTAAGCCAATAAGTTGTATTTTACTGCCCCCTGCTGTTTAAAATTTATAAAATCACTATTTTAACATTTACAATTACATTTAGTCAAAATCCGTCCGTTAAAGTATTAGTATTGACAGTTTTATCACATCATATATTTCAAATGTCTGTATCTACAACATAATGTGTTTGTGTAGTCTTAGGTTTCTGAATAAATTCTGAATCTTCTGATTAATAGCTAACAAAGACTTTGTGAAATGTTTATAGACCATTCAAATATATTTTCATTATGACATATCCCAATAGCATTGAAAAAACAACAACAACATTTGTCTTTGTGTGTGTGTGTGTGTGTGCATGCATGATTGAGTTAACATGGAAAAACTGGTTTGCTTTAGTGCAGAAAACTGCTTAACTATATAGTTATAACTATAAATCCTAAACGAAAACTCAGAACTTCACAAAAATTGATGAGCATATGTGTCATAACCTGCTAAAGAAGCATGGAAAATTTTATGGAGATCGGACCATAGTTGGCGCTATAACTGTTAAAACGCTTTAAAACCATATATTTCCTATATGGTAAATTGCCTGTATTTGCTGTAAATGGTGTCTTCTATCTATTATCGTATAATGTTCATATCATAATGTTCAAAACCAGTGCAGCACAATTCTCTGAACTCTCTAGATCAATAATTATCAGAAAAAAAGTTTAACTTCTTCAAAAGGTGATTTTATATGAATATAATGACATATTAAGCCAATAAGTGGTATTTTACTGCCCCCTGCTGTCATTTCATCATACTACTCCCTAATATTGTTATAAAATTCATATTTAGACTTTATAAAATCATTATTTTAACATTTACAATCACATTTTGTCAAAACTCATCTATTGGAGTATTATTATTGACAATTGTGTCACACTGTCTGTCTGAGATATGGAAATTGAAAATGAAAGTAAAACGGCATTTAGGCCACGCCCCCCCAGTACAAATTCATTCATAACTCGAAAACGGAAAGTCGTTGCGCGCTCAAATTTTGATGGTAAGGTCCTCTCCGGGCTCTTGATCGAAACGTGTCATCGCGGGCCTCGGGAGCGCGCCCCCCACGAATCGCAAATTCGTGGGACCCCCGATTTTGAACGGCCGAAACTCCCGACCCAGACCACCCCGAACCTTGTGTGAGAGCTCGTTGGAAAGGGCCAGTTCTTGGCTAGCTTCGATTCAAATGTGGTGTAATTTGCCCTGGGCATTCCAGAGATAAAAGCCCCAATAGATATGCCTTTGAACGGTCATATTTCCGGGCTCCAATCGCCCAAAAACACCGCGATGGTCTCATTCAACAGGGCTCCTCAAGAACTATCTATGCTCTGAATTTCAGAATTTTTCGCCTTCTGGTTCCCGAGATATAAGTGAAAAACCAAATTCCCATTCATTCATTCAAACACTTCAACTGTAAGATGGAGGCTGTAATTCCACTGTTGTCAACTAGAGGGAGCAGCAGTATTAGACATAGTATTAATCTTTTTATCAGCTTTCAGCTTTGGCCAACAAACAAATGGTTAAAGCTATTTTTTTTTTTATTATTATTATTGGACTGATAATATAGATCACAATGAAATATATGAAATGGTTAGACCATTAAAATATTTTTTTCACAATAACACATCCTAAAGACATTGAAAACATATTTGTATATGTGTGTGTGTGTGTGTGTGTGTGTAAGCATGCATTATTGAGTTAACATGGAAAACACTTATATTACAATAACTATTATAACACAGTCATATTTTGTCAGTGTTTATCACTTCATTTGCACTGACACTTCACATAATTGCTAGTAATGTGGTAAATCACGCTAGAAACATGGTAAATCATAGTAAATAATTGATGGTCTCATTCAACAGGGCTCCTCAAGCACTCTCTATGCTCTGAGTTTCAGAATTTTTCGCCTTCTGGTTCCCGAGATATAAGTGAAATACCAAATTCCCATTCATTAATTCATTCAAACACTTCAACTGTAAGATGGAAGCTGTAATACCACTGTCCACTGGAGGGAGCAGCAGGATTACGCATGACCTTTTCATTAGTTTTCAGTATTGGGAAACAAACAAATGCTTTAAAAAGCAATCTTTTTAAAAAAAAATTTTTTTTAATATTATTAGATCACAAAGGAATTCTAATAGACCAATAAATATATTTTCTCAATAACATATTCCAAAACATTAAAAACATATTTGCATTTGTGTATGTTTATTTCTGTGTGTGTGTGTGTGTGTGTGTGTGTGTGTGTGTGTGTGTGTGTGTGTGTGTGTGTGTGTGTGTGTGTGTGTGCGTGTGTGTGCGTGTGTGTGCGTGTGTGTGCGTGTGTGTGCGTGTGTGTGTGTGTGTGTAAGCATGCATTATTGAGTTAACATGGAAAAACTGGTTTGCTTTAGTCCAGAAAACTGGTGAAAATCATGAAGTTTAAAGTGAAAGTGAGCCAATAAGTGGTCTTCTTCTGCCCTCTGCTGGCCATTCTACTTATTAATGAAGTCTTTTCACATGTGCTCACATTCATATTTAGACTCTAAAAATCACTTATATAACAATAACTATTATAACACAATCAGATTTTGTCAGTGTTTATCACTTCATTTGCACTGACACTTCACATAATTGCTAGAAACATGGTAAATCATAGTGAATAATACTATAATGTGGTGTATCAAGGTAAACCATGCTAGAATCCTGGCAAATCATTCTAGAACGTGGTAAATCATGGTAAACTATGCTAAAACAGGGTAAATCATGGTAAACCATGATAAACTATGGTAAATCATGTTAGAATGTGGTATATCATGGTAAATCATGCTAGAACAGGGTAAATCATGGTAAACTATGATAAATCATGATAAACTATGGTAAACCATGCTAGAATCACAGTAAACAATGGTAAATCATACTAGAATGTAGTATATCATGGTAAATCATGCTAGAATATGGTAAATCAAGGTAAACTAAGATAAAATCATGGTAAACTATGTAAATCATGCTAGAATCATAGTAAATAATACTAGAATGTGGTAAATTATTGTGGGAGGAGCCTATTTTACTAAAATGGCTATAACTCAAGAAGTAAATGAGATATCTTCACCAAACTCAGTACACATGTGTATGGGTTCAATTTGAGGTCACAGTAAACAATTTTATGGAGATCGGTCCATAGATGGCACTATAACTCCTATAAAAAGCTTTAAAACCACATATTTCCTATGGTACATTGCCTGTATTGGCTGTAAATGGTCTTTTATGCCATCTATTATGTCAGTGGTTACATGCTTGCTAAATAAAACTTAATAACTTTTGATGCTTTTGTGCTTAAAGGCCTTAAATGCTTGAACCCCGATAAATGCTGCTTGCAGCTTTAATTATTATTATTATTCTTCTGCCGTAAAACGCATCGTGCAGCCCAAACCGTAAGTGCTAGAGACTTGAAACTTGGCCAGAAGGTAGTACAAAAATCGAGGAGAGGTTCAGAGAGTATGACCTCGATTGGCCCATAGGTGGCGCTATAGTGCAAAAAACCAAAAAAAATCACGGTTTTGCTTAAATCTCCTTAACCCTTTGCCACAGACTCAAGTGTCTTATATCACTGTAATCCTTGTCTCAATACGGACAAAATGTATATCTTCAATTTCATTTCCGGTATGCAAATTTTTCCGCCATTTTGAATTTTGTCCAAAACCTACTTTTGCGAACTAGTAGAGGGTTTTTTTGGCCAATCGGAACCAAACCAGTGCAGAAATGTTCTCTGGAGTCTGATTATCAATTATTATCGAAAAAAAGTTGAAATTTTGATCCATGGTTGCTAAGGGGCGTCAAAACGTTCGCAGGAGGCGGAGCCAGTTTACTAAAATGGTTATAACTCATGAACGAAATTAGATATTTTCACCAAACTCGGTACACATGTGTATGAGTTCAATCTGGGGTCACAGTAAAAAAATCGCGACGATTGATCACTAGGTGGCGTTATAACATGAAAAAAACATGAAAAGGGCTATAACCACCTGACCGTTAGTCCAATTGACTTGAAAATTGGCATGCAGTCTCTTGGTCCAGGGTGCCATGTATATCTATGAGGACATTGGCGTATCTCAAAAAACATGGCCGCCATCGGCCAATGAAGTTGAGCACCTATTAGACAAGGTTAACGGAGGCCGATCGGAACTAAACTCGATGGGCATGTTCAACTCATGGCCCTAGAGGTCTGTAAGAATTTTGAAAGAAATCGGCCACTAGTTGGCGCTAACGAGGTTTACGCCCTCTTTAATCACGTGGTGTTGCACACATCAACACAATATGCATATCATTTGATAGATCTGCTCATGTTGAACAACTTTGCCTCAAGAACCACTACTGTCAATCAAACCGTTCATTAAATATTTGCAAACATGTTAAAAACCTACTTTTGCGAACTAGTCCCTGGTTTTTCGCCCAATCAGAACCAGACCAGTCTAGGACAATTCTCTGGACTCTCTAGATCAATAATTATCGAAAAAAAGTTGAAATTTTGCATTTGGATGGCTGTAATAGGGTCATTTAGAAAATGGGCGTGGCAAAATACACTAAAAAGCCTATAAATCCTTAATAAAAACTCAGAACTTCACAAAAATTGATGAGCATATGTGACATAACATGCTAAAGAAGCATGGAAATTTTTATGGAGATCGGACCATAGGTGGCGCTATAACTGTTAAAAAGCTTTAAAACCATATATTTCCCATGGTAAACTACCTGTATTGGCTGTAAATGGTCTTTTCCGTCTATTATGTCATGCTTGCTAAATAAAACGTAATAACTTTTGATGCTTTTGTGCTTAAAGGCCTTAATTGCTTGAACCCCGCTAAATGCTGCTTGCAGCTTTAATTAGGGGTTCAAGCACGAAGTGCTGAACACCTATTGTTATTGTAAGGATTTTTTTAGGGGTTCAAGCACGAAGTGCTGAAACCCTATTGTAATTGTAAGGATTTTTAGGGGTTCAAGCACGAAGTGCTGAAACCCTATTGTAATTGTACTGATTTTTATTATTATTATTAGGGGTTCAAGCACGAAGTGCTGAAACCCTATTGTAATTGTGCTGATTTTTATTATTATTTTTCTTCCGCCGTAAAACGCATCGTGCAGCCCAAACCGTAAGAGCTGGAACCTTGAAACTTTGCCAGATGGTAGTACAAAAATCGAGGAGAGGTTCAGAGAGTATGACCCCGATTGGCCCATAGGTGGCGCTATAGCGACCAAAAGCGCGAAACTGGTCATAACTCCTAGACCATATGTCGTAGACTCAAGTGTCTTATATCAATGGAAAGCTGGACTCCTGAAGAAAAAAACGTATATCTCCGATTTCATTTCCGGTATGCAAATTTTTCCGCCATTTTGAATTTTGTCAGAAAACTACTTTTGCGAACTAGTCCTAGGTTTTTCGCCCGATCGGAACCAAACCAGTGTAGAATTGTTCTCTGGAGTCTGACTATCAATAATTATTAAAAAAAAGTTGAAATTTCGATTCACGGTCGCTAGGGGGCGCAAAATTAACGTTGTGGGAGGAGCCTATTTTACTAAAACGGCTATAACTCCAGAAGTAAATGAGGTATCTTCACCAGACTCAGTACACACGTGTAAGAGATCAATCTGAGGTCACAGTAAAAAAATCGAGGCGATTTGCCACATGGTGGCGCTATAACATGAAAAAAACATAAAACAGACTATAACCACCTGACCGTTAGTCCGATTGACTTGAAAATTGGTATGCAGTGTCTTGGTCCAAGGTGCCATGTATGTCTATGAGGACATTGGTGTATCTCGAAAAACATGGCCGCCATCGGCCAATGAATTTGAGCACCTATTAGACAAGGTTAACGGAGGCCGATCGGAACGAAACTCGATGGGCATGTTCGACTCATGGCCCTAGAGGTCTGTAAGAATTTTGAAAGAAATCGGCCACTAGTTGGCGCTAACGAGTTTTATGGCTCTGTAACCACGTGGTGTTACACTTATCGTCACAAAATGCATATCATTTGATAGATCTGCTCATGCTGAACAACTTTGCCTCAAGAACCATTGCTGTCAATCAAAACGTTCATTAAATATTTGTAATTATGTTAAAAACCTACTTTTGCGAACTAGTCCTAGGTTTTTCGCCCGATCAGAACCAAACGAGTCTAGGACAATTCTATGGACTCTTTAGATCAATAATTATCAAAAAAAAGTTGAACTTTTGCATTTTTCGCATGGGTATAATAGGGTCCTAAAGAAAATGGGCGTGGCAAAATGCACTAAAAAGCCTATAAATCCTAAACGAAAACTCAGAACTTCACAAAAATTGATGAGCATATGTGACATAACATCATTAACAAACATGCAACATTTTATGGAGATCGGACCATAGGTGGCGCTATAACTGTTAAAAGGCTTTAAAACCATATATTTCCTATGGTAAATTGCCTGTATTGGCTGTAAATAGTGTTTTCCATCTATGAACATATAATGTTCATATAATAATGTTCAAAACCAGTGCAGTGCAATTCTCTGGACTCTCTAGATAAATAATTATCAGAAAAAGTATAACTTCTTCATTTGGATGGCTATAATAGGGTCACTTCAATACGTAGCCTTAAAATGAATACCATGACATATTAAGCCAATAAGTGGTATTTTACTGCCCCCTGCTGTCATTTCATCATACTACTCCGTAATATTGTTATATAATTCATATTTAGACTTTATAAAATCATTATTTTAACATTTAACATGAAAACGAAAGTAAAACGGCATTTAGGCCACGCCCCCCCAGTACAAATTCACTCATAACTTGAAAACGGAAAGTCGTTTCGTGCTCAAATTTTGATGGTAAGGTCCTCTCCACGCTCTTGATCGAAACGTGTCATCGCGGGCCTCGGGAGCGCGCCCCCCCGCGCATCGCAAGCCCGCGGACCCCCGACTTTGAACGACCGCAACTCCCGACCCAAACCACCCCGAACCTTGTGTGAGAGCTCGTTGGAAAGGGCCCGTTCTCTGCTAGCTTCGATTCAAATGTGGTGTAATTTGCCCTGGGCATTCCCGAGATATAAGTGAAAAACCAAATTCCCATTCATTCATTCAAACACTTCAACTGTAAGATGGAGGCTGTAATTCCACTGTTGTCAACTAGAGGGAGCAGCAGTATTAGATATAGTATTAATCTTTTTATCAGCTTTCAGCTTTGGCCAACAAACAAATGGTTAAAGCTATTATTTTTTTTGACTGATAATATAGATCACAATGAAATATATGAAATGGTTAGACCATTAAAATATTTTTTTCACAATAACACATCCTAAAGACATTGAAAACATATTTGTATATGTGTGTGTGTGTGTGTGTGTGTGTGTGTGTGTGTGTGTGTGTGTGTGTGTGTGTGTAAGCATGCATTATTGAGTTAACATGGAACACACTTATATTACAATAACTATTATAACACAATCATATTTTGTCAGTGTTTATCACTTCATTTGCACTGACACTTCACATAATTGCTAGTATTTATACCCCCCAAATTTGCATTTTCCAGTCCATGTTCTAGGCCAGGCAGTGTTAATGTGGACCTGCACAGCCGAATCAGCAGAAGATCTGCAGGTATTGTGAAGAAGCAAGCAAGGACAATAGTGAAAATGGCAGATCATGTATATATATGTTATGTCTGAGGCTGTGCTGCGGATTTGAGAACTTTTCATTCCTTTCCCACAAAAGAGAACTGTCAACAGGCATGGTTGATGTTTACAACAGGATACCTCACCATTTTAATTCAAAGCTGTTAGTTTGCTCTTAACGGAGGCCGATCAGAACGAAACTCGGTGGGCATGTTCGACTCGTGGCCCTAGAGGTCTGTAAGAATTTTGAAAAATCAGCCACTAGTTGACGCTAACAGGTTTTACGGCTATGTAATCACGTGATGCATATCATTTGATAGATCTCCTCATACAGAACAACTTTGCCTCAAGAACTACTGCTGTCAATCAATTTGTTCATTAAATACTTGCGATTATGTTAAAAACCTACTTTTGCGAACTAGTCCTAGGTTTTTCGCCCGATCGGAAATATACCAGTGCAGTACAATTCTCTGGAAGCTTTAGATTATTAATTATATAAAAAACTTTAACTTTACCCATTGGGTAGCCATAACAGGATCATTTAGAAAATGGGTATGGCAAAAAACACTCAAAAGCCTGTAAATCCTAAACAAAAACTCAGACAACTCACTAAACTGCCTTATGTGCTTAAAGACCCTAAATGCTTGAACCCCGCTAAATGCTGCTTGCAGCTTTAATTATTATTATTATTCTTCCGCCGTAAAACGCATCGTGCAGCCCAAACCGTAAGTGCTAGAGACTTGAAACTTGGCCAGATGGTAGTACAAAAATCGAGGAGAGGTTATCAAATTATGACGCTGATTGGCCCATAGGTGGCGCTATAGCAACCAAAAGCGCGAAACTGGTCATAACTCCTAGACGATAAGTCATAGACTCAAGTGTCTTATATCATTGGAAAGCTGGACGCCTGACGAACAAAACGTATATCTCCGATTTTATTTCCGTCATGATAGATTTTCCGCCATTTTGAATTTTGTCAAAAACCTACTTTTGCAAACTAGTCCCTGGTTTTTCGTCCGATCGGAACCAAACCAGAGCAGAATTGTTCTCTGAAGTCTGAAGATCAATAATTATCGAAAAAAAGTCGAAATTCCGATTCCTGGTCGCTAGGGGGTGATAAATTAAGGTTGTGGGAGGAGCCTATTTTACTAAAATGGCTATAACTCGAGAAGTAAATGAGATATCTTCACCAAACTTGGCACACATGTTTAAGAGGTCAATCTGAGGTCAGAGTAAAAAAAATTGCGTCGATTGGCCACATGGTGGCGCTATAAACAAAAAAAAAACATATAGACACCTGACCGTTTTTCCAAATGACTTGAAATTTGGTATGCAGTGTCTTGGCCCAAGGGGCCACCTATGTCTAAAAGGATATTGGCGTATCTCGAAAAACATGGCCGCCATTGGCCAATGAGGTTTGACCACCGTTAACGAAGTCCGATCGGAGCGAAACTCGGTGGGCATGTTCGGCTCAAGCCCCTAGAGGTCTGTGAGAATTTTGAAAGAAATCGGCCACTAGTTGGCGCTAACGAGTTTTATGGCTCTGTAATCACGTGGTGTTACACTGATCATCACAAAATGCATATCATCTTATAGATCTGCTCATGCTGAACAACTTTGCCTCAAGAACCATTGCTGTCAATCAAACCGTTCATTAAATATTCATGAATATGTTAAAAACCTACTTTTGCGAACTAGTCCCTGGTTTTTCGCCCGATCGGAACCAGACCAGTCTAGGACAATTCTCTGGACTCTCTAGAACAATAATTATTGAAAAAAAGTTGAACTTTTGCATTTGGGTGGCTGTAATAGGGTAATTTATAAAAAGGGGCGTGGCAAAATACACTAATTTGCCTATAAATCATAAATGAAAACTCAGAACTTCACAAAAATTGGTGAGCATATGTGACATAACATCATTAACAAGCATGCCAAATTTTATGGAGATCGGACCAAAGGTGGCGCTATAACTGTTAAAAAGCTTTAAAACCATATATTTCCCATGGTAAACTGCCTGTATTGGCTGTAAATGGTCTTTTCCGTCTATTATGTCAGTTGTTAAATGCTTGCTAAATAAAACTTAATGTCTTTTGATGCTTGTGTGCTTAAAGGCCTTAAAGGCCTTAACTGCTTGAACCCCGATAAATGCTGCTTGCAGCTTTAATTAGGGGTTCAAGCACGAAGTGCTGAACACCTATTGTATTTGTAAAGATTTTTATTATTATTATTATTATTCTTCTCCGCTAAAACGCATCGTGCAGCCCAAACCGTAAGGGCTAGAGCATTGAAACTTTGCCAGATGGTAGTACAAAAATCGAGGAGAGGTTCAGAGATTATGAACCCGATTGGCCCATAGGTGGCGCTATAGCGACCAAAGGCGCGAAACAGCTCATAACTCCTAGACCGTAAGTCGTAGACTCAAGTGTCTTATATCATTGGAAAGCTGGACGGCTGACGAACAAAACGTATATCTCCGATTTCATTTCCGCCATGAAAGATTTTCCGCCATTTTGAATTTTGTCAAAAACCTACTTTTGCGAACTAGTCTGTGGTTTTTCGCCCGATCGGAACCAAACCAGTGCAGAAATGTTCTCTGGAGTCTGTAGATCAATAATTATCGAAAAAAAGTTGAAATTTCGATTCAAGGTCGCTAAGGGGCGCCAAAATGTATGTTGTGGGAGGAGCCTATTTTACTAAAACGGCTATAACTCCAGAAGTAAATGAGGTATATTTACCAAACTCGGTTCACTTGTGTAAGAGGTCAATCTGAGGTCACAGTAAAAAAATCGCGGTGATTGGCCACATGGTGGCGCTATAATATGAAAAAAACATAAAACAGGCTATAACCACCTGACCGTTAGTCCGATTGACTTGAAAATTGGTATGCAGTGTCTTGGTCCAAGGTGCCATGTATGTCTATGAGGACATTGGTGTATCTCAAAAAACATGGCCGCCATCGGCCAATGAAGTTTGAGCACCTATTAGACAAGGTTAACGGAGGCCGATCGGAACAAAACTCGATGGGCATGTTCAACTCATGGCCCTAGAGGTCTGTAAGAATTTTGAAAGAAATCGGCCACTAGTTGGCGCTAACGAGTTTTATGGCTCTGTAATCACGTGGTGTTAAACTTATTGTCACATTATGCCTATCATTTGATAGATCTGCTCATGCTGAACAACTTTGCCTCAAAAACCACTACTGTCAATCAAACCATTCATTAAATATTCGCAAACATGTTAAAAACCTACTTTTGCGAACTAGTCCCTGGTTTTTGGCCCGATCGGAACCAGACCAGTCTAGGGCAATTCTCTGGACTCTCTAGATCAATAATTATCGAAAAAAAGTTGAACTTTTGCATTTGGATGGCTGTAATAGGGTCATTTAGAAAATGGGCGTGGCAAAATACACTAAAAAGCCTATAAATCCTAAATGAAAACTCAGAACTTCACAAAAATTGATGAGCATATGTGACATAACATGCTAAAGAAGCATGGAAATTTTTATGAAGATCGGACCATAGTTGGCACTATAACTGTTAAAAAGCTTTAAAACCATATATTTCCTATGGTAAATTGCCTGTATTGGCTGTAAATTGTGTTTTCCATCCTATGATCATATAATGTTTATAAAATAATGTTAAAAACCAGTGCAATACAATTCTCTGGACTCACTAGATCAATAATTGTCAGAAAAAGTTGAACTACTTCATTTGGATAGCTATAATAGGGTCATTTCAATATGTAGCCTTAAAATGAATACCATATTAAGCCAATAAGTGGTATTTTACTGCCCCCTGCTGTCATTTCATCATACTACTCCCTAATATTGTTATATAATTCATATTTAAACTTTTATAAAGTCTAAATATGAATTATATAACAATATTAGGGAATAGACTTTATAAAATCATTATTTTAACATTTAACATGAAAACGAAAGTAAAACGGCATTTAAGCCACGCCCCCGAATACAAATTCATTCATAACTCGAAAACGGAAAGTCGTTGCGCGCTCAAATTTTGATGGTAAGGTCCTCTCCGGGCTCTTGATCGAAACGTGTCGTCGCGGGCCTCGGGAGCGCGCCCCCCACGAATCGCAAATTCGTGGGACCCCCGATTTTGAACGGCCGAAACTCCCGACCCAGACCACCCCGAACCTTGTGTGAGAGCTCGTTGGAAAGGGCCCGTTCTAGGCTAGCTTCGATTCAAATGTGGTGTAATTTGCCCTGGGCATTACAGAGATAAAAGCCCCAATAGATATGCCTTTGAACGGTCATAATTCCGGGCTCCAATCGCCCAAAAACACCGCGATGGTCTCATTCAACAGGGCTCCTCAAGAACTATCTATGCTCTGAATTTCAGAATTTTTCGCCTTCTGGTTCCCGAGATATAAGTGAAAAACCAAATTCCCATTCATTCATTCAAACACTTCAACTGTAAGATGGAGGCTGTAATTCCACTGTTGTCAACTAGAGGGAGCAGCAGTATTAGACATAGTATTAATCTTTTTATCAGCTTTCAGCTTTGGCCAACAAACAAATGGTTAAAGCAATTTTTTTTAAATTATTATTGGACTGATAATATAGATCACAATGAAATATATGAAATGGTTAGACCATTAAAATATTTTTTCACAATAACACATCCTAAAGACATTGAAAACATATTTGTATTTGTGTGTGTGTGTGTGTGTGTGTGTGTGTAAGCATGCATTATTGAGTTAACATGGAAAACACTTATATTACAATAACTATTATAACACAATCATATTTTGTCAGTGTTTATCACTTCATTTGCACTGACACTTCACATAATTGCTAGTAATGTGGTAAATCACGCTAGAAACATGGTAAATCATAGTAAATCATTGATGGTCTCATTCAACAGGGCTCCTCAAGCACTATCTATGCTCTGAGTTTCAGAATTTTTCGCCTTCTGGTTCCCGAGATATAAGTGAAAAACCAAGCACTTCAACTGTAAGATGGAAGCTGTAATACCACTGTCCACTAGAGGGAGCAGCAGTATTGCATATTATCTTTTCATTAGTTTTTAGTATTGGGAAACAAACAAATGCTTTAAAAAGCAATCTTTTTTTCTTTTTTTTCTTTTCTTTTTTATATTATTAGATCACAAAGGAATTCTAATACACCAATAAATATATTTTCTCAATAACATATTCCAAAACATTAAAAACATATTTGTATTTGTGTATGTTTATTTCTCTGTGTGTGTGTGTGTGTGTGTGTGTGTGTGTGTGTGTGTGTGTGTGTGTGTGTGTGTGTGTGTGTGTGTAAGCATGCATTATAGAGTTAACATGGAAAAACTGCTTTAGTCCAGAAAACAGGTGAAAATCATGAAGTTTAAAGTGAAAGTGAGCCAATAATAGTCTTCTTCTGCCCTCTGCTGGCCATTCTACTAAAATCACTCTAAAAATCACTTATATAACAATAACTATTATAACACAATCAGATTTTGTCAGTGTTTATCACTTCATTTGCACTGACACTTCACATAATTGCTAGAAACATGGTAAATCATAGTAAATAATACTATAATGTGGTGTATCAAGGTAAACCATGCTAGAATCCTGGCAAATCATTCTAGAACGTGGTAAATCATGGTAAACTATGCTAGAACAGGGTAAATCATGGTAAACCATGATAAACTATGGTAAATCATGTTAGAATGTGGTATATCATGGTAAATCATGCTAGAACAGGGTAAATCATGGTAAACTGATAAATCATGATAAACTATGGTAAACCATGCTAGAATCACAGTAAACAATGGTAAATCATACTAGAATGTAGTATATCATGGTAAATCATGCTAGAATATGGTAAATCAAGGTAAACTAAGATAAAATCATGGTAAACTATGTCAATCATGCTAGAATCATAGTAAATAATACTAGAATGTGGTAAATTATTGTGGGAGGAGCCTATTTTACTAAAATGGCTATAACTCAAGAAGTAAATGAGATATCTTCACCAAACTCAGTACACATGTGTATGGGTTCAATTTGAGGTCACAGTAAACAATTTTATGGAGATCGGTCGATAGATGGCACTATAACTCCTATAAAAAGCTTTAAAACCATATATTTCCTATGGTACATTGCCTGTATTGGCTGTAAATGGTCCTTTCCATCTATTATGTCAGTGCTTACATGCTTGCTAAATAAAACTTAATAACTTTTGATGCTTTTCTACTTAAAGGCCTTAAATGCTTGAACCCCGATAAATGCTGCTTGCAGCTTTAATTAGGGGTTCAAGCACGAAGTGCTGAAACCCTATTGTAATTGTACTGATTTTTATTAGGGGTTCAAGCACGAAGTGCTGAAACCCTATTGTAATTGTACTGATTTTTATTATTATTATTTTTCCGCCATAAAACGCATCGTACAGCCCAAACCGTAAGACCTAGAGACTTGAAACTTTGCCAGATGGTAGTACTATTGCTCGCTACTCAGATCCACGGACTCAGACCAATCGGCCCATAGGTGGCGCTATAGCAATCAAAAGCGCGAAACTGCTCAGAACTCCCAGACCGTAAGGCGTAGCTTCAAGTGTCTTATATCATTGAAATCCAGAGCTCCTGAAGAAAAAAACGTATATCTCCGATTTCATTTCCGCCATGATAGATTTTTCGCCATTTTGAATTTTGTCAAAAACCTACTTTTGCGAACTAGTCCCTGGTTTTTCGCCCGATCGGAACCAAACCAGTGCAGAATTGTTCTCTGGTGTCTGAAGATCAATAATTATCGAAAAAACGTTGAAATTTCGATTCATGGTCGCTAGGGGGTGCAAAATTAACGTTGTGGGAGGAGCCTATTTTACTAAAATGGCTATAACTCAAGAAGTAATTAAGTAAACTTCACCAAACTTGGTACACATGTGTAAGAGGTCCATCTGAGGTCACAGTAAAAACATTGCGTCGATTGGCCACATGGTGGCGCTATAAAACAAAAAAAACGTATAGACACCTGACCGTTTTTCCGAATGACTTGAAATTTGGTATGCAGTGTCTTGACCCAAGGGGCCATGTATGTCTAAAAGGATATTGGCATATCTCAAAAAAACATGGCCGCCATTGGCCAATGAGGTTTGAGCACCGTTAACGAAGTCCGATCGGAGCGAAACTCGGTGGGCATGTTCGGCTCAAGTCCCTAGAGGTCTGTAAGAATTTTGAAAGAAATCGGCCACTAGTTGGCGCTAACGAGTTTTAAGGCTCTGTAATCACGTGGTGTTACACTTATTGTCACAAAATGCATATAATTTGATAGATCTCCTCATGCTGAACAACTTTGCCTCAAGAACCATTGCTGTCAATCAAACAGTTCATTAAATATTCATGAATATGTTAAAAACCTACTTTTGCGAACTAGTCCCTGGTTTTTCGCCCGATCGGAACCAGACCAGTCTAGGACAATTCTCTGGACTCTCTAGATAAATAATTATCGAAAAAAAGTTGACCTTTGGCATTTGGGTGGCTGTAATAGGGCAATCTATAAAAGGGGCGTGGCAAAATACACTAAAATGCCTATAAATCATAAATGAAAATTCAGAACTTCACGAAAATTGGTGGGCATATGTGTCATAGCATGGTGAAGAAGCATGCCCAGTTTCGTGAAGATCGGACAATAAGTGGCGCTATAACTGGCAAAAAGGTTGGAAAACCACATATTTCCTATGGTAAATTGCCTGTATTGGCTGTAAATGGATTTTTCCATCAATTATTTCAGTGGTTAAAAGCTTGCTAAATAAAACTTAATGTCTTAAATGCTTATGTGCTTAAAGGCCTTAAATGCTTGAACCCCGATAAATGCTGCTTGCAGCTTTAATTATTATTATTATTATTATTCTTCTCCGCTAAAACGCATCGTGCAGCCCAAACCGTAAGAGCTAGAGACTTGAAACTTGGCCACAAGGTAGTACAAAAATCGAGGAGAGGTTATCAAAGTATGAGCCCGATTGGCCAATAGGTGGCGCTATAGCGCAAAAAACAAAAAAAAATCACTATTTTGCTCATATCTCAATAACCATTTGTCTCAGCTTCAAGTGTCATACATCATTGGAATCCTTGGCTCAAGCCGAACAAGAAATATAGGAGGTATTTTATTTCCGGTATGCAAATTTTTCCGCCATTTTGGATTTTGTCCAAAACCTACTTTTGCGAACTAGTCCCTGGTTTTTCGCCCGATCGGAACCAAACCAGTGCAGAAATGTTCACAGTAGTCTGAATATCAATAATTATCGAAAAAAAGTTGAAATTTCGATTCACGGTCGCTAAGGGGTGCCAAAACGTTTGAAGAAGGCGGAGCCTATTTTACTAAAATGGCTATAACTCCAGAAGTAAATGAGGTATCTTCACCAAACTCGGTACACATGTGTAAGAGGTCAATCTGAGGTCACAGTAAAAAAATCGCGGCGATTGGCCACATGGTGGCGCTATAACATGAAAAAAACATAAAATGGGCTATAACCACCTGACCGTTAGTCCGATTGACTTGAAAATTGGTATGCAGTGTCTTGGTCCAAGGTGCCATGTATATCTATGAGGACATTAGTGTATCTCAAAAAACATGGCCGCCATCAGCCAATGAAGTTTGAGCACCTATTAGACAAGGTTAACGGAGGCCGATCGGAACGAAACTCGATGGGCATGTTCGACTCATGGCCCTAAAGGTCTGTAAGAATTTTGAAAGAAATCGGCCACTAGTTGGCGCTAACGAGTTTTATGGCTCTGTAATCACGTGGTGTTACACTTATCGTCACAAAATGCATATCATTTGATAGAGCTTCTCATCCTGAACAACTTTGCCTCTAGAACCATTCCTGTCAATCAAACCGTTCATTAAATATTCATGAATATGTTAAAAACCTACTTTTGCGAACTAGTCCCTGGTTTTTCGCCCGATCGGAACCAGACCAGTCTAGGACAATTCTCTGGACTCTCTAGATCAATAATTATCAAAAAAAAGTTGAACTTTTGCATTTGTATGGCTGTAATAGGGTCATTTATAAAATGGGCGTGGCAAAATACACTAAAAAGCCTATAAATCCTAAATGAAAACTCAGAACTTCACAAAAGTTGGTGAGCATATGTGACATGACATCATTAACAAGCATGCAACATTTTATGGAGATTGGACCAAAGGTGGCGCTATAACTGTTAAAAAGCTTTAAAACCATATATTTCCTATGGTAAACTGCCTGTATTGGCTGTAAATGGTCTTTTCCATCTCTGATCATATAGTTTTCATATCATAATGTTCAAAACTAGTGCAATACAATTCTCTGGACTCACTAGGTCAATAATTGTCAGAAAAAGTTGAACTACTTCATTTGGATAGATATAATAGGTTCACTTCAAAATGTAGCCTTTACCAAGTGTCCCCGAAAGCCTATATCTCTTTAATGAATGACTCAGACCTTCTTAAAAAGCCAGTGAAATATCACTCTGAACATGCATGAAAATTTTCAGACCGATCGGACAAAATTTGCCTCTATAACAGTTAAAAAGGTGAAAATTATATGAATATAATGGCATATTAAGCCAATAAGTTGTATTTTACTGCCCCCTGCTGTTTAAAATTTATAAAATCACTATTTTAACATTTACAATTACATTTAGTCAAAATCCGTCCGTTAAAGTATTAGTATTGACAGTTTTATCACATCATATATTTCAAATGTCTGTATCTACAACATAATGTGTTTGTGTAGTCTTAGGTTTCTGAATAAATTCTGAATCTTCTGATTAATAGCTAACAAAGACTTTGTGAAATGTTTATAGACCATTCAAATATATTTTCATTATGACATATCCCAATAGCATTGAAAAAACAACAACAACATTTGTCTTTGTGTGTGTGTGTGTGTGTGCATGCATGATTGAGTTAACATGGAAAAACTGGTTTGCTTTAGTGCAGAAAACTGCTTAACTATATAGTTATAACTATAAATCCTAAACGAAAACTCAGAACTTCACAAAAATTGATGAGCATATGTGTCATAACCTGCTAAAGAAGCATGGAAAATTTTATGGAGATCGGACCATAGTTGGCGCTATAACTGTTAAAACGCTTTAAAACCATATATTTCCTATATGGTAAATTGCCTGTATTTGCTGTAAATGGTGTCTTCTATCTATTATCGTATAATGTTCATATCATAATGTTCAAAACCAGTGCAGCACAATTCTCTGAACTCTCTAGATCAATAATTATCAGAAAAAAAGTTTAACTTCTTCAAAAGGTGATTTTATATGAATATAATGACATATTAAGCCAATAAGTGGTATTTTACTGCCCCCTGCTGTCATTTCATCATACTACTCCCTAATATTGTTATAAAATTCATATTTAGACTTTATAAAATCATTATTTTAACATTTACAATCACATTTTGTCAAAACTCATCTATTGGAGTATTATTATTGACAATTGTGTCACACTGTCTGTCTGAGATATGGAAATTGAAAATGAAAGTAAAACGGCATTTAGGCCACGCCCCCCCAGTACAAATTCATTCATAACTCGAAAACGGAAAGTCGTTGCGCGCTCAAATTTTGATGGTAAGGTCCTCTCCGGGCTCTTGATCGAAACGTGTCATCGCGGGCCTCGGGAGCGCGCCCCCCACGAATCGCAAATTCGTGGGACCCCCGATTTTGAACGGCCGAAACTCCCGACCCAGACCACCCCGAACCTTGTGTGAGAGCTCGTTGGAAAGGGCCAGTTCTTGGCTAGCTTCGATTCAAATGTGGTGTAATTTGCCCTGGGCATTCCAGAGATAAAAGCCCCAATAGATATGCCTTTGAACGGTCATATTTCCGGGCTCCAATCGCCCAAAAACACCGCGATGGTCTCATTCAACAGGGCTCCTCAAGAACTATCTATGCTCTGAATTTCAGAATTTTTCGCCTTCTGGTTCCCGAGATATAAGTGAAAAACCAAATTCCCATTCATTCATTCAAACACTTCAACTGTAAGATGGAGGCTGTAATTCCACTGTTGTCAACTAGAGGGAGCAGCAGTATTAGACATAGTATTAATCTTTTTATCAGCTTTCAGCTTTGGCCAACAAACAAATGGTTAAAGCTATTTTTTTTTTTATTATTATTATTGGACTGATAATATAGATCACAATGAAATATATGAAATGGTTAGACCATTAAAATATTTTTTTCACAATAACACATCCTAAAGACATTGAAAACATATTTGTATATGTGTGTGTGTGTGTGTGTGTGTGTAAGCATGCATTATTGAGTTAACATGGAAAACACTTATATTACAATAACTATTATAACACAGTCATATTTTGTCAGTGTTTATCACTTCATTTGCACTGACACTTCACATAATTGCTAGTAATGTGGTAAATCACGCTAGAAACATGGTAAATCATAGTAAATAATTGATGGTCTCATTCAACAGGGCTCCTCAAGCACTCTCTATGCTCTGAGTTTCAGAATTTTTCGCCTTCTGGTTCCCGAGATATAAGTGAAATACCAAATTCCCATTCATTAATTCATTCAAACACTTCAACTGTAAGATGGAAGCTGTAATACCACTGTCCACTGGAGGGAGCAGCAGGATTACGCATGACCTTTTCATTAGTTTTCAGTATTGGGAAACAAACAAATGCTTTAAAAAGCAATCTTTTTTAAAAAAAATTTTTTTTAATATTATTAGATCACAAAGGAATTCTAATAGACCAATAAATATATTTTCTCAATAACATATTCCAAAACATTAAAAACATATTTGCATTTGTGTATGTTTATTTCTGTGTGTGTGTGTGTGTGTGTGTGTGTGTGTGTGTGTGTGTGTGTGTGTGTGTGTGTGTGTGTGTGTGTGTGTGCGTGTGTGTGCGTGTGTGTGCGTGTGTGTGCGTGTGTGTGTGTGTGTGTAAGCATGCATTATTGAGTTAACATGGAAAAACTGGTTTGCTTTAGTCCAGAAAACTGGTGAAAATCATGAAGTTTAAAGTGAAAGTGAGCCAATAAGTGGTCTTCTTCTGCCCTCTGCTGGCCATTCTACTTATTAATGAAGTCTTTTCACATGTGCTCACATTCATATTTAGACTCTAAAAATCACTTATATAACAATAACTATTATAACACAATCAGATTTTGTCAGTGTTTATCACTTCATTTGCACTGACACTTCACATAATTGCTAGAAACATGGTAAATCATAGTGAATAATACTATAATGTGGTGTATCAAGGTAAACCATGCTAGAATCCTGGCAAATCATTCTAGAACGTGGTAAATCATGGTAAACTATGCTAAAACAGGGTAAATCATGGTAAACCATGATAAACTATGGTAAATCATGTTAGAATGTGGTATATCATGGTAAATCATGCTAGAACAGGGTAAATCATGGTAAACTATGATAAATCATGATAAACTATGGTAAACCATGCTAGAATCACAGTAAACAATGGTAAATCATACTAGAATGTAGTATATCATGGTAAATCATGCTAGAATATGGTAAATCAAGGTAAACTAAGATAAAATCATGGTAAACTATGTAAATCATGCTAGAATCATAGTAAATAATACTAGAATGTGGTAAATTATTGTGGGAGGAGCCTATTTTACTAAAATGGCTATAACTCAAGAAGTAAATGAGATATCTTCACCAAACTCAGTACACATGTGTATGGGTTCAATTTGAGGTCACAGTAAACAATTTTATGGAGATCGGTCCATAGATGGCACTATAACTCCTATAAAAAGCTTTAAAACCACATATTTCCTATGGTACATTGCCTGTATTGGCTGTAAATGGTCTTTTATGCCATCTATTATGTCAGTGGTTACATGCTTGCTAAATAAAACTTAATAACTTTTGATGCTTTTGTGCTTAAAGGCCTTAAATGCTTGAACCCCGATAAATGCTGCTTGCAGCTTTAATTATTATTATTTTCCCCTAAAACGCATCGTGCAGCCCAAACCGTAAATGCTGGAGACTTGAAACTCAGCCAAATGGTAGTCCTCAATTTGGGGAGAACCTATCAAAGTATGACAACGATTGGCCAATAGGTGGCGCTACAGCAAGCAAAAGTATGAAATCAGCCATAACTCCTAGACCGTTTGTCATAGACTCAAGTATCTTATATCACTGTAATCCTTGGCTCAAGACGGACAAAATGTATATCTCCGATTTCATTTCCGCCTGGAAAAATTTTCCGCCATTTTGAATTTTGTCCAAAACCTACTTTTGCGAACTAGTCCCTGGTTTTTTGCCTGATCGGAACCAAAAAAGTGCATACATGTTCTCTGGAGTCTGGTTATCAATAATTATCGAAAAAAAGTTGAAATTTCGATCCACGGTTGCTAAGGGGCGTCAAAACGTTTGCAGGAGGCGGAGCTCATTTTACTAAAATGGCTATAACTCGTGAACGAAATGAGATATTTTCACCAAACTCGGTACACATGTGTAAGAGGTCAATCTGAGGTCACAGTAAAAAAATAGCGGCGATTGGCCACATGGTGGCGCTATAACATGAAAAAAACATAAAACAGGCTATAACCACCTGACCGTTAGTCCGATTGACTTGAAAATTGGTATGCAGTGTCTTGGTCCAAGGTGTCATGTATGTCTATGAGGACATTGGTGTATCTCAAAAAACATGGCCGCCATCGGCCAATGAAGTTTGAGCACCTATTAGACAAGGTTAACGGTGCCTGATTGAAACAAAACTCAGTGGGCATGTTCGACTCATGGCCCTAGAGGTCTGTAAGAATTTTGAAAGAAATCGACCACTAGTTGGCGCTAACAAGGTTTACGCCCTCTGTAATCACGTGGTGTTGCACACATCAACACAATATGCATATCATTTGATAGATCTGCTCATGCTGAACAACTTTGCCTCAAGAGCCACTGCTGTCAATCAAACCGTTCATTAAATATTCGCAAACATGTTAAAAACCTACTTTTGCGAACTAGTCCCTGGTTTTTCGCCCGATCAGAACCAGACCAGTCTAGGGCAATTCTCTGGACTCTCTAGATCAATAATTATCGAAAAAAAGTTGAACTTTTGCATTTGAATGGCTGTAATAGGGTCATTTAGAAAATGGGCGTGGCAAAATACACTAAAGAGCCTATAAATCCTTAATAAAAACTCAGAACTTCACAAAAATTGATGAGCATATGTGACATAACATGCTAAAGAAGCATGGAAATTTTTATGGAGATCGGACCATAGGTGGCGCTATAACTGTTAAAAAGCTTTCAAACCATATATTTCCCATGGTAAACTACCTGTATTGGCTGTAAATGGTCTTTTCCGTCTATTATGTCATGCTTGCTAAATAAAACGTAATAACTTTTGATGCTTTTGTGCTTAAAGGCCTTAATTGCTTGAACCCCGCTAAATGCTGCTTGCAGCTTTAATTAGGGGTTCAAGCACGAAGTGCTGAACACCTATTGTTATTGTAAGGATTTTTATTATTATTATTTTCCCCTAAAACGCATCGTGCAGCCCAAACCGTAAATGCTGGAGACTTGAAACTCAGCCAAATGGTAGTCCTCAATTTGGGGAGAACCTATCAAAGTATGACAACGATTGGCCAATAGGTGGCGCTACAGCAAGCAAAAGTATGAAATCAGCCATAACTCCTAGACCGTTTGTCATAGACTCAAGTATCTTATATCACTGTAATCCTTGGCTCAAGACGGACAAAATGTATATCTCCGATTTCATTTCCGCCTGTAAAAATTTTCCGCCATTTTGAATTTTGTCCAAAACCTACTTTTGCGAACTAGTCCCTGGTTTTTTGCCTGATCGGAACCAAAAAAGTGCATACATGTTCTCTGGAGTCTGGTTATCAATAATTATCGAAAAAAAGTTGAAATTTCGATCCACGGTTGCTAAGGGGCGTCAAAACGTTTGCAGGAGGCGGAGCTCATTTTACTAAAATGGCTATAACTCGTGAACGAAATGAGATATTTTCACCAAACTCGGTAAACATGTGTAAGAGGTCAATCTGAGGTCACAGTAAAAAAATAGCGGCGATTGGTCACATGGTGGCGCTATAACATGAAAAAAACATAAAACAGGCTATAACCACCTGACCGTTAGTCCGATTGACTTGAAAATTGGTATGCAGTGTCTTGGTCCAAGGTGTCATGTATGTCTATGAGGACATTGGTGTATCTCAAAAAACATGGCCGCCATCGGCCAATGAAGTTTGAGCACCTATTAGACAAGGTTAACGGTGGCTGATTGAAACAAAACTCAGTGGGCATGTTCGACTCATGGCCCTAGAGGTCTGTAAGAATTTTGAAAGAAATCGACCACTAGTTGGCGCTAACAAGGTTTACGCCCTCTGTAATCACGTGGTGTTGCACACATCAACACAATATGCATATCATTTGATAGATCTGCTCATGCTGAACAACTTTGCCTCAAGAGCCACTGCTGTCAATCAAACCGTTCATTAAATATTCACAAACATGTTAAAAACCTACTTTTGCGAACTAGTCCCTGGTTTTTCGCCCGATCAGAACCAGACCAGTCTAGGGCAATTCTCTGGACTCTCTAGATCAATAATTATCGAAAAAAAGTTGAACTTTTGCATTTGAATGGCTGTAATAGGGTCATTTAGAAAATGGGCGTGGCAAAATACACTAAAAAGCCTATAAATCCTTAATAAAAACTCAGAACTTCACAAAAAATGATGAGCATATGTGACATAATATGCTAAAGAAGCATGGAATTTTTTATGGAGATCGGACCATAGGCGGCGCTATAACTGTTAAAAAGCTTTAAAACCATATATTTCCCATGGTAAACTACCTGTATTGGCTGTAAATGGTCTTTTCCGTCTATTATGTCATGCTTGCTAAATAAAACGTAATAACTTTTGATGCTTTTGTGCTTAAAGGCCTTGATTGCTTGAACCCCGCTAAATGCTGCTTGCAGCTTTAATTAGGGGTTCAAGCACGAAGTGCTGAACACCTATTGTTATTGTAAGGATTTTTATTATTATTATTTTCCCCTAAAACGCATCGTGCAGCCCAAACCGTAAATGCTGGAGACTTGAAACTCAGCCAAATGGTAGTCCTCAATTTGGGGAGAACCTATTAAAGTATGACAACGATTGGCCAATAGGTGGCGCTACAGCAAGCAAAAGTATGAAATCAGCCATAACTCCTAGACCGTTTGTCATAGACTCAAGTATCTTATATCACTGTAATCCTTGGCTCAAGACGGACAAAATGTATATCTCCGATTTCATTTCCGCCTGGAAAAATTTTCCGCCATTTTGAATTTTGTCCAAAACCTACTTTTGCGAACTAGTCCCTGGTTTTTTGCCTGATCGGAACCAAAAAAGTGCATACATGTTCTCTGGAGTCTGGTTATCAATAATTATCGAAAAAAAGTTGAAATTTCGATCTACGGTTGCTAAGGGGCGTCAAAACGTTTGCAGGAGGCGGAGCTCATTTTACTAAAATGGCTATAACTCGTGAACGAAATGAGATATTTTCACCAAACTCGGTACACATGTGTAAGAGGTCAATCTGAGGTCACAGTAAAAAAATAGTGGCGATTGGTCACATGGTGGCGCTATAACATGAAAAAAACATAAAACAGGCTATAACCACCTGACCGTTAGTCCGATTGACTTGAAAATTGGTACGCAGTGTCTTGGTCCAAGGTGTCATGTATGTCTATGAGGACATTGGTGTATCTCAAAAAACATGGCCGCCATCGGCCAATGAAGTTTGAGCACCTATTAGACAAGGTTAACGGTGGCTGATTGAAACAAAACTCAGTGGGCATGTTCGACTCATGGCCCTAGAGGTCTGTAAGAATTTTGAAAGAAATCGACCACTAGTTGGCGCTAACAAGGTTTACACCCTCTGTAATCACGTGGTGTTGCACACATCAACACAATATGCATATCATTTGATAGATCTGCTCATGCTGAACAACTTTGCCTCAAGAGCCACTGCTGTCAATCAAACCGTTCATTAAATATTCACAAACATGTTAAAAACCTACTTTTGCGAACTAGTCCCTGGTTTTTCGCCCGATCGGAACCAGACCAGTCTAGGACAATTCTCTGGACTCTCTAGATCAATAATTATCGAAAAAAAGTTGAACTTTTGCATTTGAATGGCTGTAATAGGGTCATTTAGAAAATGGGCGTGGCAAAATACACTAAAAAGCCTATAAATCCTTAATAAAAACTCAGAACTTCACAAAAATTGGTGAGCATATGTGACATAACATCATTAAGAAGCGTGCCGGATTTTGTGGAGATCGGACGACAGGTGGCGCTATAACTGTTAAAAAGCTTTAAAACCATATATTTCCTATGGTACATTGCCTGTATTGGCTGTAAATGGTCTTTTCCATCTATGATGTCAGTGGTTACATGCTTGCTAAATACAACTTAATAACTTTTGATGCTTTTGTGCTTAAAGGCCTTAAAGGCCTTAACAGCTTGAACCCCGATAAATGCTGCTTGCAGCTTTAATTAGGGGTTCAAGCACGAAGTGCTGAAACCCTATTGTAATTGTACTGATTTTTATTATTAGGGGTTCAAGCACGAAGTGCTGAAACCCTATTGTACTGATTTTTAGGGGTTCAAGCACGAAGTGCTGAAACCCTATTGTAATTGTCCTGATTTTTATTATTATTTTTCTTCTGCCGTAAAACGCATCGTGCAGCCCAAACCGTAAGGGCTAGAGCATTGAAACTTTGCCAGATGGTAGTACAAAAATCGAGGAGAGGTTCAGAGATTATGAACCCGATTGGCCCATAGGTGGCGCTATAGCGACCAAAAGCGCGAAACAGCTCATAACTCCTAGACCATAAGTCGTAGACTCAAGTGTCTTATATCATTGGAAAGCTGGACGGCTGACGAACAAAACGTATATCTCCGATTTCATTTCCGCCATGATAGATTTTCCGCCATTTTGAATTTTGTCAAAAACCTACTTTTGCGAACTAGTCTGTGGTTTTTCGCCCGATCGGAACTAAACCAGTGCAGAAATGTTCTCTGGAGTCTGAATATCAATAATTATCGAAAAAAAGTTGAAATTTCGATTCAAGGTCGCTAAGGGGCGCCAAAATGTATGTTGTGGGAGGAGCCTATTTTACTAAAACGGCTATAACTCCAGAAGTAAATGAGGTATATTCACCAAACTCGGTTCACTTGTGTAAGAGGTTAATCTGAGGTCACAGTAAAAACATTGCGGTGATTGGCCACATGGTGGCGCTATAATATGAAAAAAACATAAAACAGGCTATAACCACCTGACCGTTAGTCCGATTGACTTGAAAATTGGTATGCAGTGTCTTGGTCCAAGGTGCCATGTATGTCTATGAGGACATTGGCGTATCTCAAAAAACATGGCCGCCATCGGCCAATGAAATTTGAGCACCTATTAGACAAGGTTTACGGAGGCTGATCGGAACAAAACTCGGTAGGCATGTTCGACTCATGGCCCTAGAGGTCTGTAAGAATTTTGAAAGAAATCGGCCACTAGTTGGGGCTAACGAGTTTAATGGCTCTGTAATCACGTGGTGTTACACTTATTGTCACAAAATGCATACCATTTGATAGATCTCCTCTTGTTGAACAACTTTGCCTCAAGAACCATTGCTGTCAATCAAACCGTTCATTAAATATTCGTAATTATGTTAAAAACCTACTTTTGCGAACTAGTCCCTGGTTTTTCGCCCGATCAGAACCAAACCAGTCTAGGACAATTCTATGGACTCTCTAGGTCAATAATTATCAAAAAAAAGTTGAACTTTTGCATTTTTCGCATGGGTATATTGGGTCATAAAGAAAATGGGCGTGGCAAAATGCACTCAAAAGCCTATAAAACCTAAACGAAAACACAGAACTTCACAAAAATGTATGCGCATATTTGTCATAACATGCTAAAGAAGCCTGGAAATTTGTATGGAGATCGGACCAAAGGTGGCGCTATAACTGTTAAAACACTTTAAAACCATATATTTCCTATGGTAAATTGCCTGTATTGGCTGTGAATGGTCTTTTCCTATGAAAAATTCCATAGGAAATAATTTGATCAAAATGAAATAATTTTCATATAATAATGTTCATGACTCTTAATAAGCATGAAACATTTCAGACAGATCAGACAAAATTTGCCTCTATAACAGTCAAAAAGGTAAAAATTATATAACATGTCATTAAGCCAATAAGTGGTATTTTACTGCTTTTATTCATGCCTGGTGTAAAAATTATGACTAGTACTATTATACAAAAGTTGAGAGTACAGGACATTAGGAACTTTAGACACAGAGATATTTCTTATAAAATAAAGCAGAGAGACAATCCTTGAGAGACCAGTGCATTCTTAGTATATTAGCTCTTCTATAACAGTTTAAATTGAGTCGTGTCGATCTGTTCTGGACAAATTATATTTTTCAATCAGTTCTTTTTTTTTTTTCTTTACTTGATGCACTCGATTACACCACTGGGCAATAACACACGATTCATCCAATCACTGATTGTGCTGCTGTGACTGACACCCCTGAGAGCCAACAGAAGCGGCATATTCATAAGGCCCGCCCACAGGTCGCGCAGGCGCTGCCGCTGTCAGCATAAACAGAGAATCAGATGAGAACAGATCAAATGAGACACGGAGCATTTCTCCAGAAACTCCTTGCACTAAATGATAATCATAATCTATCGAGAACTGTGATTGTGTGCACTTGTAAACTTTGGATGCTTCAGCCTGGAGTGTTGTCGTCAGAGAGAGGTGAAGTGGAAATCGGAGTAAAGATTTAGTGGATCCCAGAGCGGTAATCTTTATTGAATAGTCTTTTTTTTATTGAATATGTGATGCAATCTCGTTTTGGTGAGTGACATTTTTTTATCATATGTTATCTTATGAAAGATATGTCAATTTCAGAAATGATTTGATATGAGCTGAGTGTAGGCCGCACAGCGCGAGCTGAACTAATTAGCCGTAGGCTAAAGCTATCACGTATAACAATGATCATTGTGTCATGAGTTGAGACAATGGGTCTTATTCATGAAACACGAGCAGAACGAATTTTTGTGTAAATCGTGTGTAAAGTGGTTTTGACGTAAATTTTCGGATTCATTAAAATGTTCGTATTTTCCAAACGTTAGTTGGTACGAAAGAGATCTACACCTGCTCCAGCCACGCGTAAATAGTGCGTTTAACATCCGAACGTTTTGCTCATTAATAAGGCTGCATTTTAATTCACCTTAATCGTGTACATATTTACACAGCATTTTGAAAAAATATTAGGTAACACTTTACAATACGGGTGCACTAATCTGCATTAATTCATATTTAACTAATGCACAGATAATCATGTGTTAATGTATGACTCATGAAGAACTAAACCATTAATTAATGATTACTGCATCAGCAACTAATAAAGATTCTAAATGATTAATAGATTAAGTAATATATGAATTGTTATTAATTAAATGTGTCAATGTATTAATTAATTAATAACTTATTTTATTAACTAAAAGTGTAAATGAATGCGTTAATTACCACAGTTGGTCAAAGCAATGTACTTCAACTTCCAGTTGTCTGCTTTAATTAATCATTAACTAATGATTTGCAAATGCATCATTATGTTATGACTTTACTTGTTGAGGCACATGACTATTAACTAATTGTTAAGTAATATGCCATTTATGGGTTTTGACAGTTTGCACATGCAGTGAATGTAATGTCGGTGAACGTGTTTGAAGGATGGGTGAGTTGGGCTGCACACAAATATCAGCACACCAGAATCTGAACTCCTGAAGCTGTTATACTGTGTTTACACTGGACGAGACCAGCTGTCTACACCTGGACATGACAGACCATCGCAAGTCCATTAGTCCTTCGTAACAGAACTAGCACAAGGGCTCTGAGTACGTCAGTAATAGAGTGTGGCATCGGTTTACTGACTGGGTTTTGTCGTGTAGTGTCGCGACGCATCCAGTGTAGTATCACTGACTATAATGGACGTTCTGTTGTCTTTGTCCAGTCTAGACACAGTGTTATGAACTAGCAGCGCTCAACCACATGTTCTCAGTGTATGTTAACCTGACATAGTCCTGTGCCATGAACAACAAAGTTCATCGGACTCAGTGAAATCTTGGTTGTACATGGTTGGAAATTGAAATCCATGGCTTAGTGTGGATGTCAAAACCAAAATGGCATATTACTTAACAATTAGTTAATAGTCATGTGCCTCAACAAGTAAAGTCATAACATAATGATGCATTTGCAAATCATTAGTTAATGATTAATTAAAGCAGACAACTGGAAGTTGAAGTACATTGCCTTGACCAATTGTGGTAATTAACGCATTGATTTAGACTTTTAGTTAATAAAATAAGTTATTAATGAATTAATACATTATGACACATTTAATTAATAACAATTCATATATTACTTTATATTAATCATTTAGAATCTTCATGATGCCGTAATCATTAATTAATGGTTTAGTTCTTCATGAGTCATACATTAACACATGATTATCTGTGCATTAGTTAAGCATGAATTAATGGTTATTAGTGCACCCGTATTGTAAAGTGTTACCAAATATTATATATAGTAATTACATACGGTTTTTCTTTTTACTTTTATTACGACAGCCAGTAATTACGAGAGCCATCTGCAAACGGAACAAAAGTCCGCAAGTTTTTTTTATTTAATTTTTTTATTCAAGCTGTTTATTCTTTTACAAGTCCGCAAGTCACAAATAATGCAGTCAAGCTTCATGTCAAACCATTTTCTTTTCACTTCTAGGACTGTTCGATTAACAGATGAAACTCCATTAACTGCATCTATGCTGCCAAGCTTCCTATTTTTTAGGCCTGATACGCCACTATGTACGCTTGAAAACAAAATGTGGCGTTTTGAATGAACTTCTGATAATAAACTTCAATTTCTGCATCTGAGAAATTTCTCTTCTTCATTCGTTTTTGAGAAGACAAGTTGAAATCCTTCGTTTGGTGTCATAATATGATGCCCATATAGCCTATAGTTTTCAGTCGGTTTTAATGGGCGGGATTTATGGTAATTTAGAGAATGAGCGTGCACACGCGTCCCATTTACAACTGATTGGAATTCATTAACACACACACACACACACACACACACACACACACACACACACACTATCACATCTGACGTTTACGAAGTATTTCTGAATCAGGAGAAGAATTTTTGGGAATGTCGCCTTTACGCGCAAATCACTCACATATTTACTCGTATATTTACGATTTCATGAATGAGACCCATTGAGTGATTAATGAGTGTCTGTGTTAAGTAACTGTCGAAAAGTTCGATTAATGTGTCATTTGAACTGCGCATGTATATGATTTGTTACTGAAATGTTGAATCAGAAATTAATTATTGTACGTTTGCCTTGTGTTTTCCAAGGCTGCGTTTTCTTGTTCTCTGTTTTTTTTCCTATGTGAACGTGATCGGCAAGTGTATCCTGTTTTGTGCCATAAATAATCCTGTGGAGGTGAATCGCCTGCCTATTGAATACAATTAAATATGCACAAATGGCTAGCTGACCAGTGCCCATGGACCGGTTTCCACTTTGAACCATAATTTGAAACCATCAACTGGTAGGATAATTACAATTTTCTTTTGTTTTTCGGACTCACAGGACTTTTAATTTGTGAAATAAATTTATTTATTTTTACATCTGAAATGGAGAGACTTCAACTGATCGAGAGAAGTCTGAACAACTCTTTAAACTGAATCATTTGATTCACGAACTCTGGTCAGCTACGTCGTTATTCATGTTGTTGAACATACTATTTTACTATACAAAGATAAGGTGGTTAATTGGAAGGAATGATGAATCACATTGTCTTTTGAGTCAAATCCGATATCGGATTACTAGTATTTCTTTCGTCAACAAAAATTATAACTAAATATTGTCGTCAACGAACCACGTGACGAAAACGAGACGCAACGTAAATGCTGGTCATGTGACAATAACTATAATTAAATGTATAATGCAATATTGTTGACGAATAAAAACGAGACTAAATGTGGTTTTACAAAATAAAAACTATGTTAAAATGTCTCTTCATTTTCGTTGACCAAAACGAGATGAAATGTTATGACGCTATTTCGTCTTGTTTAGTCACATTATTATTATTATTATTATGTTGCAGTATTTCTGTTTCCCGTGTCTCACTTCAGGGGCTGCATCAGGGCGCACTGCGCAGACGACGTCACTTCCTCAAGCCCCACTCGCGGCATTATTTAGAAGATGCAGCTGCGGTGAGTTAGCGTAAACGACAACAAACAAAGTTAAGTCTGACGCCCGTTTCACACATAGGGCCCGATTTTAACGATCTGAAACGCAAGTATCAAGCGCGAAACGCAAGTAACTTTGTGGCCGGGTCTTGGGCGCTGTTGCTATTATACCGGCGGGATAAATTACTCTTGCGCTCAACGCAAATCTAAAATGTGTTGGTCTGCAGTAGCTTCATTACTCATAGGTGTGGTTTGGGCGTAACGTGAAATAAACCAATCAGAGCGTCATCTCACATTCCCTTTAAGAGCAGACGCGCTTATTCTATAGCGGATTCCTATTATAACGGTGGATTTGCCAGACGCGCGCCAGCAGCGGTTCACAGCCGAGGAGACCGACGTTCTCGTCAGGGCCGTAAAACACAGAGAAGTGACATTGGGGATGGAGAAACACACCCAAATTAACTTCGATTAAACAGGCGTATGATAATTTGGGTAAATGTGTAAACTAGAAGTATGCTTTTATAATTTATCTATCTATCTATCTATCTATCTATCTATCTATCTATCTATCTATCTATCTATCTATCTATCTCTATCTATCTATCGTAATGTATGATTTGCAAAAATGAAAACGGCTGCTTCTGTGTGAGAGAATCAAAGTGTATGTGCGTTGTGCACACGCTACATTGATTATGGCCAAGCATGCGCCCTTAAAATAGCATAAGAATAACATGTGCAACGCGCCACTGACTTTAAACTAGATTTTTTCAGTTAGTGGCGGAATTGTTTTCTAAACGTGCAAAATAGCATGAGGGAACGTTTGCGCCGGAACACGCCGCCTCTTTGCGCTGAACCACCCCCGGGAGCGCAAGTGTATTTCTTAGTTAACCGACGTGCGTCTGTGGAGGGAAAAGTCCGCTGTGCGCGGGTGCAAAATAGGAATGATACATGCGTCGGTGTACAAAGTCAATTGCGCTGGGTGCAAGATAGGGCCCATACTCCGTGTGCAGTGCATATGCGGTGCAGGAGCAGCACTCGCTATAGTGCTTTCACATATGCTGCATTTGCAGTGCGTAACTGATCCACGGCTGAACCACAAACACATACTCACTATTTTTATTTCAAATCCAGAAGTTATCAAATACTTTTATTTTAAAAAAGTTTTGTCAGCATTACGATTCTCTTTGTACACACATACTCTTTAATGGTCGTAATTCACTTTTAAGCACAATTTAAACAATGTATTCAATGCACTACTTCTATCTAGATTTATTAGCAAGTGGTAAAATATTTAGCCATATAGTTATATTAAAATGACAAATATTTTAAATTAAAACTTAAAATTGACAAAAACAACCAACTCTCATGCCTTTTCTTTTGCATTTAAATTAATACAGTAAATCTTGGATGTCAGAAAGAACTTGTTTTTCAACCTCCACGAATGAGACGAGTGTTACTTTTCTGTTCACTATTTTCGCTATTTTTCCATAGTGATACACTATATTCACTGGGTTAAATAGAATTGCATTTCTAAAAAGAGACTAAAATACAATTTTCATTGACTAAAACTAGACTAAGGGCGCTTTCACACTTGGTTCGATTGCCTGTTCCTAACCCGAGTTCGATTGCTCCCCCCCTGCCCCCGATGGACTTGTTCACATATTATTTGTATCCGAACCGCAGTATGCTTGTGTCATCAAGTTGCAGCTGGTGCGTAATCGTGTTGCTTGGTAACCGCTATGAATGAAAAGGCGTCAAAATGGATAGAATTGCTCGCTTCACATTTGTTCTTTTTTTTTTTTTAACCTTTGGTTTTGTTTGAAAAAAATCGTTCCAAAGACAGCGGGCTGTCCGCCGAAGACAATTTTTGCGGAGGCAGCCAGAAATCATCTCTCTGCTTGCAGTGCGTCAATCCCGCTTTTCATCAAGTTAAGTGTATACATGACGAGAATAATTCCTGTTAGTGATCCAGAGCGCGATCCATTTAGACGCCGACAAACTTTATTGCTGCGGATAAAACAATAAACCTCCGCAGAAGCATTCCAGAGGTACTCCGCGAGGAACAAAACATGTTCCAAACATAAAACAGGCTATAACCACCTGACCGTTAGTCCGATTGACTTGAAAATTGGTATGCAGTGTCTTGGTCCAAGGTGCCATGTATGTCTATAAGGACATTGGTGTATCTCAAAAAACATGGCCGCCATCGGCCAATGAAGTTTGAGCAACTATTAGACAAGGTTAACGGAGGCCGATCGGAACGAAACTCGATGGGCATGTTCGACTCATGGCCCTAGAGGTCTGTAAGAATTTTGAAAGAAATCGGCCACTAGTTGGTGCTAACGAGTTTTATGGCTCTGTAATCACGTGGTGTTACACTTATCGTCACAAAATGCATATCATTTGATAGAGCTGCTCATCCTGAACAACTTTGCCTCTAGAACCATTCCTGTCAATCAAACCGTTCATTAAATATTCATGAATATGTTAAAAACCTACTTTTGCGAACTAGTCCCTGGTTTTTCGCCCGATCGGAACCAGACCAGTCTAGGACAATTCTCTGGACTCTCTAGATCAATAATTATCAAAAAAAAGTTGAACTTTTGCATTTGTATGGCTGTAATAGGGTCATTTATAAAATGGGCGTGGCAAAATACACTAAAAAGCCTATAAATCCTAAATGAAAACTCAGAACTTCACAAAAGTTGGTGAGCATATGTGACATGACATCATTAACAAGCATGCAACATTTTATGGAGATTGGACCAAAGGTGGCGCTATAACTGTTAAAAAGCTTTAAAACCATATATTTCCTATGGTAAACTGCCTGTATTGGCTGTAAATGGTCTTTTCCATCTCTGATCATATAGTTTTCATATCATAATGTTCAAAACTAGTGCAATACAATTCTCTGGACTCACTAGGTCAATAATTGTCAGAAAAAGTTGAACTACTTCATTTGGATAGATATAATAGGTCCACTTCAAAATGTAGCCTTTACCAAGTGTCCCCGAAAGCCTATATCTCTTTAATGAATGACTCAGACCTTCTTAAAAAGCCAGTGAAATATCACTCTGAACATGCATGAAAATTTTCAGACCGATCGGACAAAATTTGCCTCTATAACAGTTAAAAAGGTGAAAATTATATGAATATAATGGCATATTAAGCCAATAAGTTGTATTTTACTGCCCCCTGCTGTTTAAAATTTATAAAATCACTATTTTAACATTTACAATTACATTTAGTCAAAATCCGTCCGTTAAAGTATTAGTATTGACAGTTTTATCACATCATATATTTCAAATGTCTGTATCTACAACATAATGTGTTTGTGTAGTCTTAGGTTTCTGAATAAATTCTGAATCTTCTGATTAATAGCTAACAAAGACTTTGTGAAATGTTTATAGACCATTCAAATATATTTTCATTATGACATATCCCAATAGCATTGAAAAAACAACAACAACATTTGTCTTCGTGTGTGTGTGTGTGTGTGTGTGTGTGTGTGTGTGTGTGTAAGCATGCATGATTGAGTTAACATGGAAAAACTGGTTTGCTTTAGTGCAGAAAACTGCTTAACTATATAGTTATAACTATAAATCCTAAACGAAAACTCAGAACTTCACAAAAATTGATGAGCATATGTGTCATAACCTGCTAAAGAAGCATGGAAAATTTTATGGAGATCGGACCATAGTTGGCGCTATAACTGTTAAAACGCTTTAAAACCATATATTTCCTATGGTAAATTGCCTGTATTTGCTGTAAATGGTGTCTTCTATCTATTATCGTATAATGTTCATATCATAATGTTCAAAACCAGTGCAGCACAATTCTCTGAACTCTCTAGATCAATAATTATCAGAAAAAAAGTTTAACTTCTTCAAAAGGTGATTTTATATGAATATAATGACATATTAAGCCAATAAGTGGTATTTTACTGCCCCCTGCTGTCATTTCATCATACTACTCCCTAATATTGTTATAAAATTCATATTTAGACTTTATAAAATCATTATTTTAACATTTACAATCACATTTTGTCAAAACTCATCTATTGAGTATTACTATTGACAATTGTGTTACACTGAGATATGGAAATGGACGAAAGTAAGTGAATGAAATGAAACGAAAGTATTAAGCCACGCCCCCCCAGTACAAATTCACTGATAACTCGAAAACGGAAAGTCGTTGCGCGCTCAAATTTTTATGGTAAGGTCCTCTCCGGGCTCTTGATCGAAACGTGTCGTCGCGGGCCTCGGGAGCGCGCCCCCCCCCCGCGGATCGCCAGATCGCGGGACCCCCGATTTTGAACCGCCGTAACTCCCGACCCAGACCACCCCGAACCTTGTGTGAGAGCTCGTTGGAAAGGGCCCACCCTTGGCTAGCTTCGATTCAAATGTGGTGTAATTTGCCCTGGGCATTCCAGAGATAACAGCCCCAAAATACATGCCTTTGAACAGTCATAACTCCCGGGCCCAATCACCCAAAAACACAGCGATGGTCTCATTCAACAGGGCTCCTCAAGAACTATCTATGCTCTGAATTTCAGAATTTTTCGCCTTCTGGTTCCCGAGATATAAGTGAAAAACCAAATTCCCATTCATTCATTCAAACACTTCAACTGTAAGATGGAGGCTGTAATTCCACTGTTGTCAACTAGAGGGAGCAGCAGTATTAGACATAGTATTAATCTTTTTATCAGCTTTCAGCTTTGGTCAACAAACAAATGGTTAAAGCTATTTTTTTTTTTGACTGATAATATAGATCACAATGAAATATATGAAATGGTTAGACCATTAAAATATTTTTTTCACAATAACACATCCTAAAGACATTGAAAACATATTTGTGTGTGTGTGTGTGTGTGTGTGTGTGTGTGTGTGTGTGTGTGTGTGTGTGTGTGTGTGTGTGTGTGTAAGCATGCATTATTGAGTTAACATGGAAAACACTTATATTACAATAACTATTATAACAATCATATTTTGTCAGTGTTTATCACTTCATTTGCACTGACACTTCACATAATTGCTAGTAATGTGGTAAATCACGCTAGAAACATGGTAAATCATAGTAAATAATTGATGGTCTCATTCAACAGGGCTCCTCAAGCACTATCTATGCTCTGAGTTTCAGAATTTTTCGCCTTCTGGTTCCCGAGATATAAGTGAAAAACCAAATTCCCATTCATTCATTCAAACACTTCAACTGTAAGATGGAGGCTGTAATTCCACTGTTGTCAACTAGAGGGAGCAGCAGTATTAGACATAGTATTAATCTTTTTATCAGCTTTCAGCTTTGGTCAACAAACAAATGGTTAAAGCTATTTTTTTATTATTATTATTGGACTGATAATATAGATCACAATGAAATATATGAAATGGTTAGACCATTAAAATATTTTTTCACAATAACACATCCTAAAGACATTGAAAACATATTTGTATCTGTGTGTGTGTGTGTGTGTGTGTGTGTGTGTGTGTGTGTGTGTGTGTGTGTGTGTGTGTGTGTGTGTGTGTGTGTAAGCATGCATTATTGAGTTAACATGGAAAATACTTATTACAATAACTATTATAACACAATCATATTTTGTCAGTGTTTATCACTTCATTTGCACTGACACTTCACATAATTGCTAGTAATGTGGTGTATCAAGGTAAATCATTCTAGAATTCTGGCAAATCATTCTAGAACATGGTATATCATGGCAAATATGCTAGAACATGGTAAACTATGCTAGAACAGGGTTAATCATGGTAAACTATAATAAATCATGGTAAACTATGATAAATCATGATAAACTATGGTAAACCATGCTACAATCACAGTAAACAATGGTAAATCATACTAGAATGTAGTATTTCATGGTAAATCATGGTAAACTACGGTAAATCATGCTAGAATCATAGTAAATAATACTAGAATGTGGTAAATTGTTGTGGGAGGAGCCTATTTTACTAAAATGGCTATAACTCAAGAAGTAAATGAGATATCTTCACCAAACTTAGTACACATGTGTATGGGTTCAATTTGAGGTCACAGTAAACAATGTTATGGAGATCGGACCATAGGTGGTGCTATAACTGTTAAAAAGCTTTAAAACCATATATTTCCCATGGTAAACTGCCTGTATTGGCTGTAAATGGTCTTTTCCATCTATTATGTCAGTGGTTACATGCTTGCTTAATAACTCTTAATAACTTTTGATGCTTTTGTGCTTAAATGCCTTAAAGGCCTTAACAGCTTGAACCCCGATAAATGCTGCTTGCAGCTTTAATTATTATTATTATTCTTCTGCCGTAAAACGCATTGTGCAGCCCAAACCGTAAGGGCTAGAGCCTTGAAACTTTGCCAGATGGTAGTACAAAAATCGAGGAGAGGTTATCAAATTATGACGCCGATTGGCCCATAGGTGGCGCTATAGCAACCAAAAGCGCGAAACTGGTCATAACTCCTAGACGGTAAGTCATAGACTCAAGTGTCTTATATCATTGGAAAGCTGGTCGCCTGTCGAACAAAACGTATATCTCCGATTTTATTTCCGCCATGATAGATTTTCCGCCATTTTTAATTTTGTCAAAAACCTACTTTTGCGAACTAGTCCCTGGTTTTTTGTCCGATCGGAACCAAATCAGTGCAGAATTGTTCTCTGGAGTCTGAAAATCAATAATTATCGAAAAAAAGTCGAAATTCCGATTCCTGGTCGCTAGGGGGTGATAAATTATGGTTGTGGGAGGAGCCTATTTTACTAAAATGGCTATAACTCGAGAAGTAAATGAGATATCTTCACCAAACTTGGCACACGTATTTAAGAGGTCAATCTGAGGTCACAGTAAAAAATGTGCGTCGATTGGCCACATGGTGGCGCTGTAAACAAAAAAAAACATATAGACACCTGACCGTTTTTCTGAATGACTTGAAATTTGGTATGCAGTGTCTTGGCCCAAGGGGCCATGTAAGTCTAAAAGGATATGGGCGTATCTCGAAAAACATGGCCACCATTGGCCAATGAAATTTGAGCACCGTTAACGAAGTCCGATCGGAGCGAAACTCGTTGGGCATGTTTGGCTCAAGCCCCTAGAGGTCTGTAAGAATTTTGAAAGAAATCGGCCACTAGTTGGCGCTAACGAGTTTTATGGCTCTGTAATCACGTGGTGTTACACTTATCATCACAAAATGCATATCATCTGATAGATCTGCTCATGCTGAACAACTTTGCCTCAAGAACCATTGCTGTCAATCAAACAGTTCATTAAATATTCATGAATATGTTAAAAACCTACTTTTGCGAACTAGTCCCTGGTTTTTCGCCCGATCGGAACCAGACCAGTCTAGGACAATTCTCTGGACTCTCTAGATCAATAATTATCAAAAAAAAGTTTAACTTTTGCATTTGGGTGGCTGTAATAGGGTAATTTATAAAAAGGGGCGTGGCAAAATACACTAAAATGCCTATAAATCATAAATGAAAACTCAGAACTTCACAAAAATTGGTGAGCATATGTGACATAACATCATTAACAAGCATGCCAAATTTTATGGAGATCGGACCAAAGGTGGCGCTATAACTGTTAAAAAGCTTTAAAACCATATATTTCCCATGGTAAACTGCCTGTATTGGCTGTAAATGGTCTTTTCCGTCTATTATGTCAGTTGTTAAATGCTTGCTAAATAAAACTTAATGTCTTTTGATGCTTGTGTGCTTAAAGGCCTTAAAGGCCTTAACTGCTTGAACCCCGATAAATGCTGCTTGCAGCTTTAATTAGGGGTTCAAGCATGAAATGCTGAAACCCTATTGTAATTGTACTGATTTTTATTATTATTATTATTATTATTATTCCGCCCTAAAACGCATCGTGCAGACCAAACTGTAAGAGCTGGAACCTTGAAACTTGGCCAAATGATAGTGCTCAATTTGGGGAAAACCTATCAAAATATGGCCCAGATTGGCCAATAGGTGGTGCTATAATGACCACATTTACTGAATTGGCCATAACTCCTAAAAAAATTTATATGGCCACTTTTGTCCAAAGCTTACTTTGGCAAACTAGTCCCTGGTTTTTGGTCCAATCGGAACCAGACCAGTCTAGGACAATTCTCTGGACTGTCTAGATAAATAATTATCGAAAAAAAGTTGAACTTTTGCATTTGCCTGGCTGTAACAGGCTCATTTAGGAAAGGGGAGGGACAAAAAACACTCAAAAGCCTATACAACCTAAGGGAAAACACCAAACTTCACAAAAATCGATGAGCATATGTGTCCTAACATGGTGAAGAAGCATGCCAAGTTTCGTGAAGATCGGACAATAGGTGGCGCTATAACTGGCAAAAACGTTTCTTCTTATTAGGGGTTCAAGCATGAAATGCTGAAACCCTATTGTAATTGTACTGATTTTTATTATTAGGGGTTCAAGCACGAAGTGCTGAAACCCTATTGTAATTGTGCTGATTTTTATTATTATTTTTCTTCCGCCGTAAAACGCATCGTGCAGCCCAAACCGTAAGAGCTGGAACCTTGAAACTTTGCCAGATGGTAGTACAAAAATCGAGGAGAGGTTCAGAGAGTATGACCCCGATTGGCCCATAGGTGGCGCTATAGCGACCAAAAGCGCGAAACTGGTCATAACTCCTAGACCATATGTCGTAGACTCAAGTGTCTTATATCAATGGAAAGCTGGACTCCTGAAGAAAAAAACGTATATCTCCGATTTCATTTCCGGTATGCAAATTTTTCAGCCATTTTGAATTTTGTCAGAAAACTACTTTTGCGAACTAGTCCTAGGTTTTTCGCCCGATCGGAACCAAACCAGTGTAGAATTGTTCTCTGGAGTCTGAATATCAATAATTATCGAAAAAAAGTTGAAATTTCGATTCACGGTCGCTAGGGGGCGCAAAATTAACGTTGTGGGAGGAGCCTATTTTACTAAAACGGCTATAACTCCAGAAGTAAATGAGGTATCTTCACCAGACTCAGTACACACGTGTAAGAGATCAATCTGAGGTCACAGTAAAAAAATCGAGGCGATTTGCCACATGGTGGCGCTATAACATGAAAAAAACATAAAACAGACTATAACCACCTGACCGTTAGTCCGATTGACTTGAAAATTGGTATGCAGTGTCTTGGTCCAAGGTGCCATGTATGTCTATGAGGACATTGGTGTATCTCGAAAAACATGGCCGCCATCGGCCAATGAATTTGAGCACCTATTAGACAAGGTTAACGGAGGCCGATCGGAACGAAACTCGATGGGCATGTTCGACTCATGGCCCTAGAGGTCTGTAAGAATTTTGAAAGAAATCGGCCACTAGTTGGCGCTAACGAGTTTTATGGCTCTGTAACCACGTGGTGTTACACTTATCGTCACAAAATGCATATCATTTGATAGATCTGCTCATGCTGAACAACTTTGCCTCAAGAACCATTGCTGTCAATCAAAACGTTCATTAAATATTTGTAATTATGTTAAAAACCTACTTTTGCGAACTAGTCCTAGGTTTTTCGCCCGATCAGAACCAAACGAGTCTAGGACAATTCTATGGACTCTTTAGATCAATAATTATCAAAAAAAAGTTGAACTTTTGCATTTTTCGCATGGGTATATTGGGTCATAAAGAAAATGGGCGTGGCAAAATGCACTAAAAAGCCTATAAATCCTAAACGAAAACTCAGAACTTCACAAAAATTGATGAGCATATGTGACATAACATCATTAACAAGCATGCAACATTTTATGGAGATCGGACCATAGGTGGCGCTATAACTGTTAAAAGGCTTTAAAACCATATATTTCCTATGGTAAATTGCCTGTATTGGCTGTAAATAGTGTTTTCCATCTATGAACATATAATGTTCATATAATAATGTTCAAAACCAGTGCAGTGCAATTCTCTGGACTCTCTAGATAAATAATTATCAGAAAAAGTATAACTTCTTCATTTGGATGGCTATAATAGGGTCACTTCAATACGTAGCCTTAAAATGAATACCATGACATATTAAGCCAATAAGTGGTATTTTACTGCCCCCTGCTGTCATTTCATCATACTACTCCGTAATATTGTTATATAATTCATATTTAGACTTTATAAAATCATTATTTTAACATTTAACATGAAAACGAAAGTAAAACGGCATTTAGGCCACGCCCCCCAGTACAAATTCACTCATAACTTGAAAACGGAAAGTCGTTTCGTGCTCAAATTTTGATGGTAAGGTCCTCTCCACGCTCTTGATCGAAACGTGTCATCGCGGGCCTCGGGAGCGCGCCCCCCCGCGCATCGCAAGCCCGCGGACCCCCGACTTTGAACGACCGCAACTCCCGACCCAAACCACCCCGAACCTTGTGTGAGAGCTCGTTGGAAAGGGCCCGTTCTCTGCTAGCTTCGATTCAAATGTGGTGTAATTTGCCCTGGGCATTCCCGAGATATAAGTGAAAAACCAAATTCCCATTCATTCATTCAAACACTTCAACTGTAAGATGGAGGCTGCAATTCCACTGTTGTCAACTAGAGGGAGCAGCAGTATTAGGGACATTCTACCAGAAACGTACATTTGCACTTTAAAAAATCTTGGGGAAAAAAATATATTTTTCTTAAATCTGGACGTTGAGACATATGGAGGACATGTTAAACTATGAGAAACACATATCATCCCATCTCAGCATGTTTTTATGATTAAATAAAATACATTTTTATACGCATTTCACCCCTAAAATGTCAGGCCCTGTCACAGACAAATTTGTATATGTTAGAATGGTTTCCTAATGAATTTCTTTGATACAGATAGCATTTTCTTATTGATCACATGTCCCTGATTGTATCTAACATGGTTTTATAATTCCTTTAAGAAATATAAGTAACTTTTCGGTCAACTGTAGTACACAAAATCACAGAATACCCGCAGGCACTCATATAGTTGTAAAATAACTACCTTTACATAGGAGATTTTTATAAAAACATAGTAGTGGATATATACCCCCACCTTCATCTACACAGTTAAAGAGATTAATTAATTAATATTTCCTCAAATAGTACACTTTTATCATAATTTCCTGTGTGACAGGACTGACCATGGCGTGACAGGACTGACGGTACTGTGACAGGACTGACTTTATGGATTTTGATGATGCAGAAAAAGTTATGTTTTGTGTTCTTTATTTAAGTTTTGATTGGCATTTCTTTTTTAAATTATTATTATAATTTTAATGTTAAAGTAATATTAGACTATGGTAAAATTCAGCCAAGGACATACATAATATTGCCAAAAGTATTGGGACAGCCCTCCAAATAATTGAATTTAGGTGTTTAAATCACTTCCATGGCCACAGTTGTATAAAAATCAAGCACCTTGGCCTTCATTTTACTATTGCATGCGTTAAATACATAACATATGCAATAAATGTAATAAAAAAGAACAATAACATTAATTTGTAAGGCCGTGTCACACAGGAATGTGACAGGGCCTGATGTGACAGGGCCTGACGGTTGGCCATTGTAAACTGCCATTACTCAGCCTGCTAGCATGCTAGCATAAAAACTGTTAACATGCAAGCAAGGAATTTCAATAACCTTTTTAGACATGTTTTGGATTTAAAACATTTTCATTATTTTCTGGAATGTTTAACCGTGACAGGGCCTGACCCTTTAGCTCGTCTTTCTAAAAAAAACATACAAAAACAAGCTTAAAATCATACAATTCAATGAAACAATTCAGCCTTAATCAATGTAAGCTTCACCTGGGTCAAATGATGTCACTTCCTCTGAGTGATACCCTTAAAGGTGTATTTCACACATTTTATGTAGAGTTTTATGTAAACGTGACAGGACTGACCAAAACATGGGGACAGTTGTAAAATAGAATTTATTTGTAGAATTTATATATAATTTTATGTTTTTGATCAGTTGATGTGAATGATAACAGCTTAAACTTGTTATTGATGAGTTTTTTTTTTTTAAATAACAGTTTGTAGCATAACAAAACTATGAAAGCTGTAGCTCCAATTTGGCTGAGGACAAGGGCATGGACAGGATTTGTAATTTTCAAAAGTGTTTTTAATAAAGAAAAAAATATCTGAGAACCTAATGAATGACATATTCCTTTACAGAACAACTCACAGAAATCAACTATGAGCCAGTTTTAGAAATTTTTGGATGAAATACTTTTTTATTCACTGTAACAATTCAAGGACAGATAATGTACGTTTCTGGTAGAATGTCCCATTAGATATAGTATTAATCTTTTTATCAGCTTTCAGCTTTGGCCAACAAACAAATGGTTAAAGCTATTTTTTTTAAATTATTATTGGACTGATAATATAGATCACAATGAAATATATGAAATGGTTAGACCATTAAAATATTTTTTCACAATAACACATCCTAAAGACATTGAAAACATATTTGTATCTGTGTGTGTGGATGTGTTTGTGTTTGTGTGTGTGTCTGTGTGTGTAAGCATGCTTAATGGAAAGAACATGGAGAAACTGCTTTGTTTTACTGGTGGATAAAAAAGTCTTTCAAATGAAAGTGAGTCAATTAGTGGTCTTCTACTGCCCTCTGCAGGACATTCTACTTAATAAAATATTTTCATCTGTGCTTTTGCATTAGTTTTTGGACTATATCAAATTACTTGCATGAAAATCACCTATTATAACAGTCATGTTTTGTCAAAGTTTATCACTTCATTTTTACTGAGCTCTCAGTTTGAACAATTCTGCCTCTCAGTGATTAATTTGAAATCTGAAAATGGTGTTATACAGAGGAGATTTGCAATTATCATTTTGTTACCTATCTTTTATTTTAAATATCTCCATCTACAACAAAATGTGTGTGCATGTGTGTGTTCAAGCATGGTTAGTGTATTAAGTATTATTGTTTAAGTATTATTGTTTTCATTTACATTTTAACCACCAGAAGAAGAACACTCATTGGTTCATTCTGCTCACTAAAATATTATTTTTAAATTTTTTTTCCATTTGAAATATTGTTTAAACTTAATAAAATCATTAAAATAACATTTCAAATCATATTTTGTCTGTTTATAAATCCCACAGACTCACATTGGCTGCAATACTAATGTTTTTGTAAGACACAGACCTGATAGTCTAATCTGTGTGTATTGTGCATATATTATTGATATTATTACTATTGCAAATCATGTTATTGTAACTCATATCTTAATAGAATATTATTTGTAATTTTAATTCTTTATTTCTTAATTGTTTTTTTATGATTACTACAGATATTATCACCAAAGATATCAATTACACCTTCAATTTTAGTATTGATACGCTGCACACACAGCACAATCACACACTCACTAATGCATTCAAATAAATGTAATCTTAATGTGCTACTTTATTTGTACATGATTAGAATGAACAGAAATCTAAGAATATTTTTCTTCTTTTGTTAAAGCCATTTCAGACTCCAAGTAAGCATTATATTACTAATCATCTATTTTAAAGGTGCCATACAGTTGAAAACTGTATTTATCTTGGCATAGTTGAATGATAAGAGTTCTGGACATGGAACTGACATACCGTGAGCCTCAAACACCATTGTTTCCTCCTTCATGTGTAAATCTCCTGTTTGCAAAAGACCGCTGAAAAATGAGTGAATCCCACCATAACACCGACTGTGACGTTGGAGTCAGGATCATTAATATTTATACCCCCCAAATTTGCATTTTCCAGTCCATGTTCTAGGCCAGGCAGTGTTAATGTAGACCTGCACAGCCGAATCAGCAGAAGATCTGCAGGTATTGTGAAGAAGCAAGCAAGGACAATAGTGAAAATGGCAGATCATGGATATAAATGTTATGTCTGAGGCTGTGCTGCGGATTTGAGAACTTTTCATTCCTTTCCCACAAAAGAGAACTGTCAACAGGCATGGTTGATGTTTACAACAGGATACCTCACCATTTTAATTCAAAGCTGTTAGTTTGCTCTTAACGGAGGCCGATCAGAACGAAACTAGGTGGGCATGTTCGACTCGTGGCCCTAGAGGTCTGTAAGAATTTTGAAAAATCAGCCACTAGTTGACGCTAACAGGTTTTACGGCTATGTAATCACGTGATGCATATCATTTGATAGATCTCCTCATACTGAACAACTTTGCCTCAAGAACTACTGCTGTCGATCAATTTGTTCATTAAATACTTGCGATTATGTTAAAAACCTACTTTTGCGAACTAGTCCTAGGTTTTTCGCCCGATCGGAAATATACCAGTACAGTACAATTCTCTGGAAGCTCTAGATTATTAATTATATAAAAAACTTTAACTTTACCCATTGGGTAGCCATAACAGGATCATTTAGAAAATGGGTATGGCAAAAAACACTCAAAAGCCTGTAAATCCTAAACAAAAACTCAGACAACTCACTAAACTGCCTTATGTGCTTAAAGACCCTAAATGCTTGAACCCCGCTAAATGCTGCTTGCAGCTTTAATTATTATTATTATTATTATTCCGCCCTAAAACGCATCGTGCAGACCAAACTGTAAGAGCTGGAACCTTGAAACTTGGCCAAATGATAGTGCTCAATTTGGGGAAAACCTATCAAAATATGGCCCAGATTGGCCAATAGGTGGTGCTATAATGACCACATTTACTGAATTGGCCATAACTCCTACATACTTTGTCATAGAGGCTCAATTTTAGCATCACTGTGATCCCTGGCTCTTTATATGAAAATTTATATGGCCACTTTTGTCCAAAGCTTACTTTGGCAAACTAGTCCCTGGTTTTTGGTCCAATCGGAACCAGACCAGTCTAGGACAATTCTCTGGACTGTCTAGATAAATAATTATCGAAAAAAAGTTGAACTTTTGCATTTGCCTGGCTGTAACAGGCTCATTTAGGAAAGGGGAGGGACAAAAAACACTCAAAAGCCTATACAACCTAAGGGAAAACACCAAACTTCACAAAAATCGATGAGCATATGTGTCCTAACATGGTGAAGAAGCATGCCAAGTTTCGTGAAGATCGGACAATAGGTGGCGCTATAACTGGCAAAAACGTTTCTTCTTATTAGGGGTTCAAGCATGAAATGCTGAAACCCTATTGTAATTGTACTGATTTTTATTAGGGGTTCAAGCACGAAGTGCTGAAACCCTATTGTAATTGTGCTGATTTTTATTATTATTTTTCTTCCGCCGTAAAACGCATCGTGCAGCCCAAACCGTAAGAGCTGGAACCTTGAAACTTTGCCAGATGGTAGTACAAAAATCGAGGAGAGGTTCAGAGAGTATGACCCCGATTGGCCCATAGGTGGCGCTATAGCGACCAAAAGCGCGAAACTGGTCATAACTCCTAGACCGTATGTCGTAGACTCAAGTGTCTAATATCAATGGAAAGCTGGACTCCTGAAGAACAAAACGTATATCTCCGATTTCATTTCCGGTATGCAAATTTTTCCGCCATTTTGAATTTTGTCAGAAAACTACTTTTGCGAACTAGTCCTAGGTTTTTCGCCCGATCGGAACCAAACCAGTGTAGAATTGTTCTCTGGAGTCTGAATATCAATAATTATCGAAAAAAAGTAGAAATTTCGATTCACGGTCGCTAGGGGGCACAAAATTAACGTTGTGGGAGGAGCCTATTTTACTAAAACGGCTATAACTCCAGAAGTAAATGAAGTATCTTCACCAGACTCAGTACACACGTGTAAGAGATCAATCTGAGGTCACAGTAAAACAATCGCGGCGATTGGTCACATGGTGGCGCTATAACATGAAAAAAACATAAAACAGGCTATAACCACCTGACCGTTAGTCCGATTGACTTGAAAATTGGTATGCAGTGTCTTGGTCCGAGGTGCCATGTATGTCTATGAGGACATTGGTGTATCTCGAAAAACATGGCCGCCATCGGCCAATGAATTTGAGCACCTATTAGACAAGGTTAACGGAGGCCGATCGGAACGAAACTCGATGGGCATGTTCGACTCATGGCCCTAGAGGTCTGTAAGAATTTTGAAAGAAATCGGCCACTAGTTGGCGCTAACGAGTTTTATGGCTCTGTAACCACGTGGTGTTACACTTATCGTCACAAAATGCATATCATTTGATAGATCTGCTCATGCTGAACAACTTTGCCTCAAGAACCACTACTGTCAATCAAAACGTTCATTAAATATTTGTAATTATGTTAAAAACCTACTTTTGCGAACTAGTCCTAAGTTTTTCGCCCGATCAGAACCAAATGAGTCTAGGACAATTCTATGGACTCTTTAGATCAATAATTATCAAAAAAAAGTTGAACTTTTGCATTTTTCGCATGGGTATATTGGGTCATAAAGAAAATGGGCGTGGCAAAATGCACTAAAAAGCCTATAAATCCTAAACGAAAACTCAGAACTTCACAAAAATTGATGAGCATATGTGACATAACATCATTAACAAGCATGCAACATTTTATGGAGATCGGACCATAGGTGGCGCTATAACTGTTAAAAGGCTTTAAAACCATATATTTCCTATGGTAAATTGCCTGTATTGGCTGTAAATAGTGTTTTCCATCTATGAACATATAATGTTCATATAATAATGTTCAAAACCAGTGCAGTGCAATTCTCTGGACTCTCTAGATAAATAATTATCAGAAAAAGTATAACTTCTTCATTTGGATGGCTATAATAGGGTCACTTCAATATGTAGCCTTAAAATGAATACCATGACATATTAAGCCAATAAGTGGTATTTTACTGCCCCCTGCTGTCATTTCATCATACTACTCTATAATATTGTTATATAATTCATATTTAGACTTTATAAAATCATTATTTTAACATTTAACATGAAAACGAAAGTAAAACGGCATTGCCACGCCCCCCAGTACAAATTCACTCATAACTCGAAAACGGAAAGTCGTTGCGCGCTCAAATTTTTATGGTAAGGTCCTCTCCGGGCTCTTGATCGAAACGTGTCGTCGCGGGCCTCGGGAGCGCGCCCCCCCCGCGGATAGCTAGACCGCGGGACCCCCGATTTTGAACCGCCGTAACTCCCGACCCAGACCACCCCGAACCTTGTGTGAGAGCTCGTTGGAAAGGGCCCTTCCTTGGCTAGCTTCGATTCAAATGTGGTGTAATTTGCCCTGGGGATTCCAGAGATAAAAGCCTCAAAATATATGCCTTTGAACGGTCATAAGTCCCTGCCCCAATCGCCCAAAAACACCGTGATGGTCTCATTCAACCGGGCTCCTCAAGCACTATCTATGCTCTGAGTTTCAGAATTTTTCGCCTTCTGGTTCCCGAGATATAAGTGAAAAACCAAATTCCCATTCATTCATTCAAACACTTCAACTGTAAGATGGAGGCTGTAATTCCACTGTTGTCAACTAGAGGGAGCAGCAGTATTAGACATAGTATTAATCTTTTTATCAGCTTTCAGCTTTGGCCAACAAACAAATGGTTAAAGCTATTTTTTTTAAATTATTATTGGACTGATAATATAGATCACAATGAAATATATGAAATGGTTGGACCATTAAAATATTTTTTCACAATAACACATCCTAAAGACATTGAAAACATATTTGTATTTGTGTGTGTGTGTGTGTGTGTGTGTGTGTGTGTGTGTGTGTGTGTGTGTGTGTGTGGATGTGTTTGTGTTTGTGTGTGTGTCTGTGTGTGTAAGCATGCTTAATGGAAAGAACATGGAGAAACTGCTTTGTTTTACTGGTGGATAAAAAAGTATTTCAAATGAAAGTGAGTCAATTAGTGGTCTTCTACTGCCCTCTGCAGGACATTCTACTTAATAAAATATTTTCATCTGTGCTTTTGCATTAGTTTTTGGACTATATCAAATTACTTGCATGAAAATCACCTATTATAACACAGTCATGTTTTGTCAAAGTTTATCACAGCTCTCAGTTTGAACAATTCTGCCTCTCAGTGATTAATTTGAAATCTGAAAATGGTGTTATACAGAGGAGATTTGCAATTATCATTTTGTTACCTATCTTTTATTTTAAATATCTCCATCTACAACAAAATGTGTGTGCATGTGTGTGTTCAAGCATGGTTAGTGTATTAAGTATTATTGTTTAAGTATTATTGTTTTCATTTACATTTTAACCACCAGAAGAACACTCATTGGTTCATTCTGCTCACTAAAATATTATTTTTTTAAAAAAATTCCATTTGAAATATTGTTTAAACTTAATAAAATCATTAAAATAACATTTCAAATCATATTTTGTCTGTTTATAAATCCCACAGACTCACATTGGCTGCAATACTAATGTTTTTGTAAGACACAGACCTGATAGTCTAATCTGTGTGTATTGTGCATATATTATTGATATTATTACTATTGCAAATCATGTTATTGTAACTCATATCTTAATAGAATATTATTTGTAATTTTAATTCTTTATTTCTTAATTGTTTTTGTATGATTACTACAGATATTATCACCAAAGATATCAACTACACCTTCACTTTTAGTATTGATACGCTGCACACACAGCACAATCACACACTCACTAATGCATTCAAATAAATGTAATCTTACTGTGCTACTTTATTTGTACATGATTAGAATGAACAGAAATCTAAGAATATTTTTCTTCTTTTGTTAAAGCCATTTCAGACTCCAAGTAAGCATTATATTACTAATCATCTATTTTAAAGGTGCCATACAATTGAAAACTGTATTTATCTTGGCATAGTTGAATGATAAGAGTTCTGGACATGGAACTGACATACCGTGAGCCTCAAACACCATTGTTTCCTCCTTCATGTGTAAATCTCCTGTTTGCAAAAGACCGCTGAAAAATGAGTGAATCCCACCATAACACCGACTGTGACGTTGGAGTCAGGATCATTAATATTTATACCCCCCAACTTTGCATTTTCCAGTCCATGTTCTAGGCCAGGCAGTGTTAATGTGGACCTGCACAGCCGAATCATCAGAAGATCTGCAGGTATTGTGAAGAAGCAAGCAAGGACAATAGTGAAAATGGCAGATCATGGATATAAATGTTATGTCTGAGGCTGTGCTGCGGATTTGAGAACTTTTCATTCCTTTCCCACAAAAGAGAACTGTCAACAGGCATGGTTGATGTTTACAACAGGATACCTCACCATTTTAATTCAAAGCTGTTAGTTTGCTCTTAACGGAGGCCGATCAGAACGAAACTAGGTGGGCATGTTCGACTCGTGGCCCTAGAGGTCTGTAAGAATTTTGAAAAATCAGCCACTAGTTGACGCTAACAGGTTTTACGGCTATGTAATCACGTGATGCATATCATTTGATAGATCTCCTCATACTGAACAACTTTGCCTCAAGAACTACTGCTGTCAATCAATTTGTTCATTAAATACTTGCGATTATGTTAAAAACCTACTTTTGCGAACTAGTCCTAGGTTTTTCGCCCGATCGGAAATATACCAGTACAGTACAATTCTCTGGAAGCTCTAGATTATTAATTATATAAAAAACTTTAACTTTACCCATTGGGTAGCCATAACAGGATCATTTAGAAAATGGGTATGGCAAAAAACACTCAAAAGCCTGTAAATCCTAAACAAAAACTCAGACAACTCACTAAACTGCCTTATGTGCTTAAAGACCCTAAATGCTTGAACCCCGCTAAATGCTGCTTGCAGCTTTAATTATTATTATTATTATTATTATTCCGCCCTAAAACGCATCGTGCAGACCAAACTGTAAGAGCTGGAACCTTGAAACTTGGCCAAATGATAGTGCTCAATTTGGGGAAAACCTATCAAAATATGGCCCAGATTGGCCAATAGGTGGTGCTATAATGACCACATTTACTGAATTGGCCATAACTCCTACATACTTTGTCATAGAGGCTCAATTTTAGCATCACTGTGATCCCTGGCTCCAGACGAACAACCTGGCTATCTCCAAATCCCGATTTGAGCAAAAAAAAAATTTATATGGCCACTTTTGTCCAAAGCTTACTTTGGCAAACTAGTCCCTGGTTTTTGGTCCAATCGGAACCAGACCAGTCTAGGACAATTCTCTGGACTGTCTAGATAAATAATTATCGAAAAAAAGTTGAACTTTTGCATTTGCCTGGCTGTAACAGGGTCATTTAGGAAAGGGGAGGGACAAAAAACACTCAAAAGCCTATACAACCTAAGGGAAAACACCAAACTTCACAAAAATCGATGAGCATATGTGTCCTAACATGGTGAAGAAGCATGCCAAGTTTCGTGAAGATCGGACAATAGGTGGCGCTATAACTGGCAAAAACGTTTCTTCTTATTAGGGGTTCAAGCATGAAATGCTGAAACCCTATTGTAATTGTACTGATTTTTATTAGGGGTTCAAGCACGAAGTGCTGAAACCCTATTGTAATTGTACTGATTTTTATTATTATTATTATTATTATTTTTCCGCCATAAAACGCATCGTGCAGCCAAAACCGTAAGGCCTAGAGACTTGAAACTTGGCCAGATGGTAGTACTATTGCTCGCTACTCAGATACACGGACTCAGACCAATCGGCCCATAGGTGGCGCTATAGCGATCAAAAACGCGAAACTACTTATAACTCCTAGTTCGTTAATCGTAGACTCAAGTGTCCTATATCATTGGAATCCTTGGGTCAAGAAGGACAAAATGTATATCTCCGATTTCAATTCCGTCATGATCGATTTTTCACCATTTTGAATTTGTCAAAAACCTACTTTTGTGAACTAGTCCTAGGTTTTTCGTCCGATCGGAATCAAACCAGTGCAGAAATGTTCTCTGGAGTCTGAATATCAATAATTATAAAAAAAAAGTTGCAATTTCGATTCACGGTTGCTAAGGGGCGCCAAATTGTTCGAAGTGGGTGGAGCCAATTTTACTAAAATGGCTATAACTCGTCAATGGAATGAGATATCTTTACCAAATTTGGAACACCTGTGTTTGAGATTAATGTTTGGTCACGTGCAAAAAATCGTGATGATTGGCCACTAGGGGGTGCTATAACAGGACAAAAATGACTATAACCACCTGACCGTTAGTCCGATTGACTTGAAAATTGGTATGCAGTGTCTTGGTCCAAGGTGCCATGTATGTCTATGAGGACATTGGTGTATCTCAAAAAACATGGCCGCCATCGGCCAATGAAGTTTGAGCACCTATTAGACAAGGTTAACAGAGGCCGATCGGAACGAAACTCGATGGGCATGTTCGACTCATAGCCCTAGAGGTCTGTAAGAATTTTGAAAGAAATCGGCCACTAGTTGGCGCTAACGAGTTTTATGGCTCTGTAATCACGTGGTGTTACACTTATTGTCACAAAATGCATATCATTTGATAGAACTGCTCATGCTGAACAACTTTGCCTCAAGAACCATTGCTGTCAATCAAACCGTTCATTAAATATTCGTAATTATGTTAAAAACCTACTTTTGCGAACTAGTCCTAGGTTTTTTGCCCGATCAGAACCAAACCAATCTAGGACAATTCTATGGACTCTCTAGATCAATAATTATCAAAAAAAGTTGAACTTTTGCATTTTTCGCATGGGAATAATTGGGTAATAAAGAAAATGGGCGGGGCAAAATGCACTCAAAAGCCTATAAATCCTAAACGAAAACTCAGAACTTCACATAAATTGGTGAGCATATGTGACATAACATCATTAACAAGCATGCCAAATTTCATGGAGATCGGACAATAGGTGGCGCTATAACTGTTAAAAAGCTTTGAAAACCATATATTTCCTATGGTAAATTGCCTGTATTGGCTGTAAATGGACTTTACAATCTATTATTTCAGTGGTTAAAAGCTTTCTAAATAAAGCTTAATGTCTTAAATGCTTATGTGCTTAAAGGCCTTAAATGCTTGAACCCCGATAAATGCTGCTTGCAGCTTTAATTAGGGGTTCAAGCACGAAGTGCTGAAACCCTATTGTAATTGTACTGATTTTTATTAGGGGTTCAAGCACGAAGTGCTGAAACCCTATTGTAATTGTACTGATTTTTATTATTATTATTATTATTATTATTATTATTATTATTATTATTCTTCCGCCGTAAAACGCATCGTGCAGCCCAAACCGTAAGTGCTAGAGACTTGAAACTTGGCCAGATGGTAGTACAAAAATCGAGGAGAGGTTATCAAATTATGACGCTGATTGGCCCATAGGTGGCGCTATAGCAACCAAAAGCGCGAAACTGGTCATAACTCCTAGACGATAAGTCATAGACTCAAGTGTCTTATATCATTGGAAAGCTGGACGCCTGACGAACAAAACGTATATCTCCGATTTTATTTCCGTCATGATAGATTTTCCGCCATTTTGAATTTTGTCAAAAACCTACTTTTGCAAACTAGTCCCTGGTTTTTCGTCCGATCGGAACCAAACCAGAGCAGAATTGTTCTCTGAAGTCTGAAGATCAATAATTATCGAAAAAAAGTCGAAATTCCGATTCCTGGTCGCTAGGGGGTGATAAATTAAGGTTGTGGGAGGAGCCTATTTTACTAAAATGGCTATAACTCGAGAAGTAAATGAGATATCTTCACCAAACTTGGCACACATGTTTAAGAGGTCAATCTGAGGTCACAGTAAAAAAAATTGCGTCGATTGGCCACATGGTGGCGCTATAAACAAAAAAAAAAACATATAGACACCTGACCGTTTTTCCGAATGACTTGAAATTTGGTATGCAGTGTCTTGGCCCAAGGGGCCACCTATGTCTAAAAGGATATTGGCGTATCTCGAAAAACATGGCCGCCATTGGCCAATGAGGTTTGACCACCGTTAACGAAGTCCGATCGGAGCGAAACTCGGTGGGCATGTTCGGCTCAAGCCCCTAGAGGTCTGTAAGAATTTTGAAAGAAATCGGCCACTAGTTGGCGCTAACGATTTTTATGGCTCTGTAATCACGTGGTGTTACACTGATCATCACAAAATGCATATCATCTTATAGATCTGCTCATGCTGAACAACTTTGCCTCAAGAACCATTGCTGTCAATCAAACACTTAATTAAATATTCATGAATATGTTAAAAACCTACTTTTGCGAACTAGTCCCTGGTTTTTCGCCCGATCGGAACCAGACCAGTCTAGGACAATTCTCTGGACTCTCTAGATCAATAATTATCGAAAAAAAGTTTAACTTTTGCATTTGGGTGGCTGTAATAGGGTAATTTATAAAAGGGGCGTGGCAAAATACACTAAAATGCCTATAAATCATAAATGAAAACTCAGAACTTCACAAAAATTGGTGAGAAATATGTGACATAACATCATTAACAAGCATGCCAAATTTTATGGAGATCGGACCAAAGGTGGCGCTATAACTGTTAAAAAGCTTTAAAACCATATATTTCCCATGGTAAACTGCCTGTATTGGCTGTAAATGGTCTTTTCCGTCTATTATGTCAGTTGTTAAATGCTTGCTAAATAAAACTTAATGTCTTTTGATGCTTGTGTGCTTAAAGGCCTTAAAGGCGTTAACTGCTTGAACCCCGATAAATGCTGCTTGCAGCTTTAATTAGGGGTTCAAGCACGAAGTGCTGAAACCCTATTGTAATTGTAAGGATTTTTATTATTATTATTCTGCCGTAAAACGCATCGTGCAGCCCAAACCGTAAGTGCTGGAGACTTGAGACTTTGCCAGAAGGTAGTACAAAAATCGAGGAGAGGTTATCAAATTATGACCCCGATTGGCCAATAGGTGGCGCTATAGTAAGCAAAAGTATAAAATCGCTAATAACTCCTAGACGGTTGGTCGTAGACTCAAGTGTCTTATATCACTGTAATCCTTGGCTCAAGGCGGAAAAAACGTATATCTCCGATTTCATTTCCGGTATGCAAATTTTTCCGCCATTTTGAATTTTGTCAAAAACCTACTTTTGCGAACTAGTCTGTGGTTTTTTGTCCGATCGGAACCAAACCAGTGCAGAAATGTTCTCTGGAGTCTGAAGATCAATAATTATCGAAAAAAAGTTGAAATTTCGATTCAAGGTCGCTATGGGGTGCCAAAATGTTCGAAGGAGGCGGAGTCAGTTTTACTTAAATTGTTATAACTCGTGAACGAAATGAGATATCTTCACCAAACTTGGTACATATATGTAGGAGGTCAATTTGAGGTCACAGTAAAAAAATTGCGTCGATTGGCCTCATGGTGGCGCTATAAAACAATAAAAACGTATAGACACCTGACCGTTTTTCCGAATGACTTGAAATTTGGTATGCAGTGTCTTGGCCCAAGGGGCCATGTATGTCTAAAAGGATATTGGCGTATCTCGAAAAACATGGCCGCCATTGGCCAATGAAATTTGAGCACCGTTAACGAAGTCCGATCGGAGCGAAACTCGGTGGGCATGTTCGGCTCAAGCCCCTAGAGGTCTGTAAGAATTTTGAAAGAAATCGGCCACTAGTTGGCGCTAACGAGTTTTATGGCTCTGTAATCACGTGGTGTTACACTTATCATCACAAAATGCATATCATTTGATAGATCTGCTCATGCTGAACAACTTTGCCTCAAGAACCATTGCTGTCAATCAAACCGTTCATTAAATATTCATGAATATGTTAAAAACCTACTTTTGCGAACTAGTCCCTGGTTTTTCGCCCGATCGGAACCAGACCAGTCTAGGACAATTCTCTGGACTCTCTAGATAAATAATTATCGAAAAAAAGTTGAACTTTTGCATTTGGGTGGCTGTAATAGGGTAATTTATAAAAGGGGCGTGGCAAAATACATTAAAATGCCTATAAATCATAAATAAAAACTCAGAACTTCACGAAAATTGGTGGGCATATGTGTCATAACATGGTGAAGAAGCATGCAGAGTTTCATGGAGATTGGACAATAGGTGGCGCTATAACTGGCAAAAAGGTTTGAAAACCATGTATTTCCTATGGTAAATTGCCTGTATTAGCTGTAAATGGATTTTTCCATCTATTATTTCAGTGGTTAAAAGCTTGCTAAATAAAACGTAATGTCTTAAATGCTTATGTGCTTAAAGGCCTTAAATGCTTGAACCCCGATAAATGCTGCTTGCAGCTTTAATTAGGGGTTCAAGCACGAAGTGCTGAACACCTATTGTTATTGTAAGGATTTTTATTATTATTATTTTCCCCTAAAACGCATCGTGCAGCCCAAACCGTAAATGCTGGAGACTTGAAACTCAGCCAAATGGTAGTCCTCAATTTGGGGAGAACCTATCAAAGTATGACAACGATTGGCCAATAGGTGGCGCTACAGCAAGCAAAAGTATGAAATCAGCCATAACTCCTAGACCGTTTGTCATAGACTCAAGTATCTTATATCACTGTAATCCTTGGCTCAAGACGGACAAAATGTATATCTCCGATTTCATTTCCGCCTGGAAAAATTTTCCGCCATTTTGAATTTTGTCCAAAACCTACTTTTGCGAACTAGTCCCTGGTTTTTTGCCTGATCGGAACCAAAAAAGTGCATACATGTTCTCTGGAGTCTTTTTATCAATAATTATCGAAAAAAAGTTGAAATTTCGATCCACGGTTGCTAAGGGGCGTCAAAACGTTTGCAGGATGCGGAGCTCATTTTACTAAAATGGCTATAACTCGTGAACGAAATGAGATATTTTCACCAAACTCGGTACACATGTGTAAGAGGTCAATCTGAGGTCACAGTAAAAAAATAGCGGCGATTGGCCACATGGTGGCGCTATAACATGAAAAAAACATAAAACAGGCTATAACCACCTGACCGTTAGTCCGATTGACTTGAAAATTGGTATGCAGTGTCTTGGTCCAAGGTGTCATGTATGTCTATGAGGACATTGGTGTATCTCAAAAAACATGGCCGCCATCGGCCAATGAAGTTTGAGCACCTATTAGACAAGGTTAACGGTGGCTGATTGAAACAAAACTCAGTGGGCATGTTCGACTCATGGCCCTAGAGGTCTGTAAGAATTTTGAAAGAAATCGACCACTAGTTGGCGCTAACAAGGTTTACGCCCTCTGTAATCACGTGATGTTGCACACATCAACACAATATGCATATCATTTGATAGATCTGCTCATGCTGAACAACTTTGCCTCAAGAGCCACTGCTGTCAATCAAACCGTTCATTAAATATTCGCAAACATGTTAAAAACCTACTTTTGCGAACTAGTCCCTGGTTTTTCGCCCGATCAGAACCAGACCAGTCTAGGGCAATTCTCTGGACTCTCTAGATCAATAATTATCGAAAAAAAGTTGAACTTTTGCATTTGAATGGCTGTAATAGGGTCATTTAGAAAATGGGCGTGGCAAAATACACTAAAAAGCCTATAAATCCTTAATAAAAACTCAGAACTTCACAAAAATTGATGAGCAAATGTGACATAACATGCTAAAGAAGCATGGACATTTTTATGGAGATCGGACCATAGGTGGCGCTATAACTGTTAAAAAACTTTAAAACCATATATTTCCCATGGTAAACTACCTGTATTGGCTGTAAATGGTCTTTTCCGTCTATTATGTCATGCTTGCTAAATAAAACGTAATAACTTTTGATGCTTTTGTGCTTAAAGGCCTTAATTGCTTGAACCCCGCTAAATGCTGCTTGCAGCTTTAATTATTATTATTATTATTATTATTCCGCCGTAAAACGCATCGTGCAGCCCAAACCGTAAGGGCTAGAGCATTGAAACTTTGCCAGATGGTAGTACAAAAATCGAGGAAAGGTTATCAAATTATGACCCCGATTGGCCCATAGGTGGCGCTATAGCAACCAAAAGCGCGAAACAGCTCATAACTCCTAGATTGTAAATCGTAGACTCAAGTGTCTTATATCATTGGAAAGCTGGACGCCTGATGAACAAAACGTATATCTCCGATTTCATTTCCGTCATGATAGATTTTCCGCCATTTTGAATTTTGTCAAAAACCTACTTTTGCGAACTAGTCCTAGGTTTTTTGTCCGATCGGAACCAAACCAGTGCAGAAATGTTCTTTGGAGTCTGAAGATCAATAATTATCAAAAAAAAGTCGAAATTTTGATTCATGGTCGCTAGGGGGCATAAAATTAACGTTGAGGGCGGAGCCTATTTTACTAAAACGGCTATAACTCAAAAAGTAAATGAGATAGCTTAACCAAACTTGGTACACATGTGTATGGGTTCAGTCTGGGGTCACAGTAAAAAAATTGCATCGATTGGCCACATGGTGGCGCTATAAACAAAAAAAAACGTATAAACACCTGACCGTTTTTCCGAATGACTTGAAATTTGGTATGCAGTGTCTTGGGCCAAGAGGCCATGTATGTCTAAAAGGATATTGGCATATCTCGAAAAACATGGCCGCCATTGGCAAATGAGGTTTGAGCACCTATTAAACAAGGTTAACGAAGTCCAATTGTTTTATGAGTTTTATGGCTCTGTAATCACGTGGTGTTGCACACATCCATACAATTTGCATATCATTTGATAGATCTGCTCATGCTGAACAACTTTGCCTCAAGAACCATTGCTGTCAATCAAACTGTTCATTAAATATTCATGAATATGTTAAAAACCTACTTTTGCGAACTAGTCCCTGGTTTTTCGCCCGATCGGAACCAGACCAGTCTAGGACAATTCTCTGGACTCTCTAGATCAATAATTATCAAAAAAAAGTTGAACTTTTGCATTTGCCTGGCTGTAATAGGGTCATTTATAAAATGGGCGTGGCAAAAGACATTAAAAAGCCTATAAATCCTAAATGAAAACTCAGAACTTCACAAAAATTGGTGAGCATATGTGACATAACATCATTAACAAGCATGCCCAATTTTATGGAGATCGGACCATAGGTGGCGCTATAACTGTCAAAAACCTTTAAAACCATATATTTCCTATGGTAAATTGCCTGAATTGGCTGTAAATGGTCTTTTCCATCTATGATCATATAATTTTCATATAATAATGTTCAAAATTAGTGCAGTACAATTCTCTGGACTCTCTAGATCAGTAATTATCAGAAAAAGTTGAACTACTTCATTTGGATGGCTATAATAGGGTCACTTCAAAATGTGGCCTTGACCAAGTGTCCCCGAAAGATTATATCTTTTAAGATGCTCAGATCTTCTAAAAAACAAGTCAGAACATGTGAAATATCACTCTGAACAAGCATGAAAAATTGCAGACAGATCGGACAAAATTTGACTCTATAACAGTTTAAAAAGGTGAAAATAATATGAATACAATGGCATATTAAGCCAATAAGTGGTATTTTACTGCCCCCTGCTGTTTAAAATAGTTATTTTGTCATATTGTTTCTATAATTCATATTTAGACTTTATAAAATCATTATTTTAACATTTACAATTACATTTAGTCAAAATCCATCTGTTAAAGTATTAGTGTGTGTGTGTGTGTGTGTGTGTGTGTGTGTGTGTGTGTGTGTGTGTGTGTGTGTGTGTGTGTGTGTGTGTGTGTGTGTGTGTAAGCATGCATTATAGAGTTAACATGGAAAGACTGGTTTGCTTTAGTGCAGAAAACTAGTGAAAATCATGAAGATTAAACTGAAACTGAGCCAATAATGGTCTTCTAGTGCCCTCTGCTGGCCATTCTACTTATTAATGAAGTCTTTTGACATGTGCTTTTGAATTCATAATTAGACATTGTAAATCATAGTAAATAATACTAGAATGTGGTGTATCAAGGTAAATCATGCTAGAACATGGTAAATCATGGTAAACCTTGCTAGAACAGGGTAAATCATGGTAAACCATGGTAAATCATGATAAACTTTGGTAAATAATGCTAGAATGTGGCATATCATGGTAAACCATGCTAGAACATGGTAAATCAAGGTAAACTAAGATAAATTCATGGTAAACTATGCCAGAACAGGGTAAATCATGGTAAACCATGGTAAATCATGATAAACTATGGTAAATCATGCTAGAATGTGGAAAATCATGGTAAATCATGCTAGAACATGGTAAATCAAGGTAAACTAAGATGAATTCATGGTAAACTATGCTAGAACAGGGTAAATCATGGTAAACCATGGTAAATCATGATAAACTATGGTAAATCATGCTAGAATGTGGTATATCATGATAAATCATGCTAGAACATGGTAAATCAAGGTAAACTAAGATGAATTCATGGTAAACTATGCTAGAACAGGGTAAATCATGGTAAACCATGGTAAATCATGATAAACTATGGTAAATCATGCTAGAATGTGGTATATCATGGTAAATCATGCTAAAACATGGTAAATCAAAGTAAATTAAGATAAAATCATGGTAAAACTATGCTAGAACATGGTAAATAATGGTAAACCATGGTAAATCATGATAAACTATGGTCAATCATGCTAGAATGTGGTATATCATGGTAAATCATGCTAGAACATGGTCTTTTCCATCTATTATGTCAGTGGTTACATGCTTGCTAAATAAAACTTTATAACTTTTGATGCTTAAAAACCTTAAAGACCTTAATAGCTTGAACCCCGATAAATGCTGCTTGCAGCTTTAATTAGGGGTTCAAGCACGAAGTGCTGAAACCCTATTGTAATTGTCCTGATTTTTATTATTATTTTTCTTCTGCCGTAAAACGCATCGTGCAGCCCAAACCGTAAGAGCTGGAACTTTGAAACTTTGCCATATGGTAGTACAAAAATCGAGGAGAGGTTATCAAATTATGACCTTGAATGGCCCATAGGTGGCGCTATAGCGACCAAAAGCGCGAAACTGCTCATAACTCCTAGACCGTATGTCGTAGACTCAAGTGTCTTATATCATTGGAAAGCTGGATGCCTGACGAACAAAACGTATATCTCCGATTTCATTTCCGCCATGATAGATTTTCCGCCATTTTGAATTTTGTCAAAAACCTACTTTTGCGAACTAGTCCCTGGTTTTTCGCCCGATCGGAACCAAACCAGTGCAGAAATGTTCTCTAGAAACTGAAGATCAATAATTATCGAAAAAAAGTCGAAATTTCGATTCACGGACGCTAAGGGGCGCCAAAACGTACGTTGTGGGAGGGGCCTATTTTACTAAAATGGCTATAACTCCAGAAGTAAATGAGGTATCTTCACCAAACTCGGTACACATATGTATGAGCTCAATATGAGGTAACAGTAAAAAAATCGCGGCGATTGGCCACATGGTGGCGCTATAATATGAAAAAAACATAAAACAGGCTTTAACCACCTGACCGTTAGTCCGATTGACTTGAAAATTGGTATGCAGTGTCTTGGTCCAAGGTGTCATGTATGTGTATGAGGACATTGGCGTATCTAAAAAAACATGGCCGCCATCGGCCAATGAAGTTTGAGCACCTATTAGACAAGGTTAACGGAGGCCGATCGGAACGAAACTCGGTGGGCATGTTCTACTCATGGCCCTAGAGGTCTGTAAGAATTTTAAAAGAAATCGGCCACTAGTTGGCGCTAACGAGTTTTATGGCTCTGTAATCACGTGGTGTTACACTTATTGTCACAAAATGCATACCATTTGATAGATCTCCTCTTGTTGAACAACTTTGCCTCAAGAACCATTGCTGTCAATCAAACCGTTCATTAAATATTCGTAATTATGTTAAAAACCTACTTTTGCGAACTAGTCCTAGGTTTTTCGCCCGGTCGGAACCAAACCAGTCTAGGACAATTCTATGGACTCTCTAGGTCAATAATTATCAAAAAAAAGTTGAACTTTTGCATTTTTCGCATGGCTAACAGGGTCATTTAGAAAATGGGCGTGGTAAAATGCACTCAAAAGCCTATAAATCCTAAACGAAAACTCAGAACTTCACGAAAATTGATGAGCATATGTGTCATAACCTGCTTAAGAAGCATGGAAAATTTTATGGAGAGCGGACCATAGTTGGCGCTATAACTGTTAAAACGCTTTAAAACCATATATTTCCTATGGTAAATTGCCTGTATTTGCTGTAAATGGTGTCTTCTATCATATAATGTTCATATCATAATGTTCAAAACCAGTGCAGCACAATTCTCTGAACTCTCTAGATCAATAATTATCAGAAAAAAAGTTTAACTTCTTCAAAAGGTGATTTTATATGAATATAATGACATATTAAGCCAATAAGTGGTATTTTACTGCCCCCTGCTGTCATTTCATCATACTACTCCCTAATATTGTTATAAAATTCATATTTAGACTTTATAAAATCATTATTTTAACATTTACAATCACATTTTGTCAAAACTCATCTATTGAGTATTACTATTGACAATTGTGTTACACTGAGATATGGAAATGGACGAAAGTAAATGAATGAAATGAAACGAAAGTATAACGGCATTTAAGCCACGCCCCCAAATACAAATTCATTCATAACTCGAAAACGGAAAGTCGTTGCGCGCTCAAATTTTGATGGTGAGGACCTCTCGGGGCTCTTGATCGAAACGTGTCGTCGCGGGCCTCGGGAGCGCGCCCCCCCCCCCGCGCATCGCAAGCCCGCGGACCCCCGACTTTGAACGACCGCAACTCCCGACCCAAACCACCCCGAACCTTGTGTGAGAGCTCGTTGGAAAGGGCGCGTCCTTGGCTAGCTTCGATTCAAATGTGGTGTTATTTGCCCTGGGCATTCCAGAGATAATAGCCCGAACAGATATGCCTTATAACAGTCATAACTCCCAGCCCCAATCGCCCAAAAACACCTTGATGGTCTCATTCAACAGGGCTCCTCAAGCACTATCTATGCTCTGAGTTTCAGAATTTTTCGCCTTTTGGTTCCTGAGATATAAGTAAAAAAACTAATTCCCATTCATTCATTCAAACACTTCAACTGTAAAAAAAGCTATAATACCACTGTTGTCCACTAGAGGGAGCAGCAGGATTACGCATGATCTTTTAATTCGCTTTCAGTATTGGGAAATAAACAAATGCTTTAAGAAGCAATCTTTTTTATTACGATGTTTTTTGTTTTATTATGATATTTGTATATATTTTATTTTTTTATTATGATTATGAACGGTTTGATTGACATTAGTGATTCTTGAGGCAAAGTTGTTCAAGATGAGGAGATGAAGATATTTTCACAATATCACATCATAAAAACATTGAAAACATATTTGTCTTTGTGTGTGTGTGTGTGTGGATGGATGTGTTTGTGTTTGTGTGTGTGTCTGTGTGTGTAAGCATGCTTAATGGAAAGAACATGGAGAAACTGCTTTGTTTTACTGGTGGATAAAAAAGTCTTTCAAATGAAAGTGAGTCAATTAGTGGTCTTCTACTGCCCTCTGCAGGACATTCTACTTAATAAAATATTTTCATCTGTGCTTTTGCATTAGTTTTTGGACTATATAAAATTACTTGCATGAAAATCACCTATTATAACACAGTCATGTTTTGTCAAAGTTTATCACTTCATTTTTACTGAGCTCTCAGTTTGAACAATTCTGCCTCTCAGTGATTAATTTGAAATCTGAAAATGGTGTTATACAGAGGAGATTTGCAATTATCATTTTGTTACCTATCTTTTATTTTAAATATCTACATCTACAACAAAATGTGTGTGCATGTGTGTGTTCAAGCATGGTTAGTGTATTAAGTATTATTGTTTAAGTATTATTGTTTTCATTTACATTTTAACCACCAGAAGAACACTCATTGGTTCATTCTGCTCACTAAAATATTATTTTTCATTTTTTTTTCCATTTGAAATATTGTTTAAACTTAATAAAATCATTAAAATAACATTTCAAATCATATTTTGTCTGTTTATAAATCCCACAGACTCACATTGGCTGCAATACTAATGTTTTTGTAAAACACAGACCTGATAGTCTAATCTGTGTGTATTGTGCATATATTATTGATATTATTACTATTGCAAATCATGTTATTGTAACTCATATCTTAATAGAATATTATTTGTAATTTTAATTCTTTATTTCTTAATTGTTTTTTTATGATTACTACAGATATTATCACCAAAGATATCAACTACACCTTCACTTTTAGTATTGATACGCTGCACACACAGCACAATCACACACTCACTAATGCATTCAAATAAATGTAATCTTACTGTGCTACTTTATTTGTACATGATTAGAATGAACAGAAATCTAAGACTATTTTTCTTCTTTTGTTAAAGCCATTTCAGACTCCAAGTAAGCATTATATTACTAATCATCTATTTTAAAGGTGCCATACAATTGAAAACTGTATTTATCTTGGCATAGTTGAATGATAAGAGTTCTGGACATGGAACTGACATACCGTGAGCCTCAAACACCATTGTTTCCTCCTTCATGTGTAAATCTTCTGTTTGCAAAAGACCGCTGAAAAATGAGTGAATCCCACCATAACACCGACTGTGACGTTGGAGTCAGGATCATTAATATTTATACCCCCCAAATTTGCATTTTCCAGTCCATGTTCTAGGCCAGGCAGTGTTAATGTGGACCTGCACAGCCGAATCATCAGAAGATCTGCAGGTATTGTGAAGAAGCAAGCAAGGACAATAGTGAAAATGGCAGATCATGGATATAAATGTTATGTCTGAGGCTGTGCTGCGGATTTGAGAACTTTTCATTCCCTTCCCACAAAAGAGAACTGTCAACAGGCATGGTTGATGTTTACAACAGGATACCTCACCATTTTAATTCAAAGCTGTTAGTTTGCTCTTAACGGAGGCCGATCAGAACGAAACTCGGTGGGCATGTTCGACTCGTGGCCCTAGAGGTCTGTAAGAATTTTGAAAAATCAGCCACTAGTTGACGCTAACAGGTTTTACGGCTATGTAATCACGTGATGCATATCATTTGATAGATCTCCTCATACTGAACAACTTTGCCTCAAGAACTACTGCTGTCAATCAATTTGTTCATTAAATACTTGCGATTATGTTAAAAACCTACTTTTGCGAACTAGTCCTAGGTTTTTCGCCCGATCGGAAATATACCAGTGCAGTACAATTCTCTGGAAGCTCTAGATTATTAATTATATAAAAAACTTTAACTTTACCCATTGGGTAGCCATAACAGGATCATTTAGAAAATGTGTATGGCAAAAAACACTCAAAAGCCTGTAAATCCTAAACAAAAACTCAGACAACTCACTAAACTGCCTTATGTGCTTAAAGACCCTAAATGCTTGAACCCCGCTAAATGCTGCTTGCAGCTTTAATTATTATTATTATTATTATTCTTCTGCCGTAAAACGCATCGTGCAGCCCAAACCGTAAGGGCTAGAGCATTGAAACTTTGCCAGATGGTAGTACAAAAATCGAGGAGAGGTTTAGAGATTATGACCCCGATTGGCCCATAGGTGGCGCTATAGCAACCAAAAGCGCGAAACTGCTCATAACTCCTAGACCGTTTGTCGTAGTCTCAAGTGTCTTATATCATTGGAAAGCTGGACGCCTGACGAACAAAACGTATATCTCCGATTTCATTTCCGCCATGATAGATTTTCCGCCATTTTGAATTTTGTCAAAAATCTACTTTTGCGAACTAGTCTGTGGTTTTTTGCCCTATCGGAACCAAACCAGTGCAGAAATGTTCTCTGGAGTCTGAAGATCAATAATTGTCAAAAAAAAGTCGAAATTTTTATTCATGGTCGCTAGGGGGCATAAAATGAACATTGTGGGAGGAGCCTATTTTACTAAAATGGCTATAACTCAAAAAGTAAATGAGATAGCTTAACCAAACTTGATACACATGTGTATGGGTTCAGTCTGGGGTCACAGTAAAAAAATTGCGTCGATTGGCCTCATGGTGGCGCTATAAAACAATAAAAACGTATAGACACCTGACCGTTTTTCCGAATGACTTGAAATTTGGTATGCAGTGTCTTGGCCCAAGGGGCCATGTATGTCTAAAAGGATATTGGCGTATCTCGAAAAACATGGCCGCCATTGGCCAATGAGGTTTGAGCACCTATTAACGAAGTCCGATCGGAACGAAACTCGGTGGGCATGTTCGGCTCAAGCCCCTAGAGGTCTGTAAGAATTTTGAAAGAAATCGGCCACTAGTTGGCGCTAACGAGTTTTAAGGCTCTGTAATCACGTGGTGTTACACTTATTGTCACAAAATGCATATAATATGATAGATCTGCTCATGTTGAACAACTTTGCCTCAAGAACCATTGCTGTCAATCAAACACTTCATTAAATATTCATGAATATGTTAAAAACCTACTTTTGCGAACTAGTCCTAGGTTTTTCGCCCGATCAGAACCAGACCAGTCTAGGACAATTCTCTGGACTCTCTAGATCAATAATTATCAAAAAAAAGTTGAACTTTTGCATTTGGGTGGCTGTAATAGGGTCATTTATAAAATGGGTGTGCCAAAATACACTCAAAAGCCTATAAATCACAAATAAAAACTCAGAACTTCACGAAAATTGGTGTGCATATGTGACATAACATCATTAACAAGCATGCCAAATTTTATAGAGATCGGACGATAGATGGCGCTATAACTGTTAAAAAGCTTTAAAACCATACATTTCCTATGGTACATTGCCTGGTACAATTCTCTGGACTCTCTAGATCAGTAATTATCAGAAAAAGTTGAACTACTTCATTTGGATGGCTATAATAGGGTCACTTCAAAATGTGGCCTTGACCAAGTGTCCCCGAAAGCTTATATCTTTTAAGATGCTCAGATCTTCTTAAAAACAAGTCAGAACATGTGAAATATCACTCTGAACAAGCATGAAAAATTTCAGACAGATCGGACAAAATTTGACTCTATAACAGTTTAAAAAGATGAAAATAATATGAATACAATGGCATATTAAGCCAATAAGTGGTATTTTACTGCCCCCTGCTGTTTAAAATAGTTATTTTGTCATATTGTTTCTATAATTCATATTTAGATTTTATAAAATCATTATTTTAACATTTACAATCACATTTAGTCAAAATCCGTCTGTTAAAGTATTTGTGTGTGTGTGTGTGTGTGTGTGTGTGTAAGCATGCATTATGGAGTTAACATGGAAAGACTGGTTTGCTTTAGTGCAGAAAGCTGGTGAAAATCATGAAGATTAAACTGAAACTGAGCCAATAATGGTCTTCTAGTGCCCTCTGCTGGCCATTCTACTTATTAATGAAGTCTTTTGAAATGTGCTTTTGAATTCATAATTAGACATTAAAAAATCACTTATATAACAATAACTATTATAACACAATCAGATTTTGTCAGTGTTTATCACTTCATTTGCACTGACACTTCACATACTTGCTAGTAATTTGGTAAATCATGGTAAATCACGCTAGAAACATTGTAAATCATAGTAAATAATACTAGAATGTGGTGTATCAAGGTAAATCATGCTAGAATCCTGTTATGTCATTCTACAACGTGGTATATCATGGTAAATCATTGTAAACTATGCTAGAACAGGGTAAATCATGGTAAACCAAGTTTATCATGATAAACTTTGGTAAATCATGCTAGAATGTGGCATATCATGGTAAACCATGCTAGAACATGGTAAATCAAGGTAAACTAAGATAAATTCATGGTAAACTATGCCAGAACAGGGTAAATCATGGTAAACCATGGTAAATCATGATAAACTATGGTAAATCATGCTAGAATGTGGAAAATCATGGTAAATCATGCTAGAACATGGTAAATCAAGGTAAACTAAGATGAATTCATGGTAAATCATGGTAAACCATGGTAAATCATGGTAAACCATGGTAAATCATGATAAACTATGGTAAATCATGCTAGAATGTGGTATATCATGGTAAATCATGCTAAAACATGGTAAATCAAAGTAAATTAAGATAAAATCATGGTAAACTATGCTAGAACATGGTAAATAATGGTAAACCATGGTAAATCATGATAAACTGTGGTAAATCATGCTAGAATGTGGTATATCATGGTAAATCATGCTAGAACATGGTCTTTTCCATCTATTATGTCAGTGGTTACATGCTTGCTAAATAAAACTTTATAACTTTTGATGCTTAAAAACCTTAAAGACCTTAAAAGCTTGAACCCCGATAAATGCTGCTTGCAGCTTTAATTAGGGGTTCAAGCACGAAGTGCTGAAACCCTATTGTAATTGTACTGATTTTTATTATTAGGGGTTCAAGCATGAAATGCTGAAACCCTATTGTAATTGTAAGGATTTTTATTATTATTATTATTTTCCCCTAAAACGCATCGTGCAGCCCAAACCGTAAGAGCTGGAACCTTGAAAGTTGGCCAAATGGTAGTCCTCAATTTGGGGAGAACGTATCAAAGTATGACCTCGATTGGCCCATAGGTGGCGCTATAGCGACCAAAAGCGCGAAACTGCTCATAACTCCTAGACCGTATGTCGTATACTCAAGTGTCTTATATCATTGGAAAGCTGGACGCCTGACGAACAAAACGTATATCTCCGATTTCATTTCCGCCATGATAGATTTGTCGCCATTTTGAATTTTGTCAAAAACCTACTTTTGCGAACTAGTCCCTGGTTTTTCGCCCGATCGGAACCAAACCAGTGCAGAAATGTTCTCTGGAGTCTGAATATCAATAATTATCGAAAAAAAGTTGAAATTTCCATTCACGGTCGCTAAGGGGCGCCCAAATGTATGTTGTGGGAGGGGCCTATTTTACTAAAATGGCTATAACTCCAGAAGTAAATGAGGTATCTTCACCAAACTCGGTTCACTTTTGTAAGAGGTCAATCTGAGGTCACAGTAAAAAAATTGCGGTGATTGGCCACATGGTGGCGCTATAATATGAAAAAAACATAAAACAGGCTATAACCACCTGACCGTTAGTCCGATTGACTTGAAAATTGGTATGCAGTGTCTTGGTCCAAGGTGCCATGTATGTCTATGAGGACATTGGTGTATCTCAAAAAACATGGCCGCCATCGGCCAATGAAGTTTGAGCACCTATTAGACAAGGTTAACGGAGGCCGATCGGAACGAAACTCGGTGGGCATGTTCTACTCATGGCCCTAGAGGTCTGTAAGAATTTTGAAAGAAATCGGCCACTAGTTGGCGCTAACGAGTTTTATGGCTCTGTAATCACGTGGTGTTACACTTATTGTCACAAAATGCATACCATTTGATAGATCTCCTCTTGTTGAACAACTTTGCCTCAAGAACCATTCCTGTCAATCAAACCGTTCATTAAATATTCGTAATTATGTTAAAAACCTACTTTTGCGAACTAGTCCCTGGTTTTTCGCCCGATCGGAACCAAACAAGTCTAGGACAATTCTATGGACTCTCTAGGTCAATAATTATCAAAAAAAAGTTGAACTTTTGCATTTTTCGTATGGCTATAACAGGGTCATTTAGAAAATGGGCGTGGTAAAATGCACTCAAAAGCCTATAAATCCTAAACGAAAACTCAGAACTTCACAAAAATTGATGAGCATATGTGTCATAACCTGCTAAAGAAGCATGGAAAATTTTATGGAGATCGGACCATAGTTGGCGCTATAACTGTTAAAATGCTTTAAAACCATATATTTCCTATGGTAAATTGCCTGTATTTGCTGTAAATAGTGTCTTCTATCTATTATCGTATAATGTTCATATCATAATGTTCAAAACCAGTGCAGCACAATTCTCTGAACTCTCTAGATCAATAATTATCAGAAAAAAAGTTTAACTTCTTCAAAAGGTGATTTTATATGAATATAATGACATATTAAGCCAATAAGTGGTATTTTACTGCCCCCTGCTGTCATTTCATCATACTACTCCCTAATATTGTTATAAAATTCATATTTAGACTTTATAAAATCATTATTTTAACATTTACAATCACATTTTGTCAAAACTCATCTATTGAGTATTACTATTGACAATTGTGTTACACTGAGATATGGAAATGGACGAAAGTAAATGAATGAAATGAAACGAAAGTATAACGGCATTTAAGCCACGCCCCCAAATACAAATTCATTCATAACTCGAAAACGGAAAGTCGTTGCGCGCTCAAATTTTGATGGTGAGGACCTCTCGGGGCTCTTGATCGAAACGTGTCGTCGCGGGCCTCGGGAGCGCGCCCCCCCGCGCATCGCAAGCCCGCGGACCCCCGACTTTGAACGACCGCAACTCCCGACCCAGACCACCCCGAACCTTGTGTGAGAGCTCGTTGGAAAGGGCGCGTCCTTGGCTAGCTTCGATTCAAATGTGGTGTTATTTGCCCTGGGCATTCCAGAGATAATAGCCCGAACAGATATGCCTTATAACAGTCATAACTCCCAGCCCCAATCGCCCAAAAACACCTTGATGGTCTCATTCAACAGGGCTCCTCAAGCACTATCTATGCTCTGAGTTTCAGAATTTTTCGCCTTTTGGTTCCTGAGATATAAGTAAAAAAACGAATTCCCATTCATTCATTCAAACACTTCAACTGTAAAAAAAGCTATAATACCACTGTTGTCCACTAGAGGGAGCAGCAGGATTACGCATGATCTTTTAATTCGCTTTCAGTATTGGGAAATAAACAAATGCTTTAAGAAGCAATCTTTTTTATTACGATGTTTTTTGTTTTATTATGATATTTGTATATATTTTATTTTTTTATTATGATTATGAACGGTTTGATTGACATTAGTGATTCTTGAGGCAAAGTTGTTCAAGATGAGGAGATGAAGATATTTTCACAATATCACATCATAAAAACATTGAAAACATATTTGTCTTTGTGTGTGTGTGTGTGTGTGTGTGTGTGTGTGTGTGTGTGTGTGTGTGTGTGTGTGTGTGTGTGTGTGTGTGTGTGTGTGTGTGTGTGTGTGGATGTGTTTGTGTTTGTGTGTGTGTCTGTGTGTGTAAGCATGCTTAATGGAAAGAACATGGAGAAACTGCTTTGTTTTACTGGTGGATAAAAAAGTCTTTCAAATGAAAGTGAGTCAATTAGTGGTCTTCTACTGCCCTCTGCAGGACATTCTACTTAATCAAATATTTTCATCTGTGCTTTTGCATTAGTTTTTGGACTATATAAAATTACTTGCATGAAAATCACCTATTATAACACAGTCATGTTTTGTCAAAGTTTATCACTTCATTTTTACTGAGCTCTCAGTTTGAACATTTCTGCCTCTCAGTGATTAATTTGAAATCTGAAAATGGTGTTATACAGAGGAGATTTGCAATTATCATTTTTAGGGGTGACCCCGAATAGTCGAAGATTCGATGCTTCGATAGGAGGAGCCTGATTCGACTACCCCACGGTCGAATCTTCGCAGAGGTGTTATGAAACGAGGATCATGCCACTTTGGCTATATGAGGGCGCTCAATGTCTGATTTCACATTGATCTAGCTTTTATGTAAATATGTTAATATTCAGCCTATTATGATAATGCTGTAGGCCTATATAAAAATGTGCAAAGAAAGAAGCTTTTAATAAATATTTTTTAACGTGCGTGAATAAATCCAAACACCCCGTGACAGATTTAAGTTTCACTTTCAATCCGTGACCGACAGAGGAGTGTCTTCGCGGCAAGGATTTAAATCTTTAACAATGTCTGGGATAAGAAAATCTAAAGTGTGGATGTACACGATTAGAAAGGATATTCTCCAAGGCTGGATTTAGCATCAGGAAAACCATGATCGCACTTCTGCCGGCCAACGTTAACATGTTTCACGCATAGACTGGGTTTCACGTTAGAATGTATTTTATCCGCGCGCACAATTTGAAAAGACTCCAACGGACAGACAGAGTGAAAGACGTTCAGGATTTGTTCTCTCGATCAGGTACAAGTGATTTCAAAACTTTTCAGCCGGTTCTAATTTTATTTTTGGATGCTGTGAAAATTTTTAGCTAAAAAGACTGCCTCTCCAGTTTTGCATTTATTGTTGTTTCTGCAGTTAAAAAGACAAAGTTGAAAATTCTGGCTACTATCGTTATTTTAATTATTTCTTTATTTTTATTTTATTTATTGATCTGTCAGGGTTATCTAATCTAACTATTTGTGGCTTGTGTTTTGAATATATGTTCCTCTGCACTTTAGGCATTTTGCACACATTTGCTCCTCATCCTGTGACTTGATTCTGATTTATTTCGTTTTGTATTTTTATTTATTAGAAAGGTATATTCTGTTCTAATTTAATTTAGTAAATTAATTGTTTATTTTTTCGGTGCATCGATGTTGTGCTGTAGGCTGGCCTGCTCGCACAGGTAATTTAGCCGATTTAATTTGATTTGCATGTGAAATGCAAATCTGCAGTGTGGCCTTTCTGGAGTTATTTATGTTATTTCTTAGTTTTATTGATCAAAAATGTTTTTATACATTTTCTTCTATATCTTTGTGTGATTTTCTGTACATCGCGGCTTTGAAACGTTAAAGCCCCGCCCCCAGCCCCACCCCCATACACATGATTCGACTATTAGTCGACTATAGGCAAGACATGACGATTCTGATTCGACTATGAAAATCCATAGTCGGGGACAGCCCTAATCATTTTGTTACCTATCTTTTATTTTAAATATCTACATCTACAACAAAATGTGTGTGCATGTGTGTGTTCAAGCATGGTTAGTGTATTAAGTATTATTGTTTAAGTATTATTGTTTTCATTTACATTTTAACCACCAGAAGAACACTCATTGGTTCATTCTGCTCACTAAAATATTATTTTTCATTTTTTTTTTCCATTTGAAATATTGTTTAAACTTAATAAAATCATTAAAATAACATTTCAAATCATATTTTGTCTGTTTATAAATCCCACAGACTCACATTGGCTGCAATACTAATGTTTTTGTAAAACACAGACCTGATAGTCTAATCTGTGTGTATTGTGCATATATTATTGATATTATTACTATTGCAAATCATGTTATTGTAACTCATATCTTAATAGAATATTATTTGTAATTTTAATTCTTTATTTCTTAATTGTTTTTTTATGATTACTACAGATATTATCACCAAAGATATCAACTACACCTTCACTTTTAGTATTGATACGCTGCACACACAGCACAATCACACACTCACTAATGCATTCAAATAAATGTAATCTTACTGTGCTACTTTATTTGTACATGATTAGAATGAACAGAAATCTAAGACTATTTTTCTTCTTTTGTTAAAGCCATTTCAGACTCCAAGTAAGCATTATATTACTAATCATCTATTTTAAAGGTGCCATACAATTGAAAACTGTATTTATCTTGGCATAGTTGAATGATAAGAGTTCTGGACATGGAACTGACATACCGTGAGCCTCAAACACCATTGTTTCCTCCTTCATGTGTAAATCTCCTGTTTGCAAAAGACCGCTGAAAAATGAGTGAATCCCACCATAACACCGACTGTGACGTTGGAGTCAGGATCATTAATATTTATACCCCCCAAATTTGGATTTTCCAGTCAATGTTCTAGGCCAGGCAGTGTTAATGTGGACCTGCACAGCCGAATCATCAGAAGATCTGCAGGTATTGTGAAGAAGCAAGCAAGGACAATAGTGAAAATGGCAGATCATGGATATAAATGTTATGTCTGAGGCTGTGCTGCGGATTTGAGAACTTTTCATTCCCTTCCCACAAAAGAGAACTGTCAACAGGCATGGTTGATGTTTACAACAGGATACCTCACCATTTTAATTCAAAGCTGTTAGTTTGCTCTTAACGGAGGCCGATCAGAACGAAACTAGGTGGGCATGTTCGACTCGTGGCCCTAGAGGTCTGTAAGAATTTTGAAAAATCAGCCACTAGTTGACGCTAACAGGTTTTACGGCTATGTAATCACGTGATGCATATCATTTGATAGATCTCCTCATACTGAACAACTTTGCCTCAAGAACTACTGCTGTCAATCAATTTGTTCATTAAATACTTGCGATTATGTTAAAAACCTACTTTTGCAAACTAGTCCTAGGTTTTTCGCCCGATCGGAAATATACCAGTGCAGTACAATTCTCTGGAAGCTCTAGATTATTAATTATATAAAAAACTTTAACTTTACCCATTGGGTAGCCATAACAGGATCATTTAGAAAATGTGTATGGCAAAAAACACTCAAAAGCCTGTAAATCCTAAACAAAAACTCAGACAACTCACTAAACTACCTTATGTGCTTAAAGACCCTAAATGCTTGAACCCCGCTAAATGCTGCTTGCAGCTTTAATTATTAGGGGTTCAAGCATGAAATGCTGAAACCCTATTGTTATTGTAAGGATTTTTATTAGGGGTTCAAGCACGAAGTGCTGAAACCCTATTGTAATTGTACTGATTTTTATTATTATTATTAGGGGTTCAAGCACGAAGTGCTGAAACCCTATTGTAATTGTACTGATTTTTATTAGGGGTTCAAGCATGAAATGCTGAAACCCTATTGTAATTGTAAGGATTCGTAAAACGCATCGTGCAGGACAAACCGTAAGGCCTAGAGACGTGAAACCTGGCCAGATGGTAGGCCTCAATTTGGGGACAACCTATCAGAGTATGACCCCAATTGGCCCATAGGTGGCGCTACAGCAACCAAAAGTACTAAATCGCTCATAACTCTTAGACCGTTTGTCCCAGGATCAAGTGTCTTATATCGTTGGAATCCTTGGCTCAAGGCGGACAAAATGGCTATCTCAGATTTGGATGTAGGCAGGGAAAATTTTCTGCTATGTCGGATTTTGTCCAAAACCTACTTTTGCGAACTAGTCCCTGGTTTTTGGCCCGATCGGAACCAAACAAGTCTAGGACAATTCTCTGGACTCTCTAGATCAATAATTATCGAAAAAAAGTTGAACTTTTGCATTTGGGTGGCTGTAACAGGGTCATTTAGAAAAGGGGCGTGGCAAAATACACTAAAAAGCCTATAAATCCCAAATGAAAACTCAGAACTTCACAAAAATTGATGAGCATATGTGTCAGAACATGGTGAGGAAGCATGCAGAGTTTCATGGAGATCGGACCATAGGTGGCGCTATAACTGGCAAAAAGCCTTCATTCTTATTAGGGGTTCAAGCATGAAATGCTGAAACCCTATTGTAATTGTAAGGATTCGTAAAACGCATCGTGCAGGACAAACCGTAAGGCCTAGAGACGTGAAACCTGGCCAGATGGTAGGCCTCAATTTGGGGACAACCTATCAGAGTATGACCCCAATTGGCCCATAGGTGGCGCTACAGCAACCAAAAGTACTAAATCGCTCATAACTCTTAGACCGTTTGTCCCAGGATCAAGTGTCTTATATCGTTGGAATCCTTAGCTCAAGGCGGACAAAATGGCTATCTCCGATTTGCTCGCCCGTCAGGCGCCAATTTCGAGTAAATTGCATTTTTTTGAAAAACCTATTTTTGCGAACTTCTCCTTGGTTTTTCGACCAATTGGAACCAAACCACTGCAAGAATATTCTCTGGAGTCTGACAATCAATAATCATCCAAAAAATTCAAAATTTCAATTAACGGTCGATGAGGGGAACCAAAATCTTTGATGGCACCAGGGCCACTTTTACTAAAACGGTTATAAATTGTGAACAGAAAGAGATTTTTTTGCTAAACTTGGGACACATCTTCCTGAGCTCAATCTGAGATCACTTGAAAAAAATCACAAAAATTGGCCACTAGGTGACGCTATAAAACGGTTATAACTTGTGAACGGAAAGAGATATTTTCGCAAAACTTGGGACACATGTTCATGAGCTCATTCTGAGGTCACGTGAAAAAAATCACGGCAATTGGCCACTTGGTGGCGTTATAAAATGGTTATAACTTGTGAGCGGAATTAGATATTTTCACTAAACTTGGGACACATGTTCATAAGCTCAATCTGAGTTGACATGAAAAAAATCGTGAGAATTGGCCACTTGGTGGCGCTATAACAGTGAAAAAATCATGAAAATAGCTATAAGCGCACCCAACCGTTAGTCTACTGAAAATTGGCACGCAGTGTCTTTGTCCAGGGTGCCATGATATGGCGCTTTTCCACTGCATGGTACGGTACGGTTCGGTTCGGTACGGCACGCTTTGGCGCTTTTCCACTGCATGGTACGGTACGGCTCGGTTCAGTACGGCTCACTTATGACGCATTTCCACTGCATGGTACGGTACAGTACGGCTCGCTTCGGCTCGCTTTAAATGGTACCACCTCTGTTGAGGTTCCAAGCGTACCGTACCGATACTAAAATGTGACGTGAAAACACTGCAGATCAGTGATTGGTCAGACAGAATCATCACTACCAGCGTCATTGTATTTACAACACGAGACACTAAACCCGCTAGATTTAAATAGCCAGTAGACAACAGCCAACGCTGTAGCGCCTGTTTTAAAAGTATTTGATTCAAAAAAAGAGTATAAACTTAAAAAAATAAATGGCTGAATCGTGGTCAGTGGACGAGGTGCAGACGTTCCTCTTGTTGGTTGCCGAGGAGCGGATGGGGAAACCCGGAATGAAAAATTCGCATTTAATATGATGATGTCATGGCAGTAGAGACGGCAACTATAACGATCAGTCACACCCACTTTGAAGTGGTACTAACTGCAGTGGAAAAGCAACCGAGCTAAAGCGAACCGAACCGTGCCGTACCGAGCCGAGTCGTACCACGCAGTGGAAAAGCGAAGCGAGCCGAACCGTTCCAAACCGAGCCGTACCATGCAGTGGAAAAGCGCCAATAGTCTATGAGAACATTGATGTATCTCAAAAAACTCAGTATACGTCATTGGCACAATGCCTTGAAGGAGCCTTAGAAGTTTCAAGCCCGTGTTTTTTTCACAGGAGTGACCTCCTAAGACTCCTGAATCCTTGCCGAGTCCAACAATACCAAACATGCCAGGTTTCGCCTTATGGTTTTTGTAAGTGTCATTTAGAGCTTTAAAAAATTGTGGTTATCTTCAAAGCCGTTAGTCCGATCGAGACAACAACAAAAAAACAAAGGAAATTTGAAAACATAGGTAAATAGCTAAACAATAACGCCAAAATGTTAAAATTATGATAGGAACTGACAAAAAAAAAAAAATTTAATCCAATCAATTTCACCCATGAATCATTTTGATGCTCTCACATGTTTGAAACGAACAATGATGGATTGTGATGAAATTTGTTTTGAATTGGGACTGGCAAATCCCCGTCCATACTGTCAATGACCGTTCGCAAAGACCCGCCCACTTTAGTTACTGTTGATATGTCTGACAAGCGACGCCACTCTCACACCACACCAAGTTCTCACACAGTGAAAAATACATTGCGGATCAGAGAAAAGACTGCGCGCTGACAGACAAGTACTTTTGATATGAAACAAAGTCTCACCTTTCAAATGTAGTAATTTTTTAGAGACATTTAAACAATAAATACCGTTTTGTGACTCTTTAATGTGTCTGACAGATCGCTGTAGACTCGAGGCTCAGTTAAAGCTGCTTGTGAACTGATCATCTCTTCCTTCTAGTTAATTTATAGCATTAAAATAAACATGAATGAACATAAAAGGAATGTTGTTTTAAAGTGCTAAGACGTCAGTACACTTTGTTTTTCAAATTTAAATCCTCCAATGTTAATCTACTAACTCTCCTGACTGCTTTGTTGGACAAAATGGCGGATTATGTTGCACAAAGGAAAGCTCGGAAAATCCCGCTATAATGTAAGAGAGCATCTTTTTTATGTATTTGGACTTAGGCCTAACAATGTGTTATGGTGCGCTGTCACCAGTGTTTTTTTTTGTTGTTTTTTTGTTTTGTTTTTGGTGAGCGTAGGCTACTCCTGATTTTGTTAGTCATCTCATCTCTTATATGCTGTGTATGATCATATCCTGCCCTATTCATGGTAGCCTACTCGCGGACATTGCGTCATCAATGTCATCAATTGCGTCATCAAGGGGCCCGCCTTGATAATCCTACTTAAGGGCCCGGTGTTGGCTCGTTACGCCACTGAATATAATTGTCTAAACTCCTTATCAAAATTACATATTTACAACAAATCTGACACATATATATGGGCACACTTTGAGTACTACTAATATAAGTGGTGGAGATCAGGCAAGACTATAAGAAGACTCAGGCAAAAAGGTGCTATAACTGTAAAAACGCTTTAAAACCATATATTTCCTATGGTAAACTGCCTGTACTGGCTGTAAATGTACTTTTTCATCTAGGATGGCAGTTGTTAAATGCAGTTGTTAAATGCTAAATAAAACTTAATGTCTTTTGATGCTTGTGTGCTTAAAGTCCTTAAAGGCCTTAACTGCTTGAACCCCGATAAATGCTGCTTGCAGCTTTAATTAGGGGTTCAAGCACGAAGTGCTGAAACCCTATTGTAATTGTCCTGATTTTTATTATTATTTTTCTTCTGCCGTAAAACGCATCGTGCAGCCCAAACCGTAAGAGCTGGAACTTTGAAACTTTGCCATATGGTAGTACAAAAATCGAGGAGAGGTTATCAAATTATGACCTCGAATGGCCCATAGGTGGCGCTATAGCGACCAAAAGCGCGAAACTGCTCATAACTCCTAGACCGTATGTCGTAGACTCAAGTGTCTTATATCATTGGAAAGCTGGATGCCTGACGAACAAAACGTATATCTCCGATTTCATTTCCGCCATGATAGATTTTCCGCCATTTTGAATTTTGTCAAAAACCTACTTTTGCGAACTAGTCCCTGTTTTTTTGCCCGATCGGAACCAAACCAGTGCAGAAATGTTCTCTGGAGTCTGAATATCAATAATTATCGAAAAAAAGTTGAAATTTCCATTCACGGTCGCTAAGGGGCGCCCAAATGTATGTTGTGGGAGGAGCCTATTTTACTAAAACGGCTATAACTCCAGAAGTAAATGAGGTATCTTCACCAAACTCGGTACAAATGTGTAAGAGGTCAATTTGAGGTCACAGTAAAAAAACCGCGGCGAATGGCCACATGGTGGCGCTATAACATGAAAAAAACATAAAACGGCCCATAACCACCTGACCGTTAGTCCGATTGACTTGAAAATTGGTATGCAGTGTCTTGGTCCAAGGTGCCATGTATGTCTATGAGGACATTGGTGTATCTCAAAAAACATGGCCGCCATCGGCCAATGAAGTTTGAGCACCTATAAGACAAGGTTAACGGACGTCGATCGGAACGAAACTCGATGGGCATGTTCGACTCATGGCCCTAGAGGTCTGTAAGAATTTTGAAAGAAATCGGCCACTAGTTGGCGCTAACGAGTTTTTTTGGCTCTGTAATCACGTGGTGTTACACTTATCGTCATAAAATGCATATCATTTGATAGATCTGCTCATGCTCAACAACTTTGCCTCAAGAACCACTAATGTCAATCAAACCATTAATTAATTATTCATGAATATGTTAAAAACCTACTTTTGCGAACTAGTCCCTGGTTTTTCGCCCGATCGGAACCAGACCAGTCTAGGACAATTCTCTGGACTCTCTAGATCAATAATTATCGAAAAAAAGTTTAACTTTTGCATTTTTCGCATGGGTATATTGGGTCATAAAGAAAATGGGCGTGGCAAAATGCACTCAAAAGCCTATAAATCCTAAAGGAAAACTCAGAACTTCACAAAAATTGATGAGCATATGTGACATAACATGCTAAAGAAGCATGGAAATTTTTATGAAGATCGGACCATAGTTGGCGCTATAACTGTTAAAAAGCTTTAAAACCATATATTTCCTATGGTAAATTGCCTGTATTGGCTGTAAATTGTGTTTTCCATATGATCATATAATGTTTATAAAATAATCTTAAAAACCAGTGCAATACAATTCTCTGGACTCACTAGATCAATAATTGTCAGAAAAAGTTGAACTACTTCATTTGGATAGCTATAATAGGGTCACTTCAATATGTAGCCTTAAAATGAATACCATATTAAGCCAATAAGTGGTATTTTACTGCCCCCTGCTGTCATTTCATCATACTACTCCCTAATATTGTTATATAATTCATATTTAGACTTTATAAAATCATTATTTTAACATTTAACATGAAAACGAAAGTAAAACGGCATTTAGGCCACGCCCCCCCAGTACAAATTCCCTCATAACTCGAAAACGGAAAGTCGTTGCGCGCTCAAATTTTTATGGTAAGGTCCTCTCCGGGCTCTTGATCGAAACGTGTCGTCGCGGGCCTCGGGAGCGCGCCCCCCCCGCGGATCGCCAGACCGCGGGACCCCCGACTTTGAACGGCCGTAGCTCCCGACCCAGACCACCCTGAACCTTGTGTGAGAGCTCGTTGGAAAGGGCCCGTCCTTGGCTAGCTTCGATTCAAATGTGGTGTAATTTGCCCTGGGCATTCCAGAGATAAAAGCCTCAAAAGACATGCCTTTGAACAGTCATAACTCCCGAACCCAATCGCCCAAAAACACCGCGATGGTCTCATTGAACAGGGCTCCTCAAGCACTATCTATGCTCTGAGGTTCAGAATTTTTCGCCTTCTGGTTCCCGAGATATAAGTGAAAAACCAAATTCCCATTCATTCAAACACTTCAACTGTAAGATGTAGGCTGTAATTCCACTGTTGTGAACTAGAGGGAGCAGCAGTATTACACATAGTATTTAATCTTTTTATCAGCTTTCAGCTTTGGCCAACAAACAAATGGTTAAAGCTATTTTTTTTTTTTATTATTGGACTGATAATATAGATCACAATGAAATATATGAAATGGTTAGACCATTAAAATATTTTTTTCACAATAACACATCCTAAAGACATTGAAAACATATTTGTGTGTGTGTGTGTGTGTGTGTGTGTGTGTGTGTGTGTGTGTGTGTGTGTGTAAGCATGCATTATTGAGTTAACATGGAAAACACTTATATTACAATAACTATTATAACACAATCATATTTTGTCAGTGTTTATCACTTCATTTGCACTGACACTTCACATAATTGCTAGTAATGTGGTAAATCACGCTAGAAACATGGTAAATCATAGTAAGTAATTGATGGTCTCATTCAACAGGGCTCCTCAAGCACTCTCTATGCTCTGAGTTTCAGAATTTTTCGCCTTCTGGTTCCCGAGATATAAGTGAAAAACCAAATTCCCATTCATTAATTCATTCAAACACTTCAACTGTAAGATGGAAGCTGTAATACCACTGTCCACTAGAGGGAGCAGCAGGATTACGCATGACCTTTTCATTAGTTTTCAGTATTGGGAAACAAACAAATGCTTTAAAAAGCAATCTTTTTTTCTTTTTTTTCTTTTCTTTTTTATATTATTAGATCAAAAAGGAATTCTAATAGACCAATAAATATATTTTCTCAATAACATATTCCAAAACATTAAAAACATATGTGCATTTGTGTATGTTTATTTCTGTGTGTGTGTGTGTGTGCGTGTGTGTGTGTGCGTGTGTGTGTGCGTGTGTGTGTGTGTGTGCGTGTGCGTGTGCGTGTGTGTGTGTGTGTGTGTGTAAGCATGCATTATTGAGTTAACATGGAAAAACTGGTTTGCTTTAGTCCAGAAAACTGGTGAAAATCATGAAGTTTAAAGTGAAAGTGAGCTAATAAGTGGTCTTCTTCTGCCCTCTGCTGGCCATTCTACTTATTAATGAAGTCTTTTCACATGTGCTCACATTCATATTTAGACTCTAAAAATCACTTATATAACAATAACTATTATAACACAATCAGATTTTGTCAGTGTTTATCACTTCATTTGCACTGACACTTCACATAATTGCTAGAAACATGGTAAATCATAGTGAATAATACTATAATGTGGTGTATCAAGGTAAACCATGCTAGAATCCTGGCAAATCATTCTAGAACGTGGTAAATCATGGTAAACTATGCTAAAACAGGGTAAATCATGGTAAACCATGATAAACTATGGTAAATCATGTTAGAATGTGGTATATCATGGTAAATCATGCTAGAACAGGGTAAATCATGGTAAACTATGATAAATCATGATAAACTATGGTAAACCATGCTAGAATCACAGTAAACAATGGTAAATCATACTAGAATGTAGTATATCATGGTAAATCATGCTAGAATATGGTAAATCAAGGTAAACTAAGATAAAATCATGGTAAACTATGTAAATCATGCTAGAATCATAGTAAATAATACTAGAATGTGGTAAATTATTGTGGGAGGAGCCTATTTTACTAAAATGTCTATAACTCAAGAAGTAAATGAGATATCTTCACCAAACTCAGTACACATGTGTATGGGTTCAATTTGAGGTCACAGTAAACAATTTTATGAAGATCGGACCATAGTTGGCGCTATAACTGTTAAAAAGCTTTAAAACCATATATTTCCTATGGTACATTGCCTGTATTGGCTGTAAATGGTCTTTTCCATCTATTATGTCAGTGGTTACATGCTTGCTAAATAAAACTTAATAACTTTTGATGCTTTTGTGCTTAAAGGCCTTAACTGCTTGAACCCCGATAAATGCTGCTTGCAGCTTTAATTATTATTATTATTATTATTCTTCTGCCGTAAAACGCATCGTGCAGCCCAAACCGTAAGGGCTAGAGCATTGACACTTTGCCAGATGGTAGTACAAAAATCGAGGAGAGGTTATCAAATTATGACCCCGATTGGCCCATAGGTGGCGCTATAGCAACCAAAAGCGCGAAACAGCTCATAACTCATAGACCGTAAGTCGTAGACTCAAGTGTCTTATATCATTGGAAAGCTGGACGCCTGACGAACAAAACGTATATCTCCGATTTCATTTCCGTCATGATAGATTTTCCGCCATTTTGAATTTTGTCAAAAACCTACTTTTGTGAACTAGTCCTAGGTTTTTTGTCCGATCGGAACCAAACCAGTGAAGAATTGTTCTCTGGAGTCTGACAATCAATAATTATCAAAAAAAAGTCGAAATTTTGATTCATGGTCGCTAGGGGGTGCAAAATGAACGTTGTGGGAGGAGCCTATTTTACTAAAATGGCTATAACTCAAGAATTAATTGATTAAACTTCACCAAACTTGGTACACATGTGTAGGAGGTCAATCTGAGGTCACAGTAAAAAAATTGCATCGATAAGCCACATGGTGGCGCTATAAACAAAAAAAAACGTATAAACACCTGACCGTTTTTCCGAATGACTTGAAATTTGGTATGCAGTGTCTTGGGCCAAGAGGCCATGTATGTCTAAAAGGATATTGGCATATCTCGAAAAACATGGCCGCCATTGGCCAATGAGGTTTGAGCACCTATTAAACAAGGTTAACGAAGTCCAATTGTTTTATGAGTTTTATGGCTTTGTAATCACGTGGTGTTGCACACATCCACACAATATGCATATCATTTGATAGATCTGCTCATGCTGAACAACTTTGCCTCAAGAACCATTGCTGTCAATCAAACCGTTCATTAAATATTCATGAATATGTTAAAAACCTACTTTTGCGAACTAGTCCTAGGTTTTTCGCCCGATCGGAACCAGACCAGTCTAGGACAATTCTCTGGACTCTCTAGATCAATAATTATCAAAAAAAAGTTGAACTTTTGCATTTGGATGGCTGTAATAGGGTCATTTATAAAATGGGCGTGGCAAAATACATTAAAAAGCCTATAAATCCTAAATGAAAACTCAGAACTTCACAAAAATTGGTGAGCATATGTGACATAACATCATTAACAAGCATGCCAAATTTTATGGACATCGGACCAAAGGTGGTGCTATAACTGTTAAAAAGCTTTAAAACCATATATTACCTATGGTGAATTGCCTGCATTGGCTATAAATGGTCTTTTTAATCTATTATGTCAGTGGTTACATGCTTGCTAAATAAAACTTTATAACTTTTGATGCTTTTGTGCTTAAAAACCTTAAACACCTTAACAGCTTGAACCTCGATAAATGCTGCTTGCAGCTTTAATTATTATTATTATTTTTCCGCCATAAAACGCATCGTGCAGCCCAAACCGTAAGACCTAGAGACTTGAAACTTTGCCAGATGGTAGTACTATTGCTCGCTACTCAGATACACGGACTCAGCCCAATCGGCCCATAGGTGGCGCTATAGCAATCAAAAGCGCGAAACTGCTCAGAACTCCCAGACCGTAAGGCGTAGCTTCAAGTGTCTTATATCATTGAAATCCAGAGCTCCTGAAGAAAAAAACGTATATCTCCGATTTCATTTCCGCCATGATAGATTTTCCGCCATTTTGAATTTTGTCAAAAACCTACTTTTGCGAACTAGTCCCTGGTTATTCGCCCGATCGGAACTAAACCAGTGCAGAATTGTTCACTGGAGTCTGACGATCAATAATTATCGAAAAAAAGTTGAAATTTCGATTCTTGGTCGCTAGGGGGTGCAAAATTAACGTTGTGGGAGGAGCCTATTTTACTAAAATGGCTATAACTCAAGAAGTAATTTAGTAAACTTCACCAAACTTGGTACACATGTGTAAGAGGTCAATCTGGGGTCACAGTAAAAAAAACTGCGTCGATTGGCCACATGGTGGCGCTATAAACAAAAAAAAACATATAGATACCTGACCGTTTTTCCGAATGACTTGAAATTTGGTATGCAGTGTCTTGGCCCAAGGGGCCACGTAAGTCTAAAAGGATATTGGCGTATCTCGAAAAAAAATGGCCGCCATTGGCCAATGAGGTTTGAGCACCGTTAACGAAGTCCGATCGGAGCGAAACTCGGTGGGCATGTTCGGCTCAAGCCCCTAGAGGTCTGTAAGAATTTTGAAAGAAATCGGCCACTAGTTGGCGCTAACGAGTTTTATGGCTCTGTAATCACGTGGTGTTACACTTATCATCACAAAATGCATATCATCTGATAGATCTGCTCATGCTGGACAACTTTGCCTCAAGAACCATTGCTGTCAATCAAACCGTTCATTAAATATTCATGAATATGTTAAAAACCTACTTTTGCGAACTAGTCCCTGGTTTTTCGCCCGATCGGAACCAGACCAGTCTAGGACAATTCTCTGGACTCTCTAGATCAATAATTATCGAAAAAAAGTTAAACTTTTGCATTTGGGTGGCTATAATAGGGTAATTTATAAAAGGGGCGTGGCAAAATACACTAAAATGCCTATAAATCATAAATGAAAACTCAGAACTTCACAAAAATTGGTGAGCATATGTGACATAACATCATTAACAAGCATGCCAAATTTTATGGAGATCGGACCAAAGGTGGCGCTATAACTGTTAAAAAGCTTTAAAACCATATATTTCCCATGGTAAACTGCCTGTATTGGCTGTAAATGGTCTTTTCCGTCTATTATGTCAGTTGTTAAATGCTTGCTAAATAAAACTTAATGTCTTTTGATGCTTTTTTGCTTAAAGGCCTTAAAGGCCTTAACTGCTTGAACCCCGATAAATGCTGCTTGCAGCTTTAATTAGGGGTTCAAGCACGAAGTGCTGAAACCCTATTGTAATTGTCCTGATTTTTATTATTATTTTTCTTCTGCCGTAAAACGCATCGTGCAGCCTAAACCGTAAGTGCTGGAAATGTGAAACTTTGCCAAATGGTAGTACAAAAATCGAGGAGAGGTTCAGAGAGTATGACCCCGATTGGCCCATAGGTGGCGCTATAGCAACCAAAAGCGCGAAACTGCTCATAACTCCTAGACCATATGTCGTAGACTCAAGTGTCTTATATCATTGGAAAGCTGGAACACTGAAGAACAAAACGTATATCTCCGATTTCATTTCCGGTATGCAAATTTTTCCGCCATTTTGAATTTTGTCAAAAACCTACTTTTGCGAACTAGTCCTAGGTTTTTCGTTCGATCGGAACCAAACCAGTGCAGAAATGTTCTCTGGAGTCTGAATATCAATAATTATCGACAAAAAGTTGAAATTTCGATTCTCGGTCGCTAGGGGGCGCAAAACTATTGTTGTGGGAGGAGCCTATTTTACTAAATGGGCTACAACTCAAGATGTAAATGAGGTATCTTCACCAAACTCGGTCCACATGTGTAGGAGTTCAATCTTGGGTCACAGTAAAAAAATCGCGACGATTGAACACTAGGTGGCGCTATAACATGAAAAAAACATGAAAAGGGCTATGACGACCTGACCGTTAGTCCGATTGACTTGAAAATTGGTATGCAGTGTCTTGGTCCAAGGTGCCATGTATGTCTATGAGGACATTGGCGTATCTCAAAAAACATGGCCGCCATCGGCCAATGAAATTTGAGCACCTATTAGACAAGGTTTACGGAGGCTGATCGGAACAAAACTCGGTAGGCATGTTCGACTCATGGCCCTAGAGGTCTGTAAGAATTTTGAAAGAAATCGGCCAATAGTTGGCGCTAACGAGTTTAATGGCTCTGTAATCACGTGGTGTTACACTTATTGTCACAAAATGCATACCATTTGATAGATCTCCTCTTGTTGAACAACTTTGCCTCAAGAACCATTGCTCTCAATCAAACCGTTCATTAAATATTCGTAATTATGTTAAAAACCTACTTTTGCGAACTAGTCCCTGGTTTTTCGCCCGATCGGAACCAGACCAGTCTAGGACAATTCTATGGACTCTCTAGGTCAATAATTATCAAAAAAAAGTTGAACTTTTGCATTTTTCGCATGGGTATATTGGGTCATAAAGAAAATGGGCGTGGCAAAATGCACTCAAAAGCCTATAAAACCTAAACGAAAACACAGAACTTCACAAAAATGTATGCGCATATTTGTCATAACATGCTAAAGAAGCCTGGAAATTTGTATGGAGATCGGACCAAAGGTGGCGCTATAACTGTTAAAACACTTTAAAACCATATATTTCCTATGGTAAATTGCCTGTATTGGCTGTGAATGGTCTTTTCCTATGAAAAATTCCATAGGAAATAATTTGATCAAAATGAAATAATTTTCATATAATAATGTTCATGACTCTTAATAAGCATGAAACATTTCAGACAGATCAGACAAAATTTGCCTCTATAACAGTCAAAAAGGTAAAAATTATATAACATGTCATTAAGCCAATAAGTGGTATTTTACTGCTTTTATTCATGCCTGGTGTAAAAATTATGACTAGTACTATTATACAAAAGTTGAGAGTACAGGACATTAGGAACTTTAGACACAGAGATATTTCTTATAAAATAAAGCAGAGAGACAATCCTTGAGAGACCAGTGCATTCTTAGTATATTAGCTCTTCTATAACAGTTTAAATTGAGTCGTGTCGATCTGTTCTGGACAAATTATATTTTTCAATCAGTTCTTTTTTTTTTTCTTTACTTGATGCACTCGATTACACCACTGGGCAATAACACACGATTCATCCAATCACTGATTGTGCTGCTGTGACTGACACCCCTGAGAGCCAACAGAAGCGGCATATTCATAAGGCCCGCCCACAGGTCGCGCAGGCGCTGCCGCTGTCAGCATAAACAGAGAATCAGATGAGAACAGATCAAATGAGACACGGAGCATTTCTCCAGAAACTCCTTGCACTAAATGATAATCATAATCTATCGAGAACTGTGATTGTGTGCACTTGTAAACTTTGGATGCTTCAGCCTGGAGTGTTGTCGTCAGAGAGAGGTGAAGTGGAAATCGGAGTAAAGATTTAGTGGATTCCAGAGCGGTAATCTTTATTGAATAGTCTTTTTTTTATTGAATATGTGATGCAATCTCGTTTTGGTGAGTGACATTTTTTTATCATATGTTATCTTATGAAAGATATGTCAATTTCAGAAATGATTTGATATGAGCTGAGTGTAGGCCGCACAGCGCGAGCTGAACTAATTAGCCGTAGGCTAAAGCTATCACGTATAACAATGATCATTGTGTCATGATGAGTTGAGACAATGGGTCTTATTCATGAAACACGAGCAGAACGAATTTTTGTGTAAATCGTGTGTAAAGTGGTTCTGACGTAAATTTTCGGATTCATTAAAATGTTCGTATTTTCCAAACGTTAGTTGGTACGAAAGAGATCTACACCTGCTCCAGCCACGCGTAAATAGTGCGTTTAACATCCGAACGTTTTGCTCATTAATAAGGCTGCATTTTAATTCACCTTAATCGTGTACATATTTACACAGCATTTTGAAAAAATATTAGGTAACACTTTACAATACGGGTGCACTAATCTGCATTAATTCATATTTAACTAATGCACAGATAATCATGTGTTAATGTATGACTCATGAAGAACTAAACCATTAATTAATGATTACTGCATCAGCAACTAATAAAGATTCTAAATGATTAATAGATTAAGTAATATATGAATTGTTATTAATTAAATGTGTCAATGTATTAATTAATTAATAACTTATTTTATTAACTAAAAGTGTAAATGAATGCGTTAATTACCACAGTTGGTCAAAGCAATGTACTTCAACTTCCAGTTGTCTGCTTTAATTAATCATAACTAATGATTTGCAAATGCATCATTATGTTATGACTTTACTTGTTGAGGCACATGACTATTAACTAATTGTTAAGTAATATGCCATTTATGGGTTTTGACAGTTTGCACATGCAGTGAATGTAATGTCGGTGAACGTGTTTGAAGGATGGGGTGAGTTGGGCTGCACACAAATATCAGCACACCAGAATCTGAACTCCTGAAGCTGTTATACTGTGTTTACACTGGACGAGACCAGCTGTCTACACCTGGACATGACAGACCATCGCAAGTCCATTAGTCCTTCGTAACAGAACTAGCACAAGAGCTCTGAGTACGTCAGTAATAGAGTGTGGCATCGGTTTACTGACTGGGTTTTGTCGTGTAGTGTCGCGACGCATCCAGTGTAGTATCACTGACTATAATGGACGTTCTATTGTCTTTGTCCAGTCTAGACACAGTGTTATGAACTAGCAGCGCTCAACCACATGTTCTCAGTGTATGTTAACCTGACATAGTCCTGTGCCATGAACAACAAAGTTCATCGGACTCAGTGAAATCTTGGTTGTACATGGTTGGAAATTGAAATCCATGGCTTAGTGTGGATGTCAAAACCAAAATGGCATATTAACAATTAGTTAATAGTCATGTGCCTCAACAAGTAAAGTCATAACATAATGATGCATTTGCAAATCATTAGTTAATGATTAATTAAAGCAGACAACTGGAAGTTGAAGTACATTGCCTTGACCAATTGTGGTAAGTAACGCATTGATTTAGACTTTTAGTTAATAAAATAAGTTATTAATGAATTAATACATTATGACACATTTAATTAATAACAATTCATATATTACTTTATATTAATCATTTAGAATCTTCATGATGCAGTAATCATTAATTAATGGTTTAGTTCTTCATGAGTCATACATTAACACATGATTATCTGTGCATTAGTTAAGCATGAATTAATGGTTATTAGTGCACCCGTATTGTAAAGTGTTACCAAATATTATATATAGTAATTACATACGGTTTTTCTTTTTACTTTTATTACGACAGCCAGTAATTACGAGAGCCATCTGCAAACGGAACAAAAGTCTGCAAGTTTTTTTTATTTAATTTTTTTATTCAAGCTGTTTATTCTTTTACAAGTCCGCAAGTCACAAATAATGCAGTCACGCTTCACGTCAAACCATTTTCTTTTCACTTCTAGGACTGTTCGATTAACAGATGAAACTCCATTAACTGCATCTATGCTGCCAAGCTTCCTTTTTTTTAGGCCTGATACGCCACTATGTACGCTTGAAAACAAAATGTGGCGTTTTGAATGAACTTCTGATAATAAACTTCAATTTCTGCATCTGAGAAATTTCTCTTCTTCATTCGTTTTTGAGAAGACAAGTTGAAATCCTTCGTTTGGTGTCATAATATGATGCCCATATAGCCTATAGTTTTCAGTCGGTTTTAATGGGCGGGATTTATGGTAATTTAGAGAATGAGCGTGCACACGCGTCCCATTTACAACTGATTGGAATTCATTAACACACACACACACACACACACACACACACACACACACACATTTCACTATCACATCTGACGTTTACGAAGTATTTCTGAATCAGGAGAAGAATTTTCGGGAATGTCGCCTTTACGCGCAAATCACTCACATATTTACTCGTATATTTACGATTTCATGAATGAGACCCATTGAGTGATTAATGAGTGTCTGTGTTAAGTAACTGTCGAAAAGTTCGATTAATGTGTCATTTGAACTGCGCATGTATATGATTTGTTACTGAAATGTTGAATCAGAAATGAATTATTGTACGTTTGCCTTGTGTTTTCCAAGGCTGCGTTTTCTTGTTCTCTGTTTTTTTTCCTATGTGAACGTGATCGGCAAGTGAGATCCTGTTTTGTGCCATAAATAATCCTGTGGAGGTGAATCGCCTGCCTATTGAATTCAATTAAATATGCACAAATGGCTAGCTGACCAGTGCCCATGGACCGGTTTCCACTTTGAACCATAATTTGAAACCATCAACTGGTAGGATAATTAAAATTTTCTTTTGTTTTTCGGACTCACAGGACTTTTAATTTGTGAAATAAATTTATTTATTTTTACATCTGAAATGGAGAGACTTCAACTGATCGAGAGAAGTCTGAACAACTCTTTAAACTGAATCATTTGATTCACGAACTCTGGTCAGCTACGTCGTTATTCATGTTGTTGAACATACTATTTTACTATACAAAGATAAGGTGGTTAATTGGAAGGAATGATGAATCACATTGTCTTTTGAGTCAAATCCGATATCTGATTACTAGTATTTCTTTCGTCAACAAAAATTATAACTAAATATTGTCGTCAACGAACCACGTGACGAAAACGAGACGCAACGTAAATGCTGGTCATGTGACAATAACTATAATTAAATGTATAATGCAATATTGTTGACGAATAAAAACGAGACTAAATGTGGTTTTACAAAATAAAAACTATGTTAAAATGTCTCTTCATTTTCGTTGACCAAAACGAGATGAAATGTTATGACGCTATTTCGTCTTGTTTAGTCACATTATTATTATTATTATTATTATTTTGCAGTATTTCTGTTTCCCGTGTCTCACTTCAGGGGCTGCATCAGGGCGCACTGCGCAGACGACGTCACTTCCTCAAGCCCCACTCGCGGCATTATTTAGAAGATGCAGCTGCGGTGAGTTAGCGTAAACGACAACAAACAAAGTTAAGTCTGACGCCCGTTTCACACATAGGGCCCGATTTTAACGATCTGAAACGCAAGTATCAAGCGCGAAACGCAAGTAACTTTGTGGCCGGGTCTTGGGCGCTGTTGCTATTATACCGGCGGGATAAATTACTCTTGCGCTCAACGCAAATCTAAAATGTGTTGGTCTGCAGTAGCTTCATTACTCATAGGTGTGGTTTGGGCGTAACGTGAAATAAACCAATCAGAGCGTCATCTCACATTCCCTTTAAGAGCAGACGCGCTTATTCTATAGCGGATTCCTATTATAACGGTGGATTTGCCAGACGCGCGCCAGCAGCGGTTCACAGCCGAGGAGACCGACGTTCTCGTCAGGGCCGTAAAACACAGAGAAGTGACATTGGGGATGGAGAAACACACCCAAATTAACTTCGATTAAACAGGCGTATGATAATTTGGGTAAATGTGTAAACTAGAAGTATGCTTTTATAATTTATCTATCTATCTATCTATCTATCTATCTATCTATCTATCTATATCTATCTATCTATCGTAATGTATGATTTGCAAAAATGAAAACGGCTGCTTCTGTGTGAGAGAATCAAAGTGTATGTGCGTTGTGCACACGCTACATTGATTATGGCCAAGCATGCGCCCTTAAAATAGCATAAGAATAACATGTGCAACGCGCCACTGACTTTAAACTAGATTTTTTCAGTTAGTGGCGGAATTGTTTTCTAAACGTGCAAAATAGCATGAGGGAACGTTTGCGCCGGAACACGCCTCCTCTTTGCGCTGAACCGCCCCCGGGAGCGCAAGTGTATTTCTTAGTTAACCGACGTGCGTCTGTGGAGGGAAAAGTCCGCTGTGCGCGGGTGCAAAATAGGAATGATACATGCGTCGGTGTACAAAGTCAATTGCGCTGGGTGCAAGATAGGGCCCATACTCCGTGTGCAGTGCATATGCGGTGCAGGAGCAGCACTCGCTATAGTGCTTTCACATATGCTGCGTTTGCAGTGCGTAACTGATCCACGGCTGAACCACAAACACATACTCACTATTTTTATTTCAAATCCAGAAGTTATCAAATACTTTTATTTTAAAAAAGTTTTGTCAGCATTACGATTCTCTTTGTACACACATACTCTTTAATGGTCGTAATTCACTTTTAAGCACAATTTAAACAATGTATTCAATGCACTACTTCTATCTAGATTTATTAGCAAGTGGTAAAATATTTAGCCATATAGTTATATTAAAATGACAAATATTTTAAATTAAAACTTAAAATTGACAAAAACAACCAACTCTCATGCCTTTTCTTTTGCATTTAAATTAATACAGTAAATCTTGGATGTCAGAAAGAACTTGTTTTTCAACCTCCACGAATGAGACGAGTGTTACTTTTCTGTTCACTATTTTCGCTATTTTTCCATAGTGATACACTATATTCACTGGGTTAAATAGAATTGCATTTCTAAAAAGAGACTAAAATACAATTTTCATTGACTAAAACTAGACTAAGGGCGCTTTCACACTTGGTTCGATTGCCTGTTCCTAACCCGAGTTCGATTGCTCCCCCCCTGCCCCCGATGGACTTGTGTTCACATATTATTTGTATCCGAACCGCAGTATGCTTGTGTCATCAAGTTGCAGCTGGTGCGTAATCGTGTTGCTTGGTAACCGCTATGAATGAAAAGGCGTCAAAATGGATAGAATTGCTCGCTTCACATTTGTTCTTTTTTTTTTTTTAACCTTTGGTTTTGTTTGAAAAAAATCGTTCCAAAGACAGCGGGCTGTCCGCCGAAGACAATTTTTGCGGAGGCAGCCAGAAATCATCTCTCTGCTTGCAGTGCGTCAATCCCGCTTTTCATCAAGTTAAGTGTATACATGACGAGAATAATTCCTGTTAGTGATCCAGAGCGCGATCCATTTAGACGCCGACAAACTTTATTGCTGCGGATAAAACAATAAACCTCCGCAGAAGCATTCCAGAGGTACTCCGCGAGGAACAAAACATGTTCCAAACATAAAACAGGCTATAACCACCTGACCGTTAGTCCAATTGACTTGAAAATTGGTATGCAGTGTCTTGGTCCAAGGTGCCATGTATGTCTATGAGGACGTTGGCGTATCTCGAAAAACATGGCCGCCATCGACCAATGAAATTTGAGCACCTATTAGACAAGGTTAACGGAGGCCAATCGGAACGAAACTCGATGGGCATGTTCGACTCATGGCCCTAGAGGTCTGTAAGAGTTTTGAAAGAAATCGGCCACTAGTTGGCGCTAATGAGTTTTATGGCTCTGTAATCACGTGGTGTAAAACTTAACAACTTTTGATGCTTTTGTGCTTAAAGTCCTTAAAGGCCTTAACTGCTTGAACCCCGATAAATGCTGCTTGCAGCTTTAATTATTATTATTATTCTTCTGCCGTAAAACGCATCGTGCAGCCCAAACCGTAAGGGCTAGAGCATTGAAACTTTGCCAGATGGTAGTACAAAAATCGAGGAGAGGTTTAGAGATTATGACCCCGATTGGCCCATAGGTGGCGCTATAGCAACCAAAAGCGCGAAACAGCTCATAACTCCTAGACCGTTTGTCGTAGACTCAAGTGTCTTATATCATTGGAAAGCTGGACGCCTGACGAACAAAACGTATATCTCCGATTTCATTTCCGCCATGATAGATTTTCCGCCATTTTGAATTTTGTCAAAAATCTACTTTTGCGAACTAGTCTGTGGTTTTTTGCCCTATCGGAACCAAACCAGTGCAGAAATGTTCTCTGGAGTCTGAAGATCAATAATTGTCAAAAAAAAGTCGAAATTTTTATTCATGGTCGCTAGGGGGCATAAAATGAACATTGTGGGAGGAGCCTATTTTACTAAAATGGCTATAACTCAAAAAGTAAATGAGATAGCTTAACCAAACTCGATACACATGTGTATGGGTTCAGTCTGGGGTCACAGTAAAAAAATTGCGTCGATTGGCCTCATGGTGGCGCTATAAAACAATAAAAACGTATAGACACCTGACCGTTTTTCCGAATGACTTGAAATTTGGTATGCAGTGTCTTGGCCCAAGGGGCCATGTATGTCTAAAAGGATATTGGCGTATCTCGAAAAACATGGCCGCCATTGGCCAATGAGGTTTGAGCACCTATTAACGAAGTCCGATCGGAACGAAACTCGGTGGGCATGTTCGGCTCAAGCCCCTAGAGGTCTGTAAGAATTTTGAAAGAAATCGGCCACTAGTTGGCGCTAACGAGTTTTAAGGCTCTGTAATCACGTGGTGTTACACTTATTGTCACAAAATGCATATCATCTGATAGATCTGCTCATGCTGAACAACTTTGCCTCAAGAACCATTGCTGTCAATCAAACCGTTCATTAAATATTCATGAATATGTTAAAAACCTACTTTTGCGAACTAGTCCTAGGTTTTTCGCCCGATCGGAGCCAGACCAGTCTAGGACAATTCTCTGGACTCTCTAGATCAATAATTATCGAAAAAAAGTTGAACTTTTGCATTTGGATGGCTGTAATAGGGTCATTTATAAAATGGGCGTGGCAAAATACATTAAAAAGCCTATAAATCCTAAATGAAAGCTCAGAACTTCACAAAAATTGGTGAGCATATGTGACATAACATCATTAAGAAGCATGCCACATTTTATGGAGATCGGACCAAAGGTGGCGCTATAACTGTTAAAAAGCTTTAAAACCTTATATTACCTATGGTAAATTGCCTGCATTGGCTGTAAATGGTCTTTTCCATCAATGATCATATAATTTTCATATAATAATGTTCAAAACTAGTGCAGTACAATTTTCTGGACTCTCTAGATCAGTAATTATCAGAAAAAGTTGATCTACTTCATTTGGATGGCTATAATAGGGTGACTTCAAAATGTGGCCTTGACCAAGTGTCCCCGAAAGCTTATATCTTTAAGATGCTCAGATCTTCTTAAAAACAAGTCAGAACATGTGAAATATCACTCTGAACAAGCATGAAAAATTTCAGACAGATCGGACAAAATTTGACTCTATAACAGTTTAAAAAGGTGAAAATAATATGAATACAATGGCATATTAAGCCAATAAGTGGTATTTTACTGCCCCCTGCTGTTTAAAATAGTTATTTTGTCATATTGTTTCTATAATTCATATTTAGACTTTATAAAATCATTATTTTAACATTTACAATTACATTTAGTCAAAATCCATCTGTTAAAGTATTAGTGTGTGTGTGTGTGTGTGTTTGTGTGTGTGTGTGTGTGTGTGTGTGTGTGTGTGTGTGTGTGTGTGTGTGTGTGTGTGTGTGTAAGCATGCATTATGGAGTTAACATGGAAAGACTGGTTTGCTTTAGTGCAGAAAACTGGTGAAAATCATGAAGATTAAACTGAAACTGAGCCAATAATGGTCTTCTAGTGCCCTCTGCTGGCCATTCTACTTATTAATGAAGTCTTTTGACATGTGCTTTTGAATTCATAATTAGATATTAAAAAATCACTTGTATAACAATAACTATTATAACACATTCAGATGTTGTCAGTGTTTATCACTTCATTTGCACTGACACTTCACATACTTGCTAGTAATTTGGTACATCATGGTAAATCACGCTAGAACATGGTAAATCAAGGTAAACTGAGATGAATTCATGGTAAACTATGCTAGAACAGGGTAAATCATGGTAAACTATGCTAGAACAGGGTAAATCATGGTAAACTATGGTAAATCATGATAAACTATGGTAAATCATGCTAGAATGTGGCATATCATGGTAAATCATGCTAAAACATGGTAAATCACGGTAAACTAAGATAAATTCATGGTAAACTATGCCAGAACAGGGTAAATCATGGTAAACCATGGTAAATCATGATAAACTATGGTAAATCATGCTAGAATGTGGAAAATCATGGTAAATCATGCTAGAACATGGTAAATCAAGGTAAACTGTGATGAATTCATGGTAAACTATGCTAGAACAGGGTAAATCATGGTAAACCATGGTAAATCATGATAAACTATGGTAAATCATGCTAGAATGTGGTATATCATGGTAAATCATGCTAGAACATGGTCTTTTCCATCTATTATGTCAGTGGTTACATGCTTGCTAAATAAAACTTTATAACTTTTGATGCATAAAAACCTTAAAGACCTTAATAGCTTGAACCCCGATAAATGCTGCTTGCAGCTTTAATTAGGGGTTCAAGCACGAAGTGCTGAAACCCTATTGTAATTGTACTGATTTTTAGGGGTTCAAGCACGAAGTGCTGAAACCCTATTGTAATTGTACTGATTTTTATTATTATTATTATTATTATTATTATTATTCTTCTGCCGTAAAACGCATCGTGCAGCCCAAACCATAAGAGCTGAAACCTTGAAACTTGGCCAAATGATAGTGCTCAATTTGGGGAAAACCTATCAAAATATGGCCCAGATTGGCCAATAGGTGGTGCTATAATGACCACATTTACTAAATTGGTCATAACTCCTACATAGTTTGTCCTAGAGGCTCAATTTTAGCATCACTGTGATTGCTGTCAATCAAACCGTTCATTAAATATTCATGAATATGTTAAAAACCTACTTTTGCGAACTAGTCCTAGGTTTTTCGCCCGATCGGAACCAAACCAGTCTAGGACAATTCTATGGACTCTCTAGGTCAATAATTATCAAAAAAAAGTTGAACTTTTGCATTTTTCGCATGGCTAACAGGGTCATTTAGAAAATGGGCGTGGTAAAATGCACTCAAAAGCCTATAAATCCTAAACGAAAACTCAGAACTTCACGAAAATTGATGAGCATATGTGTCATAACCTGCTTAAGAAGCATGGAAAATGTTATGGAGAGCGGACCATAGTTGGCGCTATAACTGTTAAAACGCTTTAAAACCATATATTTCCTATGGTAAATTGCCTGTATTTGCTGTAAATGGTGTCTTCTATCATATAATGTTCATATCATAATGTTCAAAACCAGTGCAGCACAATTCTCTGAACTCTCTAGATCAATAATTATCAGAAAAAAAGTTTAACTTCTTCAAAAGGTGATTTTATATGAATATAATGACATATTAAGCCAATAAGTGGTATTTTACTGCCCCCTGCTGTCATTTCATCATACTACTCCCTAATATTGTTATAAAATTCATATTTAGACTTTATAAAATCATTATTTTAACATTTACAATCACATTTTGTCAAAACTCATCTATTGAGTATTACTATTGACAATTGTGTTACACTGAGATATGGAAATGGACGAAAGTAAATGAATGAAATGAAACGAAAGTATAACGGCATTTAAGCCACGCCCCCAAATACAAATTCATTCATAACTCGAAAACGGAAAGTCGTTGCGCGCTCAAATTTTGATGGTGAGGACCTCTCGGGGCTCTTGATCGAAACGTGTCGTCGCGGGCCTCGGGAGCGCGCCCCCCCGCGCATCGCAAGCCCGCGGACCCCCGACTTTGAACGACCGCAACTCCCGACCCAAACCACCCCGAACCTTGTGTGAGAGCTCGTTGGAAAGGGCGCGTCCTTGACTAGCTTCGATTCAAATGTGGTGTTATTTGCCCTGGGCATTCCAGAGATAATAGCCCGAACAGATATGCCTTATAACAGTCATAACTCCCAGCCCCAATCGCCCAAAAACACCTTGATGGTCTCATTCAACAGGGCTCCTCAAGCACTATCTATGCTCTGAGTTTCAGAATTTTTCGCCTTTTGGTTCCTGAGATATAATTAAAAAAAACAAATTCCCATTCATTCATTCAAACACTTCAACTGTAAAAAAAGCTATAATACCACTGTTGTCCACTAGAGGGAGCAGCAGGATTACGCATGATCTTTTACAGTTTTTTTCAATTGCTTAAGCACAATTTTGAAAACAGGGCCCGGTTTTTCAAAACCCTTCACACAATTAGCACAACACTACACCAAAGTAGCACAACACCTCAGATCATTTGCAAAATGAAACACTTTTGTCAAAACTATACAATGTCTTATAAAAACCTTATTTTGTTGTCATAACATAAACACAACCATCATATGGTCTGACTCTGTTTGAATCAGTTTAACACTCCTGTGCTCAACCTAAAACACTTTTAGCATTTACACAGAAAGTGTAAAAATAAATTCACCAACACCACATGACACCAATTGTGCAGACTGATGAAAATAATTTATTTTCATGTACTCAAGTCAGTCAATACTGAACAAATATTCATAAAACATTTTCCAGTTTTCATATATTATTACTGAACATACCATTGTACTCTAAGCTTACAGTAATACTGTAACAAATTACATATCCAGTTCAGTACCGAAAAAAACTAAAAAAAAAAAAAAAACTAAACATCTCTCCGCCTAGCTGGATCTGGCCACAGGGCTTCGTCAACATCACAGGCTATATTTTCATTTGCAAGGCAACGTGGGAAGAATCTTTTTGAGTGACGAATCCACCCTTGTATGGATGCTGGTTCAATTTGATCACATGCTTCCTCCATAGCTTGAATGAGGGGCATCTGGACATAGGGCCGGAGATCATAAACCTTCCACCGCCATGTTGAGAAGAACTCCTCGATGGGGTTCAGGAAGGGGGAGTATGGTGGTAGGTATTGAACTGTGAATTGTGGGTGTTGTTGAAACCAGTTTTGGACCAGAGCAGAACGATGGAAAGCTACATTGTCCCAGATGACAATGTATTGCATCTGGTCCCTTTGGTTTGCTGCTGTGATGATATTGTGTAATCTGTCTAAAAATGTAAGAATGAGTTCAGTGTTGTAAGGACCCAAGTTGGCATGGCGGTGGAGGACCCCATTCTGTGTAATGGCAGCACAAAGGGTAATGTTACCCCCACGTTGCCCTGGTACATTGACAATAGCCCTGTGGCCGATGATGTTTCTTCCCCTTCTTCGTACTGTTGTCAGGTTAAATCCAGCCTCATCAATATAAATAAACTCATGTGGGACTTCCTCCGCATCCATTTGCAAAACTCTCTGAAATACAGCAAAAGATCACATTGTGTAGATCAGTATACTGTAGGTCTGCTATACAGTAAAATTACATGTACAGTAAAAAGGTTATGTGTGCAGTACACAATACTACAGTCAGTGAACAAAACGTACCACCACATATTCACGCCGCAGGACTTTCACCCTGTCTGAATTTCTTTCAAATGGCACTTTATACAGTTGTTTCATCACAACTTGGTGTTTTTTAAGGATACGGGCTATTGTTGACAGAGAGACCTGTTGGACATTATTGAAAATTGGGTGATCATTGACAATATGGGCTTGAATTTCTCGAAGTCTGATTGCATTATTGGCCAAAACGAGGTTTATGATCTCTCTCTCTTGCTCCTGTGTGAATATGGGGCCCCTTCCTCCTTGGTGTTCACGACGTTCAATCCTATGTTGGCCAAACAAAATACACAGCTTACTGTAAAATGATACACAGGAATATATACAGTACCAAAATATAGAGTACATATACAGTACTGTTGATATAGTACATGCAGTAAGCAATGGATTTTCTGTTGACTGAAGAGAAGTTTCTCACCTGTGCTCTTGACGAAATGTCCGAACTATTGATGCCACTGTGTACCTGCTTAGGTTAGGCTGTACTCTCAATCCAGCCTCCCTCAGTGTTAGTCCGTGGTTTATTACATGGTCCACAATTGTAGCACGAATTTCATTACACAGATTTGGTTGTCTTCTTCTTTGTGCATGTCCTACCCCTCCTCCAGGTCTTCCTCTCCCTCTTCCTCTTCCTCTCCCTCTCCCTCTCCCTCTCCCTCTCCCTCTTCCTCTTCCTTGGCCTCTTCCTCCACCTGGTACTCTCTGGATTCCCCCTCTCATCCGCACTCTCCCTCTTCCTCTGACACCATCCATTTTTGTTGAAGACAGGTGAACTTACCTGTTGCCTTTTTATAGTGCTTTAACCTGATTGGTGTGTCTACAATTAAGCACCAGTGTGTGTGCACACCTGGTGCCTGTGTTTAACCAATTGGTTCATGGGTGTGCTCATTTGAAAGCCTTTGCTTTGAAATTGCAAGGAAATGACATCATGATAAATTTCTGTGTCAAATGCATACAAGTGTGTTTAGTGTTTTGCAAATCACTGTGTGTAATGTTTTGCAAAAAGTGTGAAGTTGACAATGTGCTTACAGTTGTGCAAATCTAGGCCGGTGTTTTGCTCCTTGAGTGTAAAGTTTTGCTAATTGTGGGAAAGTTCTAATTTTAGTGTGTAAGCAATTGAAAAAAACTGTAATTCGCTTTCAGTATTGGGAAATAAACAAATGCTTTAAGAAGCAATCTTTTTTATTACGATGTTTTTTGTTTTATTATGATATTTGTATATATTTTATTTTTTTATTATGATTATGAACGGTTTGATTGACATTAGTGATTCTTGAGGCAAAGTTGTTCAAGATGAGGAGATGAAGATATTTTCACAATATCACATCATAAAAACATTGAAAACATATTTGTCTTTGTGTGTGTGTGTGTGTGTGTGTGTGTGTGTGTGTGTGTGTGTGTGTGTGTGTGTGTGTGTGTGTGTGTGTGTGTGTGTGTGTGTGTGTGTGTGTGTGTGTGGATGGATGTGTTTGTGTTTGTGTTTGTGTGTGTGTCTGTGTGTGTAAGCATGCTTAATGGAAAGAACATGGAGAAACTGCTTTGTTTTACTGGTGGATAAAAAAGTCTTTCAAATGAAAGTGAGTCAATTAGTGGTCTTCTACTGCCCTCTGCAGGACATTCTACTTAATAAAATATTTTCATCTGTGCTTTTGCATTAGTTTTTGGACTATATAAAATTACTTGAATGAAAATCACCTATTATAACACAGTCATGTTTTGTCAAAGTTTATCACTTCATTTTTACTGAGCTCTCAGTTTGAACATTTCTGCCTCTCAGTGATTAATTTGAAATCTGAAAATGGTGTTATACAGAGGAGATTTGCAATTATCATTTTGTTACCTATCTTTTATTTTAAATATCTACATCTACAACAAAATGTGTGTGCATGTGTGTGTTCAAGCATGGTTAGTGTATTAAGTATTATTGTTTAAGTATTATTGTTTTCATTTACATTTTAACCACCAGAAGAACACTCATTGGTTCATTCTGCTCACTAAAATATTATTTTTCATTTTTTTTTCCATTTGAAATATTGTTTAAACTTAATAAAATCATTAAAATAACATTTCAAATCATATTTTGTCTGTTTATAAATCCCACAGACTCACATTGGCTGCAATACTAATGTTTTTGTAAAACACAGACCTGATAGTCTAATCTGTGTGTATTGTGCATATATTATTGATATTATTACTATTGCAAATCATGTTATTGTAACTCATATCTTAATAGAATATTATTTGTAATTTTAATTCTTTATTTCTTAATTGTTTTTTTATGATTACTACAGATATTATCACCAAAGATATCAACTACACCTTCACTTTTAGTATTGATACGCTGCACACACAGCACAATCACACACTCACTAATGCATTCAAATAAATGTAATCTTACTGTGCTACTTTATTTGTACATGATTAGAATGAACAGAAATCTAAGACTATTTTTCTTCTTTTGTTAAAGCCATTTCAGACTCCAAGTAAGCATTATATTACTAATCATCTATTTTAAAGGTGCCATACAATTGAAAACTGTATTTATCTTGGCATAGTTGAATGATAAGAGTTCTGGACATGGAACTGACATACCGTGAGCCTCAAACACCATTGTTTCCTCCTTCATGTGTAAATCTCCTGTTTGCAAAAGACCGCTGAAAAATGAGTGAATCCCACCATAACACCGACTGTGACGTTGGAGTCAGGATCATTAATATTTATACCCCCCAAATTTGGATTTTCCAGTCAATGTTCTAGGCCAGGCAGTATTAATGTGGACCTGCACAGCCGAATCATCAGAAGATCTGCAGGTATTGTGAAGAAGCAAGCAAGGACAATAGTGAAAATGGCAGATCATGGATATAAATGTTATGTCTGAGGCTGTGCTGCGGATTTGAGAACTTTTCATTCCCTTCCCACAAAAGAGAACTGTCAACAGGCATGGTTGATGTTTACAACAGGATACCTCACCATTTTAATTCAAAGCTGTTAGTTTGCTCTTAACGGAGGCCGATCAGAACGAAACTAGGTGGGCATGTTCGACTCGTGGCCCTAGAGGTCTGTAAGAATTTTGAAAAATCAGCCACTAGTTGACGCTAACAGGTTTTACGGCTATGTAATCACGTGATGCATATCATTTGATAGATCTCCTCATACTGAACAACTTTGCCTCAAGAACTACTGCTGTCAATCAATTTGTTCATTAAATACTTGCGATTATGTTAAAAACCTACTTTTGCGAACTAGTCCTAGGTTTTTCGCCCGATCGGAAATATACCAGTGCAGTACAATTCTCTGGAAGCTCTAGATTATTAATTATATAAAAAACTTTAACTTTACCCATTTGGTAGCCATAACAGGATCATTTAGAAAATGTGTATGGCAAAAAACACTCAAAAGCCTGTAAATCCTAAACAAAAACTCAGACAACTCACTAAACTGCCTTATGTGCTTAAAGACCCTAAATGCTTGAACCCCGCTAAATGCTGCTTGCAGCTTTAATTATTATTATTATTATTCTTCTCCGCTAAAACGCATCGTGCAGCCCAAACCGTAAGGGCTAGAGCATTGAAACTTTGCCAGATGGTAGTACAAAAATCGAGGAGAGGTTCAGAGATTATGAACCCGATTGGCCCATAGGTGGCGCTATAGCAACCAAAAGCGCGAAACAGCTCATAACTCATAGACCGTAATTCGTAGACTCAAGTGTCTTATATCATTGGAAAGCTGGACGGCTGACGAACAAAACGTATATCTCCGATTTCATTTCCGCCATGAAAGATTTTCCGCCATTTTGAATTTTGTCAAAAACCTACTTTTGCGAACTAGTCTGTGGTTTTTCGCCCGATCGGAACAAAACCAGTGCAGAAATGTTTTCTGGAGTCTGAAGATCAATAATTATCGAAAAAAAGTTGAAATTTCGATTCAAGGTCGCTAAGGGGCGCCAAAATGTATGTTGTGGGAGGAGCCTATTTTACTAAAACGGCTATAACTCCAGAAGTAAATGAGGTATATTTACCAAACTCGGTTCACTTGTGTAAGAGGTCAATCTGAGGTCACAGTAAAAAAATCGCGGTGATTGGCCACTTGGTGGCGCTATAATATGAAAAAAACATAAAACAGGCTATAACCACCTGACCGTTAGTCCGATTGACTTGAAAATTGGTATGCAGTGTCTTGGTCCAAGGTGCCATGTATGTCTATGAGGACATTGGTGTATCTCAAAAAACATGGCCGCCATCGGCCAATGAAGTTTGAGCACCTATTAGACAAGGTTAACGGAGGCCGATCGGAACAAAACTCGATGGGCATGTTCAACTCATGGCCCTAGAGGTCTGTAAGAATTTTGAAAGAAATCGGCCACTAGTTGGCGCTAACGAGTTTTATGGCTCTGTAATCACGTGGTGTTAAACTTATTGTCACATTATGCCTATCATTTGATAGATCTGCTCATGCTGAACAACTTTGCCTCAAGAACCACTACTGTCAATCAAACCATTCATTAAATATTCGCAAACATGTTAAAAACCTACCTTTGCGAACTAGTCCCTGGTTTTTGGCCCGATCGGAACCAGACCAGTCTAGGGCAATTCTCTGGACTCTCTAGATCAATAATTATCGAAAAAAAGTTGAACTTTTGCATTTGGATGGCTGTAATAGGGTCATTTAGAAAATGGGCGTGGCAAAATACACTAAAAAGCCTATAAATCCTAAATGAAAACTCAGAACTTCACAAAAATTGATGAGCATATGTGACATAACATGCTAAAGAAGCATGGAAATTTTTATGAAGATCGGACCATAGTTGGCGCTATAACTGTTAAAAAGCTTTAAAACCATATATTTTCTATGGTAAATTGCCTGTTTTGGCTGTAAATTGTGTTTTCCACATGATCATGTTTATAAAATAATGTTAAAAACCAGTGCAATACAATTCTCTGGACTCACTAGATCAATAATTGTCAGAAAAAGTTGAACTACTTCATTTGGATAGCTATAATAGGGTCACTTCAATATGTAGCCTTAAAATGAATACCATATTAAGCCAATAAGTGGTATTTTACTGCCCCCTGCTGTCATTTCATCATACTACTCCCTAATATTGTTATATAATTCATATTTAGACTTTATAAAATCATTATTTTAACATTTAACATGAAAACGAAAGTAAAACGGCATTTAAGCCACGCCCCCGAATACAAATTCATTCATAACTCGAAAACGGAAAGTCGTTGCGCGCTCAAATTTTGATGGTAAGGTCCTCTCCGGGCTCTTGATCGAAACGTGTCGTCGCGGGCCTCGGGAGCGCGCCCCCCACGAATCGCAAATTCGTGGGACCCCCGATTTTGAACGGCCGAAACTCCCGACCCAGACCACCCCGAACCTTGTGTGAGAGCTCGTTGGAAAGGTTCCGTTCTAGGCTAGCTTCGATTCAAATGTGGTGTAATTTGCCCTGGGCATTCCAGAGATAAAAGCCTCAAAAGACATGCCTTTGAACAGTCATAACTCCCGGGCCCAATCGCCCATAAACACCGCGATGGTCTCATTCAACAGGGCTCCTCAAGAACTATCTATGCTCTGAATTTCAGAATTTTTCGCCTTCTGGTTCCCGAGATATAAGTGAAAAACCAAATTCCCATTCATTCATTCAAACACTTCAACTGTAAGATGGAGGCTGTAATTCCACTGTTGTCAACTAGAGGGAGCAGCAGTATTAGACATAGTATTAATCTTTTTATCAGCTTTCAGCTTTGGCCAACAAACAAATGGTTAAAGCAATTTTTTAAAAATTATTATTGGACTGATAATATAGATCACAATGAAATATATGAAATGGTTAGACCATTAAAATATTTTTTCACAATAACACATCCTAAAGACATTGAAAACATATTTGTATTTGTGTGTGTGTGTGTGTGTGTGTGTGTGTGTGTGTGTGTGTGTGTGTGTGTGTGTGTGTGTGTAAGCATGCATTATTGAGTTAACATGGAAAACACTTATATTACAATAACTATTATAACACAATCATATTTTGTCAGTGTTTATCACTTCATTTGCACTGACACTTCACATAATTGCTAGTAATGTGGTAAATCACGCTAGAAACATGGTAAATCATAGTAAATCATTGATGGTCTCATTCAACAGGGCTCCTCAAGCACTATCTATGCTCTGAGTTTCAGAATTTTTCGCCTTCTGGTTCCCGAGATATAAGTGAAAAACCAAATTCCCATTCATTCATTCAAACACTTCAACTGTAAGATGGAGGCTGTAATTCCACTGTTGTCAACTAGAGGGAGCAGCAGTATTAGACATAGTATTAATCTTTTTATCAGCTTTCAGCTTTGGCCAACAAACAAATGGTTAAAGCAATTTTTTAAAAATTATTATTGGACTGATAATATAGATCACAATGAAATATATGAAATGGTTAGACCATTAAAATATTTTTTCACAATAACACATCCTAAAGACATTGAAAACATATTTGTATTTGTGTGTGTGTGTGTGTGTGTGTGTGTGTGTGTGTGTGTGTGTGTGTGTGTGTGTGTGTGTGTGTGTGTGTGTGTGTGTGTGTAAGCATGCATTATTGAGTTAACATGGAAAACACTTATATTACAATAACTATTATAACACAATCATATTTTGTCAGTGTTTATCACTTCATTTGCACTGACACTTCACATAATTGCTAGTAATGTGGTAAATCACGCTAGAAACATGGTAAATCATAGTAAATCATTGATGGTCTCATTCAACAGGGCTCCTCAAGCACTATCTATGCTCTGAGTTTCAGAATTTTTCGCCTTCTGGTTCCCGAGATATAAGTGAAAAACCAAGCACTTCAACTGTAAGATGGAAGCTGAAATACCACTGTCCACTAGAGGGAGCAGCAGTATTGCATATTATCTTTTCATTAGTTTTCAGTATTGGGAAACAAACAAATGCTTTAAAAAGCAATCTTTTTTTCTTTTTTTTCTTTTCTTTTTTATATTATTAGATCACAAAGGAATTCTAATAGACCAATAAATATATTTTCTCAATAACATATTCCAAAACATTAAAAACCTATTTGTATTTGTGTATGTTTATTTCTCTGTGTGTGTGTGTGTGTGTGTGTGTGTGTGTGTGTGTGTGTGTGTGTGTGTGTGTGTGTGTGTGTGTGTGTGTGTGTGTGTGTGTGTAAGCATGCATTATTGAGTTAACATGGAAAAACTGGTTTGCTTTAGTCCAGAAAACAGGTGAAAATCATGAAGTTTAAAGTGAAAGTGAGCCAATAAGTGGTCTTCTTCTGCCCTCTGCTGGCCATTCTACTTATTAATGAAGTCTTTTCACATGTGCTCACATTTATATTTAGACTCTAAAAATCACTTATATAACAATAACTATTATAACACAATCAGATTTTGTCAGTGTTTATCACTTCATTTGCACTGACACTTCACATAATTGCTAGAAACATGGTAAATCATAGTAAATAATACTATAATGTGGTGTATCAAGGTAAACCATGCTAGAATCCTGGCAAATCATTCTAGAACGTGGTAAATCATGGTAAACTATGCTAAAACAGGGTAAATCATGGTAAATCATGATAAACTATGGTAAATCATGTTAGAATGTGGCATATCATGGTAAATCATGCTAGAACAGGGTAAATCATGGTAAACTATGATAAATCATGATAAACTATGGTAAACCATGCTAGAATCACAGTAAACAATGGTAAATCATACTAGAATGTAGTATATCATGGTAAATCATGCTAGAATATGGTAAATCAAGGTAAACTAAGATAAAATCATGGTAAACTATGTCAATCATGCTAGAATCATAGTAAATAATACTAGAATGTGGTAAATTATTGTGGGAGGAGCCTATTTTACTAAAATGGCTATAACTCAAGAAGTAAATGAGATATCTTCACCAAACTCAGTACACATGTGTATGGGTTCAATTTGAGGTCACAGTAAACAATTTTATGGAGATCGGTCCATAGATGGCACTATAACTCCTATAAAAAGCTTTAAAAACATAAATTTCCTATGGTATATTGCCTGTATTGGCAGTAAATGGTCTTTTCCATCTATTATGTCAGTGCTTATATGCTTGCTAAATAAAACTTAATAACTTTTGATGCTTTTCTACTTAAAGGCCTTAAATGCTTGAACCCCGATAAATGCTGCTTGCAGCTTTAATTAGGGGTTCAAGCACGAAGTGCTGAAACCCTATTGTAATTGTCCTGATTTTTATTATTATTTTTCTTCTGCCGTAAAACGCATCGTGCAGCCCAAACCGTAAGAGCTGGAACCTTGAAACTTTGCCAGATGGTAGTACAAAAATCGAGGAGAGGTTATCAAATTATGACCCCGATTGGCCCATAGGTGGCGCTATAGCAACCAAAAGCGCGAAACTGCTCAGAACTCCTAGACCGTATGTCGTAGACTCAAGTGTCTTATATCATTGGAAAGCTGGACGCCTGACGAACAAAACGTATATCTCCGATTTCATTTCCGCCATGATAGATTTTCCGCCATTTTTAATTTTGTCAAAAACCTACTTTTGCGAACTAGTCCCTGGTTTTTCGCCCGATCGGAACCAAACCAGTACAGAAATGTTCTCTAGAAACTGAAGATCAATAATTATCGAAAAAAAGTCGAAATTTCGATTCACGGACGCTAAGGGGCGCCAAAACGTACGTTGTGGGAGGGGCCTATTTTACTAAAATGGCTATAACTCCAGAAGTAAATGAGGTATCTTCACCAAACTCGGTACACATATGTATGAGCTCAATATGAGGTAACAGTAAAAAAATCGCGGCGATTTGCCACATGGTGGCGCTATAATATGAAAAAAACATAAAACAGGCTTTAACCACCTGACCGTTAGTCCGATTGACTTGAAAATTGGTATGCAGTGTCTTGGTCCAAGGTGTCATGTATGTGTATGAGGACATTGGCGTATCTAAAAAAACATGGCCGCCATCGGCCAATGAAGTTTGAGCACCTATTAGACAAGGTTAACGGAGGCCGATCGGAACGAAACTCGGTGGGCATGTTCTACTCATGGCCCTAGAGGTCTGTAAGAATTTTGAAAGAAATCGGCCACTAGTTGGCGCTAACGAGATTTATGGCTCTGTAATCACGTGGTGTTACACTTATTGTCACAAAATGGATACCATTTGATAGATCTCCTCTTGTTGAACAACTTTGCCTCAAGAACCATTGCTGTCAATCAAACCGTTCATTAAATATTCGTAATTATGTTAAAACCCTACTTTTGCGAACTAGTCCTAGGTTTTTCGCCCGATCGGAACCAAACCAGTCTAGGACAATTCTATGGACTCTCTAGGTCAATAATTATCAAAAAAAAGTTGAACTTTTGCATTTTTCGCATGGCTAACAGGGTCATTTAGAAAATGGGCGTGGTAAAATGCACTCAAAAGCCTATAAATCCTAAACGAAAACTCAGAACTTCACGAAAATTGATGAGCATATGTGTCATAACCTGCTTAAGAAGCATGGAAAATTTTATGGAGAGCGGACCATAGTTGGCGCTATAACTGTTAAAACGCTTTAAAACCATATATTTCCTATGGTAAATTGCCTGTATTTGCTGTAAATGGTGTCTTCTATCATATAATGTTCATATCATAATGTTCAAAACCAGTGCAGCACAATTCTCTGAACTCTCTAGATCAATAATTATCAGAAAAAAAGTTTAACTTCTTCAAAAGGTGATTTTATATGAATATAATGACATATTAAGCCAATAAGTGGTATTTTACTGCCCCCTGCTGTCATTTCATCATACTACTCCCTAATATTGTTATAAAATTCATATTTAGACTTTATAAAATCATTATTTGAACATTTACAATCACATTTTGTCAAAACTCATCTATTGAGTATTACTATTGACAATTGTGTTACACTGAGATATGGAAATGGACGAAAGTAAATGAATGAAATGAAACGAAAGTATAACGGCATTTAAGCCACGCCCCCAAATACAAATTCATTCATAACTCGAAAACGGAAAGTCGTTACGCGCTCAAATTTTGATGGTGAGGACCTCTCGGGGCTCTTGATCGAAACGTGTCGTCGCGGGCCTCGGGAGCGCGCCCCCCCGCACATCGCAAGCCCGCGGTCCCCCGACTTTGAACGACCGCAACTCCCGACCCAAACCACCCCGAACCTTGTGTGAGAGCTCGTTGGAAAGGGCGCGTCCTTGGCTAGCTTCGATTCAAATGTGGTGTTATTTGCCCTGGGCATTCCAGAGATAATAGCCCGAACAGATATGCCTTATAACAGTCATAACTCCCAGCCCCAATCGCCCAAAAACACCTTGATGGTCTCATTCAACAGGGCTCCTCAAGCACTATCTATGCTCTGAGTTTCAGAATTTTTCGCCTTTTGGTTCCTGAGATATAAGTAAAAAAACAAATTCCCATTCATTCATTCAAACACTTCAACTGTAAAAAAAGCTATAATACCACTGTTGTCCACTAGAGGGAGCAGCAGGATTACGCATGATCTTTTAATTCGCTTTCAGTATTGGGAAATAAACAAATGCTTTAAGAAGCAATCTTTTTTATTACGATGTTTTTTGTTTTATTATGATATTTGTATATATTTTATTTTTCTATTATGATTATGAACGGTTTGATTGACATTAGTGATTCTTGAGGCAAAGTTGTTCAAGATGAGGAGATGAAGATATTTTCACAATATCACATCATAAAAACATTGAAAACATATTTGTCTTTGTGTGTGTGTGTGTGTGTGTGTGTGTGTGTGTGGATGGATGTGTTTGTGTTTGTGTGTGTGTCTGTGTGTGTAAGCATGCTTAATGGAAAGAACATGGAGAAACTGCTTTGTTTTACTGGTGGATAAAAAAGTCTTTCAAATGAAAGTGAGTCAATTAGTGGTCTTCTACTGCCCTCTGCAGGACATTCTACTTAATAAAATATTTTCATCTGTGCTTTTGCATTAGTTTTTGGACTATATAAAATTACTTGCATGAAAATCACCTATTATAACACAGTCATGTTTTGTCAAAGTTTATCACTTCATTTTTACTGAGCTCTCAGTTTGAACAATTCTGCCTCTCAGTGATTAATTTGAAATCTGAAAATGGTGTTATACAGAGGAGATTTGCAATTATCATTTTGTTACCTATCTTTTATTTTAAATATCTACATCTACAAAAAAATGTGTGTGCATGTGTGTGTTCAAGCATGGTTAGTGTATTAAGTATTATTGTTTAAGTATTATTGTTTTCATTTACATTTTAACCACCAGAAGAAGAACACTCATTGGTTCATTCTGCTCACTAAAATATTATTTTTCATTTTTTTTCCATTTGAAATATTGTTTAAACTTAATAAAATCATTAAAATAACATTTCAAATCATATTTTGTCTGTTTATAAATTCCACAGACTCACATTGGCTGCAATACTAATGTTTTTGTAAAACACAGACCTGATAGTCTAATCTGTGTGTATTGTGCATATATTATTGATATTATTACTATTGTAAATCATGTTATTGTAACTCATATCTTAATAGAATATTATTTGTAATTTTAATTCTTTATTTCTTAATTGTTTTTTTATGATTACTACAGATATTATCACCAAAGATATCAACTACACCTTCACTTTTAGTATTGATACGCTGCACACACAGCACAATCACACACTCACTAATGCATTCAAATAAATGTAATCTTACTGTGCTACTTTATTTGTACATGATTAGAATGAACAGAAATCTAAGACTATTTTTCTTCTTTTGTTAAAGCCATTTCAGACTCCAAGTAAGCATTATATTACTAATCATCTATTTTAAAGGTGCCATACAATTGAAAACTGTATTTATCTTGGCATAGTTGAATGATAAGAGTTCTGGACATGGAACTGACATACCGTGAGCCTCAAACACCATTGTTTCCTCCTTCATGTGTAAATCTCCTGTTTGCAAAAGACCGCAGAAAAATGAGTGAATCCCACCATAACACCGACTGTGACGTTGGAGTCAGGATCATTAATATTTATACCCCCCAAATTTGGATTTTCCAGTCAATGTTCTAGGCCAGGCAGTGTTAATGTGGACCTGCACAGCCGAATCATCAGAAGATCTGCAGGTATTGTGAAGAAGCAAGCAAGGACAATAGTGAAAATGGCAGATCATGGATATAAATGTTATGTCTGAGGCTGTGCTGCGGATTTGAGAACTTTTCATTCCCTTCCCACAAAAGAGAACTGTCAACAGGCATGGTTGATGTTTACAACAGGATACCTCACCATTTTAATTCAAAGCTGTTAGTTTGCTCTTAACGGAGGCCGATCAGAACGAAACTAGGTGGGCATGTTCGACTCGTGGCCCTAGAGGTCTGTAAGAATTTTGAAAAATCAGCCACTAGTTGACGCTAACAGGTTTTACGGCTATGTAATCACGTGATGCATATCATTTGATAGATCTCCTCATACTGAACAACTTTGCCTCAAGAACTACTGCTGTCAATCAATTTGTTCATTAAATACTTGCGATTATGTTAAAAACCTACTTTTGCGAACTAGTCCTAGGTTTTTCGCCCGATCGGAAATATACCAGTGCAGTACAATTCTCTGGAAGCTCTAGATTATTAATTATATAAAAACTTTAACTTTACCCATTGGGTAGCCATAACAGGATCATTTAGAAAATGTGTATGGCAAAAAACACTCAAAAGCCTGTAAATCCTAAACAAAAACTCAGACAACTCACTAAACTGCCTTATGTGCTTAAAGACCCTAAATGCTTGAACCCCGCTAAATGCTGCTTGCAGCTTTAATTAGGGGTTCAAGCACGAAGTGCTGAAACCCTATTGTAATTGTCCTGATTTTTATTATTATTTTTCTTCTGCCGTAAAACGCATCGTGCAGCCCAAACCGTAAGAGCTGGAACTTTGAAACTTTGCCATATGGTAGTACAAAAATCGAGGAGAGGTTATCAAATTATGACCTCGAATGGCCCATAGGTGGCGCTATAGCGACCAAAAGCGCGAAACTGCTCATAACTCCTAGACCGTATGTCGTAGACTCAAGTGTCTTATATCATTGGAAAGCTGGATGCCTGACGAACAAAACGTATATCTCCGATTTCATTTCCGCCATGATAGATTTTCCGCCATTTTGAATTTTGTCAAAAACCTACTTTTGCGAACTAGTCCCTGGTTTTTTGCCCGATCGGAACCAAACCAGTGCAGAAATGTTCTCTGGAGTCTGAATATCAATAATTATCGAAAAAAAGTTGAAATTTCCATTCAAGGTCGCTAAGGGGCGCCCAAATGTATGTTGTGGGAGGAGCCTATTTTACTAAAACGGCTATAACTCCAGAAGTAAATGAGGTATCTTCACCAAACTCGGTACAAATGTGTAAGAGGTCAATTTGAGGTCACAGTCAAAAAACCGCGGCGAATGGCCACATGGTGGCGCTATAACATGAAAAAAACATAAAACGGCCCATAACCACCTGACCGTTAGTCCGATTGACTTGAAAATTAGTATGCAGTGTCTTGGTCCAAGGTGCCATGTATGTCTATGAGGACATTGGCGTATCTCAAAAAACATGGCCGCCATCGGCCAATGAAATTTGAGCACCTATTAGACAAGGTTTACGGAGGCTGATCGGAACAAAACTCGGTAGGCATGTTCGACTCATGGCCCTAGAGGTCTGTAAGAATTTTGAAAGAAATCGGCCACTAGTTGGCGCTAACGAGTTTAAAGGCTCTGTAATCACGTGGTGTTACACTTATTGTCACAAAATGCATACCATTTGATAGATCTCCTCTTGTTGAACAACTTTGCCTCAAGAACCATTGCTGTCAATCAAACCGTTCATTAAATATTCGTAATTATGTTAAAAACCTACTTTTGCGAACTAGTCCCTGGTTTTTCGCCCGATCACAACCAAACCAGTCTAGGACAATTCTATGGACTCTCTAGGTCAATAATTATCAAAAAAAAGTTGAACTTTTGCATTTTTCTCATGGGTATATTGGGTCATAAAGAAAATGGGCGTGGCAAAATGCACTCAAAAGCCTATAAAACCTAAACGAAAACACAGAACTTCACAAAAATGTATGCGCATATTTGTCATAACATGCTAAAGAAGCCTGGAAATTTGTATGGAGATCGGACCAAAGGTGGCGCTATAACTGTTAAAACACTTTAAAACCATATATTTCCTATGGTAAATTGCCTGTATTGGCTGTGAATGGTCTTTTCCTATGAAAAATTCCATAGGAAATAATTTGATCAAAATGAAATAATTTTCATATAATAATGTTCATGACTCTTAATAAGCATGAAACATTTCAGACAGATCAGACAAAATTTGCCTCTATAACAGTCAAAAAGGTAAAAATTATATAACATGTCATTAAGCCTATAAGTGGTATTTTACTGCTTTTATTCATGCCTGGTGTAAAAATTATGACTAGTACTATTATACAAAAGTTGAGAGTACAGGACATTAGGAACTTTAGACACAGAGATATTTCTTATAAAATAAAGCAGAGAGACAATCCTTGAGAGACCAGTGCATTCTTAGTATATTAGCTCTTCTATAACAGTTTAAATTGAGTCGTGTCGATCTGTTCTGGAGAAATTATATTTTTCAATCAGTTCTTTTTTTTTTTCTTTACTTGATGCACTCGATTACACCACTGGGCAATAACACACGATTCATCCAATCACTGATTGTGCTGCTGTGACTGACACCCCTGAGAGCCAACAGAAGCGGCATATTCATAAGGCCCGCCCACAGGTCGCGCAGGCGCTGCCGCTGTCAGCATAAACAGAGAATCAGATGAGAACAGATCAAATGAGACACGGAGCATTTCTCCAGAAACTCCTTGCACTAAATGATAATCATAATCTATCGAGAACTGTGATTGTGTGCACTTGTAAACTTTGGATGCTTCAGCCTGGAGTGTTGTCGTCAGAGAGAGGTGAAGTGGAAATCGGAGTAAAGATTTAGTGGATCCCAGAGCGGTAATCTTTATTGAATAGTCTTTTTTTTATTGAATATGTGATGCAATCTCGTTTTGGTGAGTGACATTTTTTTATCATATGTTATCTTATGAAAGATATGTCAATTTCAGAAATGATTTGATATGAGCTGAGTGTAGGCCGCACAGCGCGAGCTGAACTAATTAGCCGTAGGCTAAAGCTATCACGTATAACAATGATCATTGTGTCATGAGTTGAGACAATGGGTCTTATTCATGAAACACGAGCAGAACGAATTTTTGTGTAAATCGTGTGTAAAGTGGTTCTGACGTAAATTTTCGGATTCATTAAAATGTTCGTATTTTCCAAACGTTAGTTGGTACGAAAGAGATCTACACCTGCTCCCAGCCACGCGTAAATAGTGCGTTTAACATCCGAACGTTTTGCTCATTAATAAGGCTGCATTTTAATTCACCTTAATCGTGTACATATTTACACAGCATTTTGAAAAAATATTAGGTAACACTTTACAATACGGGTGCACTAATCTGCATTAATTCATATTTAACTAATGCACAGATAATCATGTGTTAATGTATGACTCATGAAGAACTAAACCATTAATTAATGATTACTGCATCAGCAACTAATAAAGATTCTAAATGATTAATAGATTAAGTAATATATGAATTGTTATTAATTAAATGTGTCAAGTTATTAATTAAATGTGTCAATGTATTAATTAATTAATAACTTATTTTATTAACTAAAAGTGTAAATGAATGCGTTAATTACCACAGTTGGTCAAAGCAATGTACTTCAACTTCCAGTTGTCTGCTTTAATTAATCATTAACTAATGATTTGCAAATGCATCATTATGTTATGACTTTACTTGTTGAGGCACATGACTATTAACTAATTGTTAAGTAATATGCCATTTATGGGTTTTGACAGTTTGCACATGCAGTGAATGTAATGTCGGTGAACGTGTTTGAAGGATGGGGTGAGTTGGGCTGCACACAAATATCAGCACACCAGAATCTGAACTCCTGAAGCTGTCACACTGTGTTTAAACCAGGGTTTCCGTTGTCCGGTAATTGCCGGACATTGGCCGGAAAAAAAATGAAATGTCCGACAAAATTAAATCTCTCCGGTCAAATTGTCCGATTAAAATTGCCTAATAATCCCGCCCCCCTAACACAATCGGAATTTGAGAATAAGCCTAAAATGTATAAAACAAAAATACACCGACCTTTGGCTATGTTATAAAGGAACAGGCTCTACCGTTTGAAAGTTATTAAACGACATCGCATGCTGCATTTCAAATAAAGCGCACGCCTAAAACGGCTGTAATATAGACCTAAACAACGAACGAATGAGTGAGACGTTTCAAATATGGCCAGGCCCAGGCAGACTAGCCGTAAAAGCTTTTTTCAGAGGCCAGACGCGACGGACGATGGTGAATCAGGAACACCTGAAGCCTCAGATGTCCAGACAGCTCCACCACCACCGGAGAAAAAGCAGAATCGGATCAAGACGAAGCAGCGAAGTCGCCTTGCGGAGAACAAGGTTACGCGGCTTATGCGCATTGCAAGTTGCGGAGAGACACTAGCCGCGTTTCCATTAGGCAACCCTTCAAATTGAAATTGCGAATTAAAAATACGCACAATGGAAACACGTTAATTTCGCAAAAACTCCCGTTTATCGCAAGAACGTTTTTATGCTCGCATGAGGTGGTTTTTCAGGCAATTCGAAAAAGGAATATTTCGCAAAACTGCAATGGAAACAGTTTTTGCGCATTTGCAGTCACCTGACATAGAAGACGCGGTGTGTTTGAGGTCCATGTATAGCTACGCAAATAATAATCATTTTATATTATTTTATTATATTATAACATTTAATAAGCTATATTTAGAAGACGCTTTTATGCAAAAAAGGAACAAAGCTGAGTGTGGAGCGCGCACTGCATGGCACGGAGGCGCGGGCGTGACCACTTGCATTTTCCTATTAACAGTGGAAACAACTAAAATACTCTGTCATTTCTGGTCATACAGAAAATAATAATACATTATTCTCAACTACTTTTATTTGTGTAAACTCACAGTAACAAGAAAACGTTGTGCTTTTGTAAAATAAAATAAAACAATCAGACGCACTTTCATGATCTCCATAAACTGGAGCGTGAGAATTGAAACAAAATATAGCCTGTGTAGGCTAAAGCTTGAAATGTCCACTTTAAAACGAACAAATTCGAATCGAAAGCTAATCCCTTCTGATTATGTACCTAATCCGTATGAAATGTGCATTTCTCTCTAAAAGCGCATCTGCTTAACAGCGGAGATGAAGATGTGATTTTAGCCGACACTTAGAAAACAATAGTTTATTAATAATATTAATGGCTCTTCTCATTCAGCTCTGCGGGAAAAACATCAATTCCAGGTTCTAATTTGGCCTTTGAAAACCAGTAAAATCGACATGTTTTCCATATTAATTTGTGAATATGTTAAATGTTTAATAAAGGGGCAAAAAGTCATAAACAAAAATCAGAAAATGCGTCGGTATTTACTTTTTTTGCGCAGCAGTTTGTGTAGCAAGTTCAAATAAAAATTTTGGTGTTCAACTTTGCGTTTTAAAAAGACAACAACCGTTCATTTTTCGTTTTTCAATTACGGGTTAAAAAAGGGAAAACGAATGGACAAAAGTAGCCTACATGGATCGTTTGGACAGAATACGAGACAGAGTTCTTTATTAAATTCATAAAAGAAACAATAATTAGCCTATAGGAATACTGGATTCTAAATCTCAAATAAATGCCACAATCAAAACCTCGGAGCAGAAATGAGGGCGAAACACCCAGAAACTCCTTATGTGTCGTTCGCAGTACAAGGGTCTTTCCCTGCCATTAATGCTTGGATAACACGCCACGTCTCCTTCCATTAATCATAATAATAATGTCTAATGCGGTGGCAGTGATATTATATAAACCAACGTCTGTTGCCGTGATTTTTTTAAATGACTTATCGTGAGAGAAAAAAGGACGTTTAGTCGCATATAACATCGGTTAATGGAAACGCCGTCATTTCGCAATAGTTTTTTATCGATATTTAGATAATAGCGCAAAACATTTGCGCAAATCTGTAATGGAAATGCGGCTATTTACACCGCGAGATATTCAGATATTTTATGTGGGGAAGGGGGATTGGTTTGTTAAACTATGAATGTGAAACCATAGTAAAAACAATTGGCGTTGGTTGACGCCAATCGGACGTTCATGGTTTTTTTTTTCGTCTATTTGAAAGTTAGGCTAATAAACATGTTGCATTCTATACGGCCTGATTATGTCATTTTTTAAAGTTACATAGCCTGCCTCCAGTTTTCCTCAACTTGACTAATTAAGAGGCAATATTTGACCGGCATATCATCAAAATGTCCGGAAAACGAAATCTCTGCCGGTCACTTTGACCGGCATCATTTTTTTCTAGCGGAAACTCTGGTTTAAACTGGACGAGACCAGCTGTCTACACCTGGACATGACAGACCATCGCAAGTCCATTAGTCCTTCGTAACAGAACTAGCACAAGAGCTCTGAGTACGTCAGTAATAGAGTGTGGCATCGGTTTACTGACTGGGTTTTGTCGTGTAGTGTCGCGACGCATCCAGTGTAGTATCACTGACTATAATGGACGTTCTATTGTCTTTGTCCAGTCTAGACACAGTGTTATGAACTAGCAGCGCTCAACCGCATGTTCTCAGTGTATGTTAACCTGACATAGTCCTGTGCCATGAACAACAAAGTTCATCGGACTCAGTGAAATCTTGGTTGTACATGGTTGGAAATTGAAATCCATGGCTTAGTGTGGATGTCAAAACCAAAATGGCATATTACTTAACAATTAGTTAATAGTCATGTGCCTCAACAAGTAAAGTCATAACATAATGATGCATTTGCAAATCATTAGTTAATGATTAATTAAAGCAGACAACTGGAAGTTGAAGTACATTGCCTTGACCAATTGTGGTAATTAACGCATTGATTTAGACTTTTAGTTAATAAAATAAGTTATTAATGAATTAATACATTATGACACATTTAATTAATAACAATTCATATATTACTTTATATTAATCATTTAGAATCTTCATGATGCAGTAATCATTAATTAATGGTTTAGTTCTTCATGAGTCATACATTAACACATGATTATCTGTGCATTAGTTAAGCATGAATTAATGGTTATTAGTGCACCCGTATTGTAAAGTGTTACCAAATATTATATATAGTAATTACATACGGTTTTTCTTTTTACTTTTATTACGACAGCCAGTAATTACGAGAGCCATCTGCAAACGGAACAAAAGTCCGCAAGTTTTTTTTATTTAATTTTTTTATTCAAGCTGTTTATTCTTTTACAAGTCCGCAAGTCACAAATAATGCAGTCAAGCTTCATGTCAAACCATTTTCTTTTCACTTCTAGGACTGTTCGATTAACAGATGAAACTCCATTAACTGCATCTATGCTGCCAAGCTTCCTTTTTTTTAGGCCTGATACGCCACTATGTACGCTTGAAAACAAAATGTGGCGTTTTGAATGAACTTCTGATAATAAACTTCAATTTCTACATCTGAGAAATTTCTCTTCTTCATTCGTTTTTGAGAAGACAAGTTGAAATCCTTCGTTTGGTGTCATAATATAATGCCCATATAGCCTATAGTTTTCAGTCGGTTTTAATGGGCGGGATTTATGGTAATTTAGAGAATGAGCGTGCACACGCGTCCCATTTACAACTGATTGGAATTCATTAACACACACACACACACACACACACACACACACACACACACACACACACACACACACACACACACACACACACACACACACTTCACTATCACATCTGACGTTTACGAAGTATTTCTGAATCAGGAGAAGAATTTTCGGGAATGTCGCCTTTACGCGCAAATCACTCACATATTTACTCGTATATTTACAATTTCATGAATGAGACCCATTGAGTGATTAATGAGTGTCTGTGTTAAGTAACTGTCGAAAAGTTCGATTAATGTGTCATTTGAACTGCGCATGTATATGATTTGTTACTGAAATGTTGAATCAGAAATGAATTATTGTACGTTTGCCTTGTGTTTTCCAAGGCTGCGTTTTCTTGTTCTCTGTTTTTTTTCCTATGTGAACGTGATCGGCAAGTGTATCCTGTTTTGTGCCATAAATAATCCTGTGGAGGTGAATCGCCTGCCTATTGAATACAATTAAATATGCACAAATGGCTAGCTGACCAGTGCCCATGGACCGGTTTCCACTTTGAACCATAATTTGAAACCATCAACTGGTAGGATAATTACAATTTTCTTTTGTTTTTCGGACTCACAGGACTTTTAATTTGTGAAATAAATTTATTTATTTTTACATCTGAAATGGAGAGACTTCAACTGATCGAGAGAAGTCTGAACAACTCTTTAAACTGAATCATTTGATTCACGAACTCTGGTCAGCTACGTCGTTATTCATGTTGTTGAACATACTATTTTACTATACAAAGATAAGGTGGTTAATTGGAAGGAATGATGAATCACATTGTCTTTTGAGTCAAATCCGATATCGGATTACTAGTATTTCTTTCGTCAACAAAAATTATAACTAAATATTGTCGTCAACGAACCACGTGACGAAAACGAGACGCAACGTAAATGCTGGTCATGTGACAATAACTATAATTAATGTATAATGCAATATTGTTGACGAATAAAAACGAGACTAAATGTGGTTTACAAAATAAAAACTATGTTAAAATGTCTCTTCATTTTCGTTGACCAAAACGAGATGAAATGTTATGACGCTATTTCGTCTTGTTTAGTCACATTATTATTATTATTATTATTATTATTTTGCAGTATTTCTGTTTCCCGTGTCTCACTTCAGGGGCTGCATCAGGGCGCACTGCGCAGACGACGTCACTTCCTCAAGCCCCACTCGCGGCATTATTTAGAAGATGCAGCTGCGGTGAGTTAGCGTAAACGACAACAAACAAAGTTAAGTCTGACGCCCGATTCACACATAGGGCCCTATTTTAACGATCTGAAACGCAAGTATCAAGCGCGAAACGCAAGTAACTTTGTGGCCGGGTCTTGGGCGCTGTTGCTATTATACCGGCGGGATAAATTACTCTTGCGCTCAACGCAAATCTAAAATGTGTTGGTCTGCAGTAGCTTCATTACTCATAGGTGTGGTTTGGGCGTAACGTGAAATAAACCAATCAGAGCGTCATCTCACATTCCCTTTAAGAGCAGACGCGCTTATTCTATAGCGGATTCGTATTATAACGGTGGATTTGCCAGACGCGCGCCAGCAGCGATTCACAGCCGAGGAGACCGACGTTCTCGTCAGGGCCGTAAAACACAGAGAAGTGACATTGGGGATGGAGAAACACACCCAAATTAACTTCGGTTAAACAGGCGTATGATAATTTGGGTAAATGTGTAAACTAGAAGTATGCTTTTATAATTATCTATCTATCTATCTATCTATCTATCTATCTATCTATCTATCTATCTATCTATCTATCTATCTATCTATCTATCTATCTATCGTAATGTATGATTTGCAAAAATGAAAACGGCTGCTTCTGTGTGAGAGAATCAAAGTGTATGTGCGTTGTGCACACGCTACATTGATTATGGCCAAGCATGCGCCCTTAAAATAGCATAAGAATAACATGTGCAACGCACCACTGACTTTAAACTAGATTTTTTCAGTTAGTGGCGGAATTGTTTTCTAAACGTGCAAAATAGCATGAGGGAACGTTTGCGCCGGAACACGCCGCCTCTTTGCGCTGAACCGCCCCCGGGAGCGCAAGTGTATTTCTTAGTTAACCGACGTGCGTCTGTGGAGGGAAAAGTCCGCTGTGCGCGGGTGCAAAATAGGAATGATACATGCGGCGGTGTACAAAGTCAATTGCGCTGGGTGCAAGATAGGGCCCATACTCCGTGTGCAGTGCATATGCGGTGCAGGAGCAGCACTCGCTATAGTGCTTTCACATATGCTGCGTTTGCAGTGCGTAACTGATCCACGGCTGAACCACAAACACATACTCACTATTTTTATTTCAAATCCAGAAGTTATCAAATACTTTTATTTAAAAAAAGTTTTGTCAGCATTACGATTCTCTTTGTACACACATACTCTTTAATGGTCGTAATTCACTTTTAAGCACAATTTAAACAATGTATTCAATGCACTACTTCTATCTAGATTTATTAGCAAGTGGTAAAATATTTAGCCATATAGTTATATTAAAATGACAAATATTTTAAATTAAAACTTAAAATTGACAAAAACAACCGACTCTCATGCCTTTTCTTTTGCATTTAAATTAATACAGTAAATCTTGGATGTCAGAAAGAACTTGTTTTTCAACCTGCACGAATGAGACGAGTGTTACTTTTCTGTTCACTATTTTCGCTATTTTTCCATAGTGATACACTATATTGACTGGGTTAAATAGAATTGCATTTCTAAAAAGAGACTAAAATACAATTTTCATTGACTAAAACTAGACTAAGGGCGCTTTCACACTTGGTTCGATTGCCTGTTCCTAACCCGAGTTCGATTGCTCCCCCCCTGCCCCCGATGGACTTGTGTTCACATATTATTTGTATCCGAACCGCAGTATGCTTGTGTCATCAAGTTGCAGCTGGTGCGTAATCGTGTTGCTTGGTAACCGCTATGAATGAAAAGGCGTCAAAATGGATAGAATTGCTCGCTTCACATTTGTTCTTTTTTTTTTTTTAACCTTTGGTTTTGTTTTCAAAGAAAAGATCCAGAAAGAGAAACACATGTGTTTGTCTGCCGCAAAAGTACTAAAATCGTTCCAAAGACAGCGGGCTGTCCGCCGAAGACAATTTTTGCGGAGGCAGCCAGAAATCATCTCTCTGCTTGCAGTGCGTCAATCCCGCTTTTCATCAAGTTAAGTGTATACATGACGAGAATAATTCCTGTTAGTGATCCAGAGCGCAATCCATTTAGACGCCGACAAACTTTATTGCTGCGGATAAAACAATAAACCTCCGCAGAAGCATTCCAGAGGTACTCCGTGAGGAACAAAACATGTTCCAAACATAAAACAGGCTATAACCACCTGACCGTTAGTCCAATTGACTTGAAAATTGGTATGCAGTGTCTTGGTCCAAGGTGCCATGTATGTCTATGAGGACGTTGGCGTATCTCGAAAAACATGGCCGCCATCGACCAATGAAATTTGAGCACCTATTAGACAAGGTTTACGGAGGCCAATCGGAACGAAACTCGATGGGCATGTTCGACTCATGGCCCTAGAGGTCTGTAAGAGTTTTGAAAGAAATCGGCCACTAGTTGGCGCTAATGAGTTTTATGGCTCTGTAATCACGTGGTGTAAAACTTAACAACTTTTGATGCTTTTGTGCTTAAAGTCCTTAAAGGCCTTAACTGCTTGAACCCCGATAAATGCTGCTTGCAGCTTTAATTATTATTATTATTATTATTCTTCCGCCGTAAAACGCATCGTGCAGCCCAAACCGTAAGTGCTAGAGACTTGAAACTTGGCCAGATGGTAGTACAAAAATCGAGGAGAGGTTATCAAATTATGACGCTGATTGGCCCATAGGTGGCGCTATAGCAACCAAAAGCGCGAAACTGGTCATAACTCCTAGACGATAAGTCATAGACTCAAGTGTCTTATATCATTGGAAAGCTGGACGCCTGACGAACAAAACGTATATCTCCGATTTTATTTCCGTCATGATAGATTTTCCGCCATTTTGAATTTTGTCAAAAACCTACTTTTGCAAACTAGTCCCTGGTTTTTCGTCCGATCGGAACCAAACCAGAGCAGAATTGTTCTCTGGAGTCTGAAGATCAATAATTATTGAAAAAAAGTCGAAATTCCGATTCCTGGTCGCTAGGGGGTGATAAATTAAGGTTGTGGGAGGAGCCTATTTTACTAAAATGGCTATAACTCGAGAAGTAAATGAGATATCTTCACCAAACTTGGCACACATGTTTAAGAGGTCAATCTGAGGTCACAGTAAAAAAAATTGCGTCGATTGGCCACATGGTGGCGCTATAAAATAAAAAAACATATAGACACCTGACCGTTTTTCCGAATGACTTGAAATTTGGTATGCAGTGTCTTGGCCCAAGGGGCCACCTATGTCTAAAAGGATATTGGCGTATCTCGAAAAACATGGCCGCCATTGGCCAATGAGGTTTGAGCACCGTTAACGAAGTCCGATCGGAGCGAAACTCGGTGGGCATGTTCGGCTCAAGCCCCTAGAGGTCTGTAAGAATTTTGAAAGAAATCGGCCACTAGTTGGCGCTAACGAGTTTTATGGCTCTGTAATCACGTGGTGTTACACTGATCATCACAAAATGCATATCATCTTATAGATCTGCTCATGCTGAACAACTTTGCCTCAAGAACCATTGCTGTCAATCAAACCGTTCATTAAATATTCATGAATATGTTAAAAACCTACTTTTGCAAACTAGTCCCTGGTTTTACGCCCGATCGGAACCAGACCAGTCTAGGACAATTCTCTGGACTCTCTAGATCAATAATTATCGAAAAAAAGTTGAACTTTTGAATTTGGGTGGCTGTAATAGGGTAATTAATAAAAGGGGCGTGGCAAAATACACTAAAATGCCTATAAATCCCAAATGAAAACTCAGAACTTCACAAAAATTGGTGAGCATATGTGACATAACATCATTAACAAGCATGCCAAATTTTATGGAGATCGGACCAAAGGTGGCGCTATAACTGTTAAAAAGCTTTAAAACCATATATTTCCCATGGTAAACTGCCTGTATTGGCTGTAAATGGTCTTTTCCGTCTATTATGTCAGTTGTTAAATGCTTGCTAAATAAAACTTAATGTCTTTTGATGCTTGTGTGCTTAAAGGCCTTAAAGGCCTTAACTGCTTGAACCCCGATAAATGCTGCTTGCAGCTTTAATTATTAGGGGTTCAAGCACGAAGTGCTGAAACCCTATTGTAATTGTAAGGATTTTTATTATTATTATTATTATTCTTCTCCGCTAAAACGCATCGTGCAGCCCAAACCGTAAGAGCTAGAGACTTGAAACTTGGCCACAAGGTAGTACAAAAATCGAGGAGAGGTTATCAAAGTATGAGCCCGATTGGCCAATAGGTGGCGCTATAGCGCAAAAAACAAAAAAAAATCACTATTTTGCTCATATCTCAATAACCATTTGTCTCAGCTTCAAGTGTCATACATCATTGGAATCCTTGGCTCAAGCCGAACAAGAAATATAGGAGGTATTTTATTTCCGGTATGCAAATTTTTCCGCCATTTTGGATTTTGTCCAAAACCTACTTTTGCGAACTAGTCCCTGGTTTTTCGCCCGATCGGAACCAAACCAGTGCAGAAATGTTCACAGTAGTCTGAATATCAATAATTATCGAAAAAAAGTTGAAATTTCGATTCACGGTCGCTAAGGGGTGCCAAAACGTTTGAAGAAGGCGGAGCCTATTTTACTAAAATGGCTATAACTCCAGAAGTAAATGAGGTATCTTCACCAAACTCGGTACACATGTGTAAGAGGTCAATCTGAGGTCACAGTAAAAAAATCGCGGCGATTGGCCACATGGTGGCGCTATAACATGAAAAAAACATAAAATGGGCTATAACCACCTGACCGTTAGTCCGATTGACTTGAAAATTGGTATGCAGTGTCTTGGTCCAAGGTGCCATGTATATCTATGAGGACATTAGTGTATCTCAAAAAACATGGCCGCCATCAGCCAATGAAGTTTGAGCACCTATTAGACAAGGTTAACGGAGGCCGATCGGAACGAAACTCGATGGGCATGTTCGACTCATGGCCCTAAAGGTCTGTAAGAATTTTGAAAGAAATCGGCCACTAGTTGGCGCTAACGAGTTTTATGGCTCTGTAATCACGTGGTGTTACACTTATCGTCACAAAATGCATATCATTTGATAGAGCTTCTCATCCTGAACAACTTTGCCTCTAGAACCATTCCTGTCAATCAAACCGTTCATTAAATATTCATGAATATGTTAAAAACCTACTTTTGCGAACTAGTCCCTGGTTTTTCGCCCGATCGGAACCAGACCAGTCTAGGACAATTCTCTGGACTCTCTAGATCAATAATTATCAAAAAAAAGTTGAACTTTTGCATTTGTATGGCTGTAATAGGGTCATTTATAAAATGGGCGTGGCAAAATACACTAAAAAGCCTATAAATCCTAAATGAAAACTCAGAACTTCACAAAAGTTGGTGAGCATATGTGACATGACATCATTAACAAGCATGCAACATTTTATGGAGATTGGACCAAAGGTGGCGCTATAACTGTTAAAAAGCTTTAAAACCATATATTTCCTATGGTAAACTGCCTGTATTGGCTGTAAATGGTCTTTTCCATCTCTGATCATATAGTTTTCATATCATAATGTTCAAAACTAGTGCAATACAATTCTCTGGACTCACTAGGTCAATAATTGTCAGAAAAAGTTGAACTACTTCATTTGGATAGATATAATAGGTTCACTTCAAAATGTAGCCTTTACCAAGTGTCCCCGAAAGCCTATATCTCTTTAATGAATGACTCAGACCTTCTTAAAAAGCCAGTGAAATATCACTCTGAACATGCATGAAAATTTTCAGACCGATCGGACAAAATTTGCCTCTATAACAGTTAAAAAGGTGAAAATTATATGAATATAATGGCATATTAAGCCAATAAGTTGTATTTTACTGCCCCCTGCTGTTTAAAATTTATAAAATCACTATTTTAACATTTACAATTACATTTAGTCAAAATCCGTCCGTTAAAGTATTAGTATTGACAGTTTTATCACATCATATATTTCAAATGTCTGTATCTACAACATAATGTGTTTGTGTAGTCTTAGGTTTCTGAATAAATTCTGAATCTTCTGATTAATAGCTAACAAAGACTTTGTGAAATGTTTATAGACCATTCAAATATATTTTCATTATGACATATCCCAATAGCATTGAAAAAACAACAACAACATTTGTCTTCGTGTGTGTGTGTGTGTGTGCATGCATGATTGAGTTAACATGGAAAAACTGGTTTGCTTTAGTGCAGAAAACTGCTTAACTATATAGTTATAACTATAAATCCTAAACGAAAACTCAGAACTTCACAAAAATTGATGAGCATATGTGTCATAACCTGCTAAAGAAGCATGGAAAATTTTATGGAGATCGGACCATAGTTGGCGCTATAACTGTTAAAACGCTTTAAAACCATATATTTCCTATATGGTAAATTGCCTGTATTTGCTGTAAATGGTGTCTTCTATCTATTATCGTATAATGTTCATATCATAATGTTCAAAACCAGTGCAGCACAATTCTCTGAACTCTCTAGATCAATAATTATCAGAAAAAAAGTTTAACTTCTTCAAAAGGTGATTTTATATGAATATAATGACATATTAAGCCAATAAGTGGTATTTTACTGCCCCCTGCTGTCATTTCATCATACTACTCCCTAATATTGTTATAAAATTCATATTTAGACTTTATAAAATCATTATTTTAACATTTACAATCACATTTTGTCAAAACTCATCTATTGGAGTATTATTATTGACAATTGTGTCACACTGTCTGTCTGAGATATGGAAATTGAAAATGAAAGTAAAACGGCATTTAGGCCACGCCCCCCCAGTACAAATTCATTCATAACTCGAAAACGGAAAGTCGTTGCGCGCTCAAATTTTGATGGTAAGGTCCTCTCCGGGCTCTTGATCGAAACGTGTCATCGCGGGCCTCGGGAGCGCGCCCCCCACGAATCGCAAATTCGTGGGACCCCCGATTTTGAACGGCCGAAACTCCCGACCCAGACCACCCCGAACCTTGTGTGAGAGCTCGTTGGAAAGGGCCAGTTCTTGGCTAGCTTCGATTCAAATGTGGTGTAATTTGCCCTGGGCATTCCAGAGATAAAAGCCCCAATAGATATGCCTTTGAACGGTCATATTTCCGGGCTCCAATCGCCCAAAAACACCGCGATGGTCTCATTCAACAGGGCTCCTCAAGAACTATCTATGCTCTGAATTTCAGAATTTTTCGCCTTCTGGTTCCCGAGATATAAGTGAAAAACCAAATTCCCATTCATTCATTCAAACACTTCAACTGTAAGATGGAGGCTGTAATTCCACTGTTGTCAACTAGAGGGAGCAGCAGTATTAGACATAGTATTAATCTTTTTATCAGCTTTCAGCTTTGGTCAACAAACAAATGGTTAAAGCTATTTTTTTTTTGACTGATAATATAGATCACAATGAAATATATGAAATGGTTAGACCATTAAAATATTTTTTTCACAATAACACATCCTAAAGACATTGAAAACATATTTGTATATGTGTGTGTGTGTGTGTGTGTGTAAGCATTCATTATTGAGTTAACATGGAACACACTTATATTACAATAACTATTATAACACAATCATATTTTGTCAGTGTTTATCACTTCATTTGCACTGACACTTCACATAATTGCTAGTATTTATACCCGCCAAATTTGCATTTTCCAGTCCATGTTCTAGGCCAGGCAGTGTTAATGTAGACCTGCACAGCCGAATCAGCAGAAGATCTGCAGGTATTGTGAAGAAGCAAGCAAGGACAATAGTGAAAATGGCAGATCATGGATATAAATGTTATGTCTGAGGCTGTGCTGCGGATTTGAGAACTTTTCATTCCTTTCCCACAAAAGAGAACTGTCAACAGGCATGGTTGATGTTTACAACAGGATACCTCACCATTTTAATTCAAAGCTGTTAGTTTGCTCTTAACGGAGGCCGATCAGAACGAAACTCGGTGGGCATGTTCGACTCGTGGCCCTAGAGGTCTGTAAGAATTTTGAAAAATCAGCCACTAGTTGACGCTAACAGGTTTTACGGCTATGTAATCACGTGATGCATATCATTTGATAGATCTCCTCATACAGAACAACTTTGCCTCAAGAACTACTGCTGTCAATCAATTTGTTCATTAAATACTTGCGATTATGTTAAAAACCTACTTTTGCGAACTAGTCCTAGGTTTTTCGCCCGATCGGAAATATACCAGTGCAGTACAATTCTCTGGAAGCTCTAGATTATTAATTATATAAAAAACTTTAACTTTACCCATTGGGTAGCCATAACAGGATCATTTAGAAAATGGGTATGGCAAAAAACACTCAAAAGCCTGTAAATCCTAAACAAAAACTCAGACAACTCACTAAACTGCCTTATGTGCTTAAAGACCCTAAATGCTTGAACCCCGCTAAATGCTGCTTGCAGCTTTAATTAGGGGTTCAAGCACGAAGTGCTGAAACCCTATTGTAATTGTAAGGATTTTTATTATTATTCTTCCGCCGTAAAACGCATCGTGCAGCCCAAACCGTAAGAGCTGGAACCTTGAAACTTTGCCAGATGGTAGTACAAAAATCGAGGAGAGGTTATCAAATTATGACCCCGATTGGCCAATAGGTGGCGCTATAGTAAGCAAAAGTATAAAATCGCTAATAACTCCTAGACGGTTTGTCGTAGACTCAAGTGTCTTATATCACTGTAATCCTTGGCTCAAGTCGGACAAAACGTATATCTCCGATTTCATTTCCGGTAGGCAAATTTTTCCGCCATTTTGAATTATGTCAAAAACCTACTTTTGCGAACTAGTCTGTGGTTTTTTGTCCGATCGGAACCAAACTAGTGCAGAAATGTTCTCTGGAGTCTGACTATCAATAATTATCGAAAAAAAGTTGAAATTTCGATTCATGGTCGCTATGGGGCGCCAAAATGTTCGAAGGAGGCGGAGTCAGTTTTACTAAAATTGTTATAACTCGTGAACGAAATGAGATATCTTCACCAAACTTGGTACACATATGTAGGAGGTCAATTTGAGGTCACAGTAAAAAAGTTGCGTCGATTGGCCTCATGGTGGCGCTATAAAACAAAAAAAACGTATAGACACCTGACCGTTTTTCCGAATGACTTGAAATTTGGTATGCAGTGTCTTGGCCCAAGGGGCCATGTATGTCTAAAAGGATATTGGCGTATCTCAAAAAACATGGCCGCCATTGGCCAATGAGGTTTGAGCACCGTTAACGAAGTCCGATCGGAGCGAAACTCGGTGGGCATGTTCGGCTCAAGCCCCTAGAGGTCTGTAAGAATTTTGAAAGAAATCGGCCACCAGTTGGCGCTAACGAGTTTTATGGCTCTGTAATCACGTGGTGTTACACTTATCATCACAAAATGCATATCATCTGATAGATCTGCTCATGCTGAACAACTTTGCCTCAAGAACTATTGCTGTCAATCAAACCGTTCATTAAATATTCATGAATATGTTAAAAACCTACTTTTGCGAACTAGTCCCTGGTTTTTCGCCCGATCGGAACCAGACCAGTCTAGGACAATTCTCTGGACTCTCTAGATCAATAATTATCGAAAAAAAGTTGAACTTTTGCATTTGGGTGGCTGTAATAGGGTAATTTATAAAAGGGGCGTGGCAAAATACACAAAAATGCCTATAAATCATAAATGAAAACTCAGAACTTCACGAAAATTGGTGGGCATATGTGTCATAACATGGTGAAGAAGCATGCAGAGTTGCATGGAGATTGGACCATAGGTGGCGCTATAACTGGCAAAAAGGTTTGGAAACCACATATTTCCTATGGTAAATTGCCTTTATTGGCTGTAAATGGATTTTTCCATCTATTATTTCAGTGGTTAAAAGCTTGCTAAATAAAACTTAATGTCTTAAATGCTTATGTGCTTAAAGGCCTTAAATGCTTGAACCCCGATAAATGCTGCTTGCAGCTTTAATTATTATTATTATTATTATTATTATTATTCTTCCGCCGTAAAACGCATCGTGCAGCCCAAACCGTAAGTGCTAGAGACTTGAAACTTGGCCAGATGGTAGTACAAAAATCGAGGAGAGGTTATCAAATTATGACGCTGATTGGCCCATAGGTGGCGCTATAGCAACCAAAAGCGCGAAACTGGTCATAACTCCTAGACGATAAGTCATAGACTCAAGTGTCTTATATCATTGGAAAGCTGGACGCCTGACGAACAAAACGTATATCTCCGATTTTATTTCCGTCATGATAGATTTTCCGCCATTTTGAATTTTGTCAAAAACCTACTTTTGCAAACTAGTCCCTGGTTTTTCGTCCGATCGGAACCAAACCAGAGCAGAATTGTTCTCTGGAGTCTGAATATCAATAATTATCGAAAAAAAGTCGAAATTCCGATTCCTGGTCGCTAGGGGGTGATAAATTAAGGTTGTGGGAGGAGCCTATTTTACTAAAATGGCCATAACTCGAGAAGTAAATGAGATATCTTCACCAAACTTGGCACACATGTTTAAGAGGTCAATCTGAGGTCACAGTAAAAAAAATTGCGTCGATTGGCCACATGGTGGCGCTATAAACAAAAAAAAACATATAGACACCTGACCGTTTTTCCGAATGACTTGAAATTTGGTATGCAGTGTCTTGGCCCAAGGAGCCACCTATGTCTAAAAGGATATTGGCGTATCTCGAAAAACATGGCCGCCATTGGCCAATGAGGTTTGAGCACCGTTAACGAAGTCCGATCGGAGCGAAACTCGGTGGGCATGTTCGGCTCAAGCCCCTAGAGGTCTGTAAGAATTTTGAAAGAAATCGGCCACTAGTTGGCGCTAACGAGTTTTATGGCTCTGTAATCACGTGGTGTTACACTGATCATCACAAAATGCATATCATCTTATAGATCTGCTCATGCTGAACAACTTTGCCTCAAGAACCATTGCTGTCAATCAAACACTTAATTAAATATTCATGAATATGTTAAAAACCTACTTTTGCGAACTAGTCCCTGGTTTTTCGCCCGATCGGAACCAGACCAGTCTAGGACAATTCTCTGGACTCTCTAGATCAATAATTATCGAAAAAAAGTTTAACTTTTGCATTTGGGTGGCTGTAATAGGGTAATTTATAAAAGGGGCGTGGCAAAATACACTAAAATGCCTATAAATCATAAATGAAAACTCAAAACTTCACAAAAATTGGTGAGCATATGTGACATAACATCATTAACAAGCATGCCAAATTTTATGGAGATCGGACCAAAGGTGGCGCTATAACTGTTAAAAAGCTTTAAAACCATATATTTCCCATGGTAAACTGCCTGTATTGGCTGTAAATGGTCTTTTCCGTCTATTATGTCAGTTGTTAAATGCTTTCTAAATAAAACTTAATGTCTTTTGATGCTTGTGTGCTTAAAGGCCTTAAAGGCGTTAACTGCTTGAACCCCGATAAATGCTGCTTGCAGCTTTAATTATTAGGGGTTCAAGCACGAAGTGCTGAAACCCTATTGTAATTGTACTGATTTTTATTATTATTATTCTTCTGCCGTAAAACGCATCGTGCAGCCCAAACCGTAAGGGCTAGAGCCTTGAAACTTTGCCAGATGGTAGTACAAAAATCGAGGAGAGGTTATCAAATTATGACGCCGATTGGCCCATAGGTGGCGCTATAGCAACCAAAAGCGCGAAACTGATCATAACTCCTAGACGGTAAGTCATAGACTCAAGTGTCTTATATCATTGGAAAGCTGGACGCCTGACGAAAAAAACGTATATCTCCGATTTTATTTCCGCCATGATAGATTTTCCGCCATTTTGAATTTTGTCGAAAACCTACTTTTGCGAACTAGTCCCTGGTTTTTTGCCCGATCGGAACCAAACCAGTGCAGAATTGTTCTCTGGAGTCTGACGGTCAATAATTATCGAAAAAAAGTTGAAATTTCGATTCATGGTCGCTAGGGGGTGCAAAATTAACGTTGTGGGAGGAGCCTATTTTACTAAAATGGCTATAACTCAAGAAGTAATTTAGTAAACTTCACCAAACTTGGTACACATGTGTCAAAGGACAATCTGAGGTCACAGTAAAAAAATTGCGTCGATTGGCCACATGGTGGCGCTATAAAACAAAAAAAACGTATAGACACCTGACCGTTTTTCCGAATGACTTGAAATTTGGTATGCAGTGACTTGGCCCAAGGGGCCATGTATGTCTAAAAGGAAATTGCCGTATCTCGGAAAAAATGGCCGCCATTGGCCAATGAAATTTGAGCACCGTTAACGAAGTCCGATCGGAACGAAACTCGATGGGCATGTTCGACTCATGGCCCTAGAGGTCTGTAAGAATTTTGAAAGAAATCGGCCACTAGTTGGCGCTAACGAATTTTATGGCTCTGTAATCACGTGGTGTTAAACTTATCATCACAAAATGCATATCATCTGACAGATCTGCTCATGCTGAACAACTTTGCCTCAAGAACCATTGCTGTCAATCAAACCGTTCATTAAATATTCATGAATATGTTAAAAACCTACTTTTGCGAACTAGTCCCTGGTTTTTCGCCTGATCGGAACCAGACCAGTCTAGGACAATTCTATGGCCTCTCTAGATCAATAATTATCGAAAAAAAGTTGAACTTTTGCATTTGCCTGGCTGTAATAGGGTAATTTATAAAAAGGGGCGTGGCAAAATACACTAAAATGCCTATAAATCATAAATGCAAACTCAGAACTTCACAAAAATTGGTGAGCATATGTGCCATAACATCATTAACACGCATGCCAAATTTTATGGAGATCGGACCAAAGGTGGCGCTATAACTGTTAAAAAGCTTTAAAACCATATATTTCCCATGGTAAACTGCCTGTATTGGCTGTAAATGGTCTTTTCCGTCTATTATGTCAGTTGTTAAATGCTTGCTAAATAAAACTTAATGTCTTTTGATGCTTGTGTGCTTAAAGGCCTTAAAGGCCTTAACTGCTTGAACCCCGATAAATGCTGCTTGCAGCTTTAATTAGGGGTTCAAGCACGAAGTGCTGAAACCCTATTGTAATTGTCCTGATTTTTATTATTATTTTTCTTCTGCCGTAAAACGCATCGTGCAGCCTAAACCGTAAGTGCTGGAAATGTGAAACTTTGCCAAATGGTAGTACAAAAATCGAGGAGAGGTTCAGAGAGTATGACCCCGATTGGCCCATAGGTGGCGCTATAGCAACCAAAAGCGCGAAACTGCTCATAACTCCTAGACCATATGTCGTAGACTCAAGTGTCTTATATCATTGGAAAGCTGGAACACTGAAGAACAAAACGTATATCTCCGATTTCATTTCCGGTATGCAAATTTTTCCGCCATTTTGAATTTTGTCAAAAACCTACTTTTGCGAACTAGTCCTAGGTTTTTCGTTCGATCGGAACCAAACCAGTGCAGAAATGTTCTCTGGAGTCTGAATATCAATAATTATCGAAAAAAAGTTGAAATTTCGATTCTCGGTCGCTAGGGGGCGCAAAACTATTGTTGTGGGAGGAGCCTATTTTACTAAATGGGCTACAACTCAAGATGTAAATGAGGTATCTTCACCAAACTCGGTCCACATGTGTAGGAGTTCAATCTTGGGTCACAGTAAAAAAATCGCGACGATTGAACACTAGGTGGCGCTATAACATGAAAAAAACATGAAAAGGGCTATGACGACCTGACCGTTAGTCCGATTGACTTGAAAATTGGTATGCAGTGTCTTGGTCCAAGGTGCCATGTATGTCTATGAGGACATTGGCGTATCTCAAAAAACATGGCCGCCATCGGCCAATGAAATTTGAGCACCTATTAGACAAGGTTTACGGAGGCTGATCGGAACAAAACTCGGTAGGCATGTTCGACTCATGGCCCTAGAGGTCTGTAAGAATTTTGAAAGAAATCGGCCACTAGTTGGCGCTAACGAGTTTAATGGCTCTGTAATCACGTGGTGTTACACTTATTGTCACAAAATGCATACCATTTGATAGATCTCCTCTTGTTGAACAACTTTGCCTCAAGAACCATTGCTCTCAATCAAACCGTTCATTAAATATTCGTAATTATGTTAAAAACCTACTTTTGCGAACTAGTCCCTGGTTTTTTGCCCGATCAGAACCAAACCAGTCTAGGACAATTCTATGGACTCTCTAAGTCAATAATTATCAAAAAAAAGTTGAACTTTTGCATTTTTCGCATGGGTATATTGGGTCATAAAGAAAATGGGCGTGGCAAAATGCACTCAAAAGCCTATAAAACCTAAACGAAAACACAGAACTTCACAAAAATGTATGCGCATATTTGTCATAACATGCTAAAGAAGCCTGGAAATTTGTATGGAGATCGGACCAAAGGTGGCGCTATAACTGTTAAAACACTTTAAAACCATATATTTCCTATGGTAAATTGCCTGTATTGGCTGTGAATGGTCTTTTCCTATGAAAAATTCCATAGGAAATAATTTGATCAAAATGAAATAATTTTCATATAATAATGTTCATGACTCTTAATAAGCATGAAACATTTCAGACAGATCAGACAAAATTTGCCTCTATAACAGTCAAAAAGGTAAAAATTATATAACATGTCATTAAGCCAATAAGTGGTATTTTACTGCTTTTATTCATGCCTGATGTAAAAATTATGACTAGTACTATTATACAAAAGTTGAGAGTACAGGACATTAGGAACTTTAGACACAGAGATATTTCTTATAAAATAAAGCAGAGAGACAATCCTTGAGAGACCAGTGCATTCTTAGTATATTAGCTCTTCTATAACAGTTTAAATTGAGTCGTGTCGATCTGTTCTGGACAAATTATATTTTTCAATCAGTTCTTTTTTTTTTTCTTTACTTGATGCACTCGATTACACCACTGGGCAATAACACACGATTCATCCAATCACTGATTGTGCTGCTGTGACTGACACCCCTGAGAGCCAACAGAAGCGGCATATTCATAAGGCCCGCCCACAGGTCGCGCAGGCGCTGCCGCTGTCAGCATAAACAGAGAATCAGATGAGAACAGATCAAATGAGACACGGAGCATTTCTCCAGAAACTCCTTGCACTAAATGATAATCATAATCTATCGAGAACTGTGATTGTGTGCACTTGTAAACTTTGGATGCTTCAGCCTGGAGTGTTGTCGTCAGAGAGAGGTGAAGTGGAAATCGGAGTAAAGATTTAGTGGATCCCAGAGCGGTAATCTTTATTGAATAGTCTTTTTTTTATTGAATATGTGATGCAATCTCGTTTTGGTGAGTGACATTTTTTTATCATATGTTATCTTATGAAAGATATGTCAATTTCAGAAATGATTTGATATGAGCTTAGTGTAGGCCGCACAGCGCGAGCTGAACTAATTAGCCGTAGGCTAAAGCTATCACGTATAACAATGATCATTGTGTCATGAGTTGAGACAATGGGTTTTATTCATGAAACACGAGCAGAACGAATTTTTGTGTAAATCGTGTGTAAAGTGGTTCTGACGTAAATTTTCGGATTCATTAAAATGTTCGTATTTTCCAAACGTTAGTTGGTACGAAAGAGATCTACACCTGCTCCAGCCACGCGTAAATAGTGCGTTTAACATCCGAACGTTTTGCTCATTAATAAGGCTGCATTTTAATTCACCTTAATCGTGTACATATTTACACAGCATTTTGAAAAAATATTAGGTAACACTTTACAATACGGGTGCACTAATCTGCATTAATTCATATTTAACTAATGCACAGATAATCATGTGTTAATGTATGACTCATGAAGAACTAAACCATTAATTAATGATTACTGCATCAGCAACTAATAAAGATTCTAAATGATTAATAGATTAAGTAATATATGAATTGTTATTAATTAAATGTGTCAATGTATTAATTAATTAATAACTTATTTTATTAACTAAAAGTGTAAATGAATGCGTTAATTACCACAGTTGGTCAAAGCAATGTACTTCAACTTCCAGTTGTCTGCTTTAATTAATCATAACTAATGATTTGCAAATGCATCATTATGTTATGACTTTACTTGTTGAGGCACATGACTATTAACTAATTGTTAAGTAATATGCCATTTATGGGTTTTGACAGTTTGCACATGCAGTGAATGTAATGTCGGTGAACGTGTTTGAAGGATGGGGTGAGTTGGGCTGCACACAAATATCAGCACACCAGAATCTGAACTCCTGAAGCTGTTATACTGTGTTTACACTGGACGAGACCAGCTGTCTACACTGGACATGACAGACCATCGCAAGTCCATTTGTCCTTCATAACAGAACTAGCACAAGAGCTCTGAGTACGTCAGTAATAGAGTGTGGCATCGGTTTACTGACTGGGTTTTGTCGTGTAGTGTCGCGACGCATCCAGTGTAGTATCACTGACTATAATGGACGTTCTATTGTCTTTGTCCAGTCTAGACACAGTGTTATGAACTAGCAGCGCTCAACCACATGTTCTCAGTGTATGTTAACCTGACATAGTCCTGTGCCATGAACAACAAAGTTCATCGGACTCAGTGAAATCTTGGTTGTACATGGTTGGAAATTGAAATCCATGGCTTAGTGTGGATGTCAAAACCAAAATGGCATATTACTTAACAATTAGTTAATAGTCATGTGCCTCAACAAGTAAAGTCATAACATAATGATACATTTGCAAATCATTAGTTAATGATTAATTAAAGCAGACAACTGGAAGTTGAAGTACATTGCCTTGACCAATTGTGGTAAGTAACGCATTGATTTAGACTTTTAGTTAATAAAATAAGTTATTAATGAATTAATACATTATGACACATTTAATTAATAACAATTCATATATTACTTTATATTAATCATTTAGAATCTTCATGCAGTAATCATTAATTAATGGTTTAGTTCTTCATGAGTCATACATTAACACATGATTATCTGTGCATTAGTTAAGCATGAATTAATGGTTATTAGTGCACCCGTATTGTAAAGTGTTACCAAATATTATATATAGTAATTACATACGGTTTTTCTTTTTACTTTTATTACGACAGCCAGTAATTACGAGAGCCATCTGCAAACGGAACAAAAGTCCGCAAGTTTTTTTTATTTAATTTTTTTATTCAAGCTGTTTATTCTTTTACAAGTCCGCAAGTCACAAATAATGCAGTCAAGCTTCATGTCAAACCATTTTCTTTTCACTTCTAGGACTGTTCGATTAACAGATGAAACTCCATTAACTGCATCTATGCTGCCAAGCTTCCTTTTTTTTAGGCCTGATACGCCACTATGTACGCTTGAAAACAAAATGTGGCGTTTTGAATGAACTTCTGATAATAAACTTCAATTTCTGCATCTGAGAAATTTCTCTTCTTCATTCGTTTTTGAGAAGACAAGTTGAAATCCTCCGTTTGGTGTCATAATATGATGCCCATATAGCCTATAGTTTTCAGTCGGTTTTAATGGGCGGGATTTATGGTAATTTAGAGAATGAGCGTGCACACGCGTCCCATTTACAACTGATTGGAATTCATTAACACACACACACACACACACACACACACACACACACACACACATTTCACTATCACATCTGACGTTTACGAAGTATTTCTGAATCAGGAGAAGAATTTTCGGGAATGTCGCCTTTACGCGCAAATCACTCACATATTTACTCGTATATTTACGATTTCATGAATGAGACCCATTGAGTGATTAATGAGTGTCTGTGTTAAGTAACTTTCGAAAAGTTCGATTAATGTGTCATTTGAACTGCGCATGTATATGATTTGTTACTGAAATGTTGAATCAGAAATGAATTATTGTACGTTTGCCTTGTGTTTTCCAAGGCTGCGTTTTCTTGTTCTCTGTTTTTTTTCCTATGTGAACGTGATCGGCAAGTGAGATCCTGTTTTGTGCCATAAATAATCCTGTGGAGGTGAATCGCCTGCCTATTGAATACAATTAAATATGCACAAATGGCTAGCTGACCAGTGCCCATGGACCGGTTTCCACTTTGAACCATAATTTGAAACCATCAACTGGTAGGATAATTACAATTTTCTTTTGTTTTTCGGACTCACAGGACTTTTAATTTGTGAAATAAATTTATTTATTTTTACATCTGAAATGGAGAGACTTCAACTGATCGAGAGAAGTCTGAACAACTCTTTAAACTGAATCATTTGATTCACGAACTCTGGTCAGCTACGTCGTTATTCATGTTGTTGAACATACTATTTTACTATACAAAGATAAGGTGGTTAATTGGAAGGAATGATGAATCACATTGTCTTTTGAGTCAAATCCGATATCGGATTACTAGTATTTCTTTCGTCAACAAAAATTATAACTAAATATTGTCGTCAACGAACCACGTGACGAAAACGAGACGCAACGTAAATGCTGGTCATGTGACAATAACTATAATTAAATGTATAATGCAATATTGTTGACGAATAAAAACGAGACTAAATGTGGTTTTACAAAATAAAAACTATGTTAAAATGTCTCTTCATTTTCGTTGACCAAAACGAGATGAAATGTTATGACGCTATTTCGTCTTGTTTAGTCACATTATTATTATTATTATTATTATTATTATTTTGCAGTATTTCTGTTTCCCGTGTCTCACTTCAGGGGCTGCATCAGGGCGCACTGCGCAGACGACGTCACTTCCTCAAGCCCCACTCGCGGCATTATTTAGAAGATGCAGCTGCGGTGAGTTAGCGTAAACGACAACAAACAAAGTTAAGTCTGACGCCCGTTTCACACATAGGGCCCGATTTTAACGATCTGAAACGCAAGTATCAAGCGCGAAACGCAAGTAACTTTGTGGCCGGGTCTTGGGCGCTGTTGCTATTATACCGGCGGGATAAATTACTCTTGCGCTCAACGCAAATCTAAAATGTGTTGGTCTGCAGTAGCTTCATTACTCATAGGTGTGGTTTGGGCGTAACGTGAAATAAACCAATCAGAGCGTCATCTCACATTCCCTTTAAGAGCAGACGCGCTTATTCTATAGCGGATTCCTATTATAACGGTGGATTTGCCAGACGCGCGCCAGCAGCGGTTCACAGCCGAGGAGACCGACGTTCTCGTCAGGGCCGTAAAACACAGAGAAGTGACATTGGGGATGGAGAAACACACCCAAATTAACTTCGATTAAACAGGCGTATGATAATTTGGGTAAATGTGTAAACTAGAAGTATGCTTTTATAATTTATCTATCTATCTATCTATCTATCTATCTATCTATCTATCTATCTATCTATCTATCGTAATGTATGATTTGCAAAAATGAAAACGGCTGCTTCTGTGTGAGAGAATCAAAGTGTATGTGCGTTGTGCACACGCTACATTGATTATGGCCAAGCATGCGCCCTTAAAATAGCATAAGAATAACATGTGCAACGCGCCACTGACTTTAAACTAGATTTTTTCAGTTAGTGGCGGAATTGTTTTCTAAACGTGCAAAATAGCATGAGGGAACGTTTGCGCCGGAACACGCCTCCTCTTTGCGCTGAACCGCCCCCGGGAGCGCAAGTGTATTTCTTAGTTAACCGACGTGCGTCTGTGGAGGGAAAAGTCCGCTGTGCGCGGGTGCAAAATAGGAATGATACATGCGTCGGTGTACAAAGTCAATTGCGCTGGGTGCAAGATAGGGCCCATACTCCGTGTGCAGTGCATATGCGGTGCAGGAGCAGCACTCGCTATAGTGCTTTCACATATGCTGCGTTTGCAGTGCGTAACTGATCCACGGCTGAACCACAAACACATACTCACTATTTTTATTTCAAATCCAGAAGTTATCAAATACTTTTATTTTAAAAAAGTTTTGTCAGCATTACGATTCTCTTTGTACACACATACTCTTTAATGGTCGTAATTCACTTTTAAGCACAATTTAAACAATGTATTCAATGCACTACTTCTATCTAGATTTATTAGCAAGTGGTAAAATATTTAGCCATATAGTTATATTAAAATGACAAATATTTTAAATTAAAACTTAAAATTGACAAAAACAACCAACTCTCATGCCTTTTCTTTTGCATTTAAATTAATACAGTAAATCTTGGATGTCAGAAAGAACTTGTTTTTCAACCTCCACGAATGAGACGAGTGTTACTTTTCTGTTCACTATTTTCGCTATTTTTCCATAGTGATACACTATATTCACTGGGTTAAATAGAATTGCATTTCTAAAAAGAGACTAAAATACAATTTTCATTGACTAAAACTAGACTAAGGGCGCTTTCACACTTGGTTCGATTGCCTGTTCCTAACCCGAGTTCGATTGCTCCCCCCCTGCCCCCGATGGACTTGTGTTCACATATTATTTGTATCCGAACCGCAGTATGCTTGTGTCATCAAGTTGCAGCTGGTGCGTAATCGTGTTGCTTGGTAACCGCTATGAATGAAAAGGCGTCAAAATGGATAGAATTGCTCGCTTCACATTTGTTCTTTTGTTTTGTTTGAAAAAAATCGTTCCAAAGACAGCGGGCTGTCCGCCGAAGACAATTTTTGTGGAGGCAGCCAGAAATCATCTCTCTGCTTGCAGTGCGTCAATCCCGCTTTTCATCAAGTTAAGTGTATACATGACGAGAATAATTCCTGTTAGTGATCCAGAGCGCGATCCATTTAGACGCCGACAAACTTTATTGCTGCGGATAAAACAATAAACCTCCGCAGAAGCATTCCAGAGGTACTCCGCGAGGAACAAAACATGTTCCAAACATAAAACAGGCTATAACCACCTGACCGTTAGTCCAATTGACTTGAAAATTGGTATGCAGTGTCTTGGTCCAAGGTGCCATGTATGTCTATGAGGACATTGGTGTATCTCAAAAAACATGGCCGCCATCGGCCAATGAAGTTTGAGCAACTATTAGACAAGGTTAACGGAGGCTGATCGGAACGAAACTTGATGGACATTTTTGGTTTGTTAAATAAAACTTAATAACTTTTGATGCTTTTGTGCTTAAATGCCTTAAAGGCCTTAACTGCTTGAACCCCGATAAATGCTGCTTGCAGCTTTAATTATTATTATTATTATTATTATTCCGCCGTAAAACGCATCGTGCAGCCCAAACCGTAAGGGCTAGAGCATTGAAACTTTGCCAGATGGTAGTACAAAAATCGAGGAAAGGTTATCAAATTATGACCCCGATTGGCCCATAGGTGGCGCTATAGCAACCAAAAGCGCGAAACAGCTCATAACTCCTAGACCGTAAATCGTAGACTCAAGTGTCTTATATCATTGGAAAGCTGGACGCCTGATGAACAAAACGTATATCTCCGATTTCATTTCCGTCATGATAGATTTTCCGCCATTTTGAATTTTGTCAAAAACCTACTTTTGCGAACTAGTCCTAGGTTTTTTGTCCGATCGGAACCAAACCAGTGCAGAAATGTTCTTTGGAGTCTGAAGATCAATAATTATCAAAAAAAAGTCGAAATTTTGATTCATGGTCGCTAGGGGGCATAAAATTAACGTTGAGGGCGGAGCCTATTTTACTAAAACGGCTATAACTCAAAAAGTAAACGAGATAGCTTAACCAAACTTGGTACACATGTGTATGGGTTCAGTCTGGGGTCACAGTAAAAAAATTGCATCGATTGGCCACATGGTGGCGCTATAAACAAAAAAAAACGTATAAACACCTGACCGTTTTTCCGAATGACTTGAAATTTGGTATGCAGTGTCTTGGGCCAAGAGGCCATGTATGTCTAAAAGGATATTGGCATATCTCGAAAAACATGGCCGCCATTGGCAAATGAGGTTTGAGCACCTATTAAACAAGGTTAACGAAGTCCAATTGTTTTATGAGTTTTATGGCTTTGTAATCACGTGGTGTTGCACACATCCATACAATTTGCATATCATTTGATAGATCTGCTCATGCTGAACAACTTTGCCTTAAGAACCATTGCTGTCAATCAAACCGTTCATTAAATATTCGTTAATATGTCTAAAACCTACTTTTGCGAACTAGTCCTAGGTTTTTCGCCCGATCGGAACCAGACCAGTCTAGGACAATTCTATGGACTCTCTAGATCAATAATTATCAAAAAAAAGTTGAACTTTTGCATTTGGATGGCAGTAATAGGGTCATTTATAAAATGGGCGTGGCAAATAAATTAAAAAGCCTATAAATCCTAAATGAAAACTCAGAACTTCACAAAAATTGGTGAGCATATGTGACATAACATCATTAACAAGCATGCCCAATTTTATGGAGATCGGACCAAAGGTGGCGCTATAACTGTTAAAAAGCTTTAAAACCATATATTACCTATGGTAAATTGCCTGCATTGGCTGTAAATGGTCTTTTTAATCTATTATGTCAGTGGTTACATGCTTGCTAAATAAAACTTTATAACTTTTGATGCTTTTGTGCTTAAAAACCTTAAACACCTTAATAGCTTGAACCCCGATAAATGCTGCTTGCAGCTTTAATTAGGGGTTCAAGCACGAAGTGCTGAAACCCTATTGTAATTGTACTGATTTTTATTATTATTATTATTAGGGGTTCAAGCACGAAGTGCTGAAACCCTATTGTAATTGTACTGATTTTTATTATTATTATTATTATTATTATTCTTCCGCCGTAAAACGCATCGTGCAGCCCAAACCGTAAGTGCTAGAGACTTGAAACTTGGCCAGATGGTAGTACAAAAATCGAGGAGAGGTTATCAAATTATGACGCTGATTGGCCCATAGGTGGCGCTATAGCAACCAAAAGCGCGAAACTGGTCATAACTCCTAGACGATAAGTCATAGACTCAAGTGTCTTATATCATTGGAAAGCTGGACGCCTGACGAACAAAACGTATATCTCCGATTTTATTTCCGTCATGATAGATTTTCCGCCATTTTGAATTTTGTCAAAAACCTACTTTTGCAAACTAGTCCCTGGTTTTTCGTCCGATCGGAACCAAACCAGAGCAGATTTGTTCTCTGAAGTCTGAAGATCAATAATTATCGAAAAAAAGTCGAAATTCCGATTCCTGGTCGCTAGGGGGTGATAAATTAAGGTTGTGGGAGGAGCCTATTTTACTAAAATGGCTATAACTCGAGAAGTAAATGAGATATCTTCACCAAACTTGGCACACATGTTTAAGAGGTCAATCTGAGGTCAGAGTAAAAAAAATTGCGTCGATTGGCCGCATGGTGGCGCTATAAACAAAAAAAAAACATATAGACACCTGACCGTTTTTCCAAATGACTTGAAATTTGGTATGCAGTGTCTTGGCCCAAGGGGCCACCTATGTCTAAAAGGATATTGGCGTATCTCGAAAAACATGGCCGCCATTGGCCAATGAGGTTTGACCACCGTTAACGAAGTCCGATCGGAGCGAAACTCGGTGGGCATGTTCGGCTCAAGCCCCTAGAGGTCTGTGAGAATTTTGAAAGAAATCGGCCACTAGTTGGCGCTAACGAGTTTTATGGCTCTGTAATCACGTGGTGTTACACTGATCATCACAAAATGCATATCATCTTATAGATCTGCTCATGCTGAACAACTTTGCCTCAAGAACCATTGCTGTCAATCAAACACTTAATTAAATATTCATGAATATGTTAAAAACCTACTTTTGCGAACTAGTCCCTGGTTTTTCGCCCGATCGGAACCAGACCAGTCTAGGACAATTCTCTGGACTCTCTAGAACAATAATTATTGAAAAAAAGTTGAACTTTTGCATTTGGGTGGCTGTAATAGGGTAATTTATAAAAAGGGGCGTGGCAAAATACACTAATTTGCCTATAAATCATAAATGAAAACTCAGAACTTCACAAAAATTGGTGAGCATATGTGACATAACATCATTAACAAGCATGCCAAATTTTATGGAGATCGGACCAAAGGTGGCGCTATAACTGTTAAAAAGCTTTAAAACCATATATTTCCCATGGTAAACTGCCTGTATTGGCTGTAAATGGTCTTTTCCGTCTATTATGTCAGTTGTTAAATGCTTGCTAAATAAAACTTAATGTCTTTTGATGCTTGTGTGCTTAAAGGCCTTAAAGGCCTTAACTGCTTGAACCCCGATAAATGCTGCTTGCAGCTTTAATTAGGGGTTCAAGCACGAAGTGCTGAAACCCTATTGTAATTGTACTGATTTTTATTATTAGGGGTTCAAGCACGAAGTGCTGAAACCCTATTGTAATTGTCCTGATTTTTATTATTATTTTTCTTCTGCCGTAAAACGCATCGTGCAGCCTAAACCGTAAGTGCTGGAAATGTGAAACTTTGCCAAATGGTAGTACAAAAATCGAGGAGAGGTTCAGAGAGTATGACCCCGATTGGCCCATAGGTGGCGCTATAGCAACCAAAAGCGCGAAACTGCTCATAACTCCTAGACCATATGTCGTAGACTCAAGTGTCTTATATCATTGGAAAGCTGGAACACTGAAGAACAAAACGTATATCTCCGATTTCATTTCCGGTATGCAAATTTTTCCGCCATTTTGAATTTTGTCAAAAACCTACTTTTGCGAACTAGTCCTAGGTTTTTCGTTCGATCGGAACCAAACCAGTGCAGAAATGTTCTCTGGAGTCTGAATATCAATAATTATCGACAAAAAGTTGAAATTTCGATTCTCGGTCGCTAGGGGGCGCAAAACTATTGTTGTGGGAGGAGCCTATTTTACTAAATGGGCTACAACTCAAGATGTAAATGAGGTATCTTCACCAAACTCGGTCCACATGTGTAGGAGTTCAATCTTGGGTCACAGTAAAAAAATCGCGACGATTGAACACTAGGTGGCGCTATAACATGAAAAAAACATGAAAAGGGCTATGACGACCTGACCGTTAGTCCGATTGACTTGAAAATTGGTATGCAGTGTCTTGGTCCAAGGTGCCATGTATGTCTATGAGGACATTGGCGTATCTCAAAAAACATGGCCGCCATCGGCCAATGAAATTTGAGCACCTATTAGACAAGGTTTACGGAGGCTGATCGGAACAAAACTCGGTAGGCATGTTCGACTCATGGCCCTAGAGGTCTGTAAGAATTTTGAAAGAAATCGGCCAATAGTTGGCGCTAACGAGTTTAATGGCTCTGTAATCACGTGGTGTTACACTTATTGTCACAAAATGCATACCATTTGATAGATCTCCTCTTGTTGAACAACTTTGCCTCAAGAACCATTGCTCTCAATCAAACCGTTCATTAAATATTCGTAATTATGTTAAAAACCTACTTTTGCGAACTAGTCCCTGGTTTTTCGCCCGATCGGAACCAGACCAGTCTAGGACAATTCTATGGACTCTCTAGGTCAATAATTATCAAAAAAAAGTTGAACTTTTGCATTTTTCGCATGGGTATATTGGGTCATAAAGAAAATGGGCGTGGCAAAATGCACTCAAAAGCCTATAAAACCTAAACGAAAACACAGAACTTCACAAAAATGTATGCGCATATTTGTCATAACATGCTAAAGAAGCCTGGAAATTTGTATGGAGATCGGACCAAAGGTGGCGCTATAACTGTTAAAACACTTTAAAACCATATATTTCCTATGGTAAATTGCCTGTATTGGCTGTGAATGGTCTTTTCCTATGAAAAATTCCATAGGAAATAATTTGATCAAAATGAAATAATTTTCATATAATAATGTTCATGACTCTTAATAAGCATGAAACATTTCAGACAGATCAGACAAAATTTGCCTCTATAACAGTCAAAAAGGTAAAAATTATATAACATGTCATTAAGCCAATAAGTGGTATTTTACTGCTTTTATTCATGCCTGGTGTAAAAATTATGACTAGTACTATTATACAAAAGTTGAGAGTACAGGACATTAGGAACTTTAGACACAGAGATATTTCTTATAAAATAAAGCAGAGAGACAATCCTTGAGAGACCAGTGCATTCTTAGTATATTAGCTCTTCTATAACAGTTTAAATTGAGTCGTGTCGATCTGTTCTGGACAAATTATATTTTTCAATCAGTTCTTTTTTTTTTTCTTTACTTGATGCACTCGATTACACCACTGGGCAATAACACACGATTCATCCAATCACTGATTGTGCTGCTGTGACTGACACCCCTGAGAGCCAACAGAAGCGGCATATTCATAAGGCCCGCCCACAGGTCGCGCAGGCGCTGCCGCTGTCAGCATAAACAGAGAATCAGATGAGAACAGATCAAATGAGACACGGAGCATTTCTCCAGAAACTCCTTGCACTAAATGATAATCATAATCTATCGAGAACTGTGATTGTGTGCACTTGTAAACTTTGGATGCTTCAGCCTGGAGTGTTGTCGTCAGAGAGAGGTGAAGTGGAAATCGGAGTAAAGATTTAGTGGATCCCAGAGCGGTAATCTTTATTGAATAGTCTTTTTTTTATTGAATATGTGATGCAATCTCGTTTTGGTGAGTGACATTTTTTTATCATATGTTATCTTATGAAAGATATGTCAATTTCAGAAATGATTTGATATGAGCTGAGTGTAGGCCGCACAGCGCGAGCTGAACTAATTAGCCGTAGGCTAAAGCTATCACGTATAACAATGATCATTGTGTCATGATGAGTTGAGACAATGGGTCTTATTCATGAAACACGAGCAGAACGAATTTTTGTGTAAATCGTGTGTAAAGTGGTTCTGACGTAAATTTTCGGATTCATTAAAATGTTCGTATTTTCCAAACGTTAGTTGGTACGAAAGAGATCTACACCTGCTCCCAGCCACACGTAAATAGTGCGTTTAACATCCGAACGTTTTGCTCATTAATAAGGCTGCATTTTAATTCACCTTAATCGTGTACATATTTACACAGCATTTTGAAAAAATATTAGGTAACACTTTACAATACGGGTGCACTAATCTGCATTAATTCATATTTAACTAATGCACAGATAATCATGTGTTAATGTATGACTCATGAAGAACTAAACCATTAATTAATGATTACTGCATCAGCAACTAATAAAGATTCTAAATGATTAATAGATTAAGTAATATATGAATTGTTATTAATTAAATGTGTCAATGTATTAATTAATTAATAACTTATTTTATTAACTAAAAGTGTAAATGAATGCGTTAATTACCACAGTTGGTCAAAGCAATGTACTTCAACTTCCAGTTGTCTGCTTTAATTAATCATAACTAATGATTTGCAAATGCATCATTATGTTATGACTTTACTTGTTGAGGCACATGACTATTAACTAATTGTTAAGTAATATGCCATTTATGGGTTTTGACAGTTTGCACATGCAGTGAATGTAATGTCGGTGAACGTGTTTGAAGGATGGGGTGAGTTGGGCTGCACACAAATATCAGCACACCAGAATCTGAACTCCTGAAGCTGTTATACTGTGTTTACACTGGACGAGACCAGCTGTCTACACCTGGACATGACAGACCATCGCAAGTCCATTAGTCCTTCGTAACAGAACTAGCACAAGAGCTCTGAGTACGTCAGTAATAGAGTGTGGCATCGGTTTACTGACTGGGTTTTGTCGTGTAGTGTCGCGACGCATCCAGTGTAGTATCACTGACTATAATGGACGTTCTATTGTCTTTGTCCAGTCTAGACACAGTGTTATGAACTAGCAGCGCTCAACCACATGTTCTCAGTGTATGTTAACCTGACATAGTCCTGTGCCATGAACAACAAAGTTCATCGGACTCAGTGAAATCTTGGTTGTACATGGTTGGAAATTGAAATCCATGGCTTAGTGTGGATGTCAAAACCAAAATGGCATATTAACAATTAGTTAATAGTCATGTGCCTCAACAAGTAAAGTCATAACATAATGATGCATTTGCAAATCATTAGTTAATGATTAATTAAAGCAGACAACTGGAAGTTGAAGTACATTGCCTTGACCAATTGTGGTAAGTAACGCATTGATTTAGACTTTTAGTTAATAAAATAAGTTATTAATGAATTAATACATTATGACACATTTAATTAATAACAATTCATATATTACTTTATATTAATCATTTAGAATCTTCATGATGCAGTAATCATTAATTAATGGTTTAGTTCTTCATGAGTCATACATTAACACATGATTATCTGTGCATTAGTTAAGCATGAATTAATGGTTATTAGTGCACCCGTATTGTAAAGTGTTACCAAATATTATATATAGTAATTACATACGGTTTTTCTTTTTACTTTTATTACGACAGCCAGTAATTACGAGAGCCATCTGCAAACGGAACAAAAGTCTGCAAGTTTTTTTTATTTAATTTTTTTATTCAAGCTGTTTATTCTTTTACAAGTCCGCAAGTCACAAATAATGCAGTCACGCTTCACGTCAAACCATTTTCTTTTCACTTCTAGGACTGTTCGATTAACAGATGAAACTCCATTAACTGCATCTATGCTGCCAAGCTTCCTTTTTTTTAGGCCTGATACGCCACTATGTACGCTTGAAAACAAAATGTGGCGTTTTGAATGAACTTCTGATAATAAACTTCAATTTCTGCATCTGAGAAATTTCTCTTCTTCATTCGTTTTTGAGAAGACAAGTTGAAATCCTTCGTTTGGTGTCATAATATGATGCCCATATAGCCTATAGTTTTCAGTCGGTTTTAATGGGCGGGATTTATGGTAATTTAGAGAATGAGCGTGCACACGCGTCCCATTTACAACTGATTGGAATTCATTAACACACACACACACACACACACACACACACACACACACACACACACACACACACACACACACACATTTCACTATCACATCTGACGTTTACGAAGTATTTCTGAATCAGGAGAAGAATTTTCGGGAATGTCGCCTTTACGCGCAAATCACTCACATATTTACTCGTATATTTACGATTTCATGAATGAGACCCATTGAGTGATTAATGAGTGTCTGTGTTAAGTAACTGTCGAAAAGTTCGATTAATGTGTCATTTGAACTGCGCATGTATATGATTTGTTACTGAAATGTTGAATCAGAAATGAATTATTGTACGTTTGCCTTGTGTTTTCCAAGGCTGCGTTTTCTTGTTCTCTGTTTTTTTTCCTATGTGAACGTGATCGGCAAGTGAGATCCTGTTTTGTGCCATAAATAATCCTGTGGAGGTGAATCGCCTGCCTATTGAATTCAATTAAATATGCACAAATGGCTAGCTGACCAGTGCCCATGGACCGGTTTCCACTTTGAACCATAATTTGAAACCATCAACTGGTAGGATAATTAAAATTTTCTTTTGTTTTTCGGACTCACAGGACTTTTAATTTGTGAAATAAATTTATTTATTTTTACATCTGAAATGGAGAGACTTCAACTGATCGAGAGAAGTCTGAACAACTCTTTAAACTGAATCATTTGATTCACGAACTCTGGTCAGCTACGTCGTTATTCATGTTGTTGAACATACTATTTTACTATACAAAGATAAGGTGGTTAATTGGAAGGAATGATGAATCACATTGTCTTTTGAGTCAAATCCGATATCTGATTACTAGTATTTCTTTCGTCAACAAAAATTATAACTAAATATTGTCGTCAACGAACCACGTGACGAAAACGAGACGCAACGTAAATGCTGGTCATGTGACAATAACTATAATTAAATGTATAATGCAATATTGTTGACGAATAAAAACGAGACTAAATGTGGTTTTACAAAATAAAAACTATGTTAAAATGTCTCTTCATTTTCGTTGACCAAAACGAGATGAAATGTTATGACGCTATTTCGTCTTGTTTAGTCACATTATTATTATTATTATTATTATTTTGCAGTATTTCTGTTTCCCGTGTCTCACTTCAGGGGCTGCATCAGGGCGCACTGCGCAGACGACGTCACTTCCTCAAGCCCCACTCGCGGCATTATTTAGAAGATGCAGCTGCGGTGAGTTAGCGTAAACGACAACAAACAAAGTTAAGTCTGACGCCCGTTTCACACATAGGGCCCGATTTTAACGATCTGAAACGCAAGTATCAAGCGCGAAACGCAAGTAACTTTGTGGCCGGGTCTTGGGCGCTGTTGCTATTATACCGGCGGGATAAATTACTCTTGCGCTCAACGCAAATCTAAAATGTGTTGGTCTGCAGTAGCTTCATTACTCATAGGTGTGGTTTGGGCGTAACGTGAAATAAACCAATCAGAGCGTCATCTCACATTCCCTTTAAGAGCAGACGCGCTTATTCTATAGCGGATTCCTATTATAACGGTGGATTTGCCAGACGCGCGCCAGCAGCGGTTCACAGCCGAGGAGACCGACGTTCTCGTCAGGGCCGTAAAACACAGAGAAGTGACATTGGGGATGGAGAAACACACCCAAATTAACTTCGATTAAACAGGCGTATGATAATTTGGGTAAATGTGTAAACTAGAAGTATGCTTTTATAATTTATCTATCTATCTATCTATCTATCTATCTATCTATCTATCTATCTATATCTATCTATCTATCGTAATGTATGATTTGCAAAAATGAAAACGGCTGCTTCTGTGTGAGAGAATCAAAGTGTATGTGCGTTGTGCACACGCTACATTGATTATGGCCAAGCATGCGCCCTTAAAATAGCATAAGAATAACATGTGCAACGCGCCACTGACTTTAAACTAGATTTTTTCAGTTAGTGGCGGAATTGTTTTCTAAACGTGCAAAATAGCATGAGGGAACGTTTGCGCCGGAACACGCCTCCTCTTTGCGCTGAACCGCCCCCGGGAGCGCAAGTGTATTTCTTAGTTAACCGACGTGCGTCTGTGGAGGGAAAAGTCCGCTGTGCGCGGGTGCAAAATAGGAATGATACATGCGTCGGTGTACAAAGTCAATTGCGCTGGGTGCAAGATAGGGCCCATACTCCGTGTGCAGTGCATATGCGGTGCAGGAGCAGCACTCGCTATAGTGCTTTCACATATGCTGCGTTTGCAGTGCGTAACTGATCCACGGCTGAACCACAAACACATACTCACTATTTTTATTTCAAATCCAGAAGTTATCAAATACTTTTATTTTAAAAAAGTTTTGTCAGCATTACGATTCTCTTTGTACACACATACTCTTTAATGGTCGTAATTCACTTTTAAGCACAATTTAAACAATGTATTCAATGCACTACTTCTATCTAGATTTATTAGCAAGTGGTAAAATATTTAACCATATAGTTATATTAAAATGACAAATATTTTAAATTAAAACTTAAAATTGACAAAAACAACCAACTCTCATGCCTTTTCTTTTGCATTTAAATTAATACAGTAAATCTTGGATGTCAGAAAGAACTTGTTTTTCAACCTCCACGAATGAGACGAGTGTTACTTTTCTGTTCACTATTTTCGCTATTTTTCCATAGTGATACACTATATTCACTGGGTTAAATAGAATTGCATTTCTAAAAAGAGACTAAAATACAATTTTCATTGACTAAAACTAGACTAAGGGCGCTTTCACACTTGGTTCGATTGCCTGTTCCTAACCCGAGTTCGATTGCTCCCCCCCTGCCCCCGATGGACTTGTGTTCACATATTATTTGTATCCGAACCGCAGTATGCTTGTGTCATCAAGTTGCAGCTGGTGCGTAATCGTGTTGCTTGGTAACCGCTATGAATGAAAAGGCGTCAAAATGGATAGAATTGCTCGCTTCACATTTGTTCTTTTTTTTTTTTTAACCTTTGGTTTTGTTTGAAAAAAATCGTTCCAAAGACAGCGGGCTGTCCGCCGAAGACAATTTTTGCGGAGGCAGCCAGAAATCATCTCTCTGCTTGCAGTGCGTCAATCCCGCTTTTCATCAAGTTAAGTGTATACATGACGAGAATAATTCCTGTTAGTGATCCAGAGCGCGATCCATTTAGACGCCGACAAACTTTATTGCTGCGGATAAAACAATAAACCTCCGCAGAAGCATTCCAGAGGTACTCCGCGAGGAACAAAACATGTTCCAAACATAAAACAGGCTATAACCACCTGACCGTTAGTCCAATTGACTTGAAAATTGGTATGCAGTGTCTTGGTCCAAGGTGCCATGTATGTCTATGAGGACGTTGGCGTATCTCGAAAAACATGGCCGCCATCGACCAATGAAATTTGAGCACCTATTAGACAAGGTTAACGGAGGCCAATCGGAACGAAACTCGATGGGCATGTTCGACTCATGGCCCTAGAGGTCTGTAAGAGTTTTGAAAGAAATCGGCCACTAGTTGGCGCTAATGAGTTTTATGGCTCTGTAATCACGTGGTGTAAAACTTAACAACTTTTGATGCTTTTGTGCTTAAAGTCCTTAAAGGCCTTAACTGCTTGAACCCCGATAAATGCTGCTTGCAGCTTTAATTATTATTATTATTATTATTCTTCCGCCGTAAAACGCATCGTGCAGCCCAAACCGTAAGTGCTAGAGACTTGAAACTTGGCCAGATGGTAGTACAAAAATCGAGGAGAGGTTATCAAATTATGACGCTGATTGGCCCATAGGTGGCGCTATAGCAACCAAAAGCGCGAAACTGGTCATAACTCCTAGACGATAAGTCATAGACTCAAGTGTCTTATATCATTGGAAAGCTGGACGCCTGACGAACAAAACGTATATCTCCGATTTTATTTCCGTCATGATAGATTTTCCGCCATTTTGAATTTTGTCAAAAACCTACTTTTGCAAACTAGTCCCTGGTTTTTCGTCCGATCGGAACCAAACTAGAGCAGAATTGTTCTCTGGAGTCTGAAGATCAATAATTATCGAAAAAAAGTCGAAATTCCGATTCCTGGTCGCTAGGGGGTGATAAATTAAGGTTGTGGGAGGAGCCTATTTTACTAAAATGGCTATAACTCGAGAAGTAAATGAGATATCTTCACCAAACTTGGCACACATGTTTAAGAGGTCAATCTGAGGTCACAGTAAAAAAATTGTGCCGATTGGCCACATGGTGGCGCTATAAAACAAAAAAAACATATAGACACCTGACCGTTTTTCCGAATGACTTGAAATTTGGTATGCAGTGTCTTGGCCCAAGGGGCCATGTATGTCTAAAAGGATATTGGCGTATCTCAAAAAACATGGCCGCCATTGGCCAATTAGGTTTGAGCACCGTTAACGAAGTCCGATCGGAGCGAAACTAGGTGGGCATGTTCGGCTCAAGCCCCTAGAGGTCTGTAAGAATTTTGAAAGAAATCGGCCACTAGTTGGCGCTAACGAGTTTTTTGGCTCTGTAATCACGTGGTGTTACACTTATCGTCAGAAAATGCATATCATTTGATAGATCTGCACATGCTCAACAACTTTGCCTCAAGAACCACTAATGTCAATCAAACCATTCATTAATTATTCATGAATATGTCAAAAACCTACTTTTGCAAACTAGTCCCTGGTTTTTCGCCCGATCGGAACCAGACCAGTCTAGGACAATTCTCTGGACTCTCTAGATCAATAATTATCGAAAAAAAGTTTAACTTTTGCATTTGGGTGGCTGTAATAGGGTAATTTAGAAAAGGGGCGTGGCAAAATACACTAAAATGCCTATAAATCATAAATGAAAACTCAGAACTTCACAAAAATCGATGGACATATGTGTCCTAACATGGTGAAGAAGCATGCCAAGTTTCGTGAAGATCGGACAATTTTTATTAGGGGTTCAAGCACGAAGTGCTGAAACCCTATTGTAATTGTACTGATTTTTATTATTATTATTATTATTAGGGGTTCAAGCACGAAGTGCTGAAACCCTATTGTAATTGTACTGATTTTTATTATTAGGGGTTCAAGCACGAAGTGCTGAAACCCTATTGTAATTGTACTGATTTTTATTATTATTATTATTATTATTATTATTATTATTATTATTATTCTTCCGCCGTAAAACGCATCGTGCAGCCCAAACCGTAAGTGCTAGAGACTTGAAACTTGGCCAGATGGTAGTACAGAAATCGAGGAGAGGTTATCAAATTATGACCCCGATTGGCCCATAGGTGGCGCTATAGCGACCAAAAGCGCGAAACTGCTCATAACTCCTAGACCGTAAGTCGTAGACTCAAGTGTCTTATATCATTGGAAAGCTGGACGCCTGATGAACAAAACGTATATCTCCGATTTCATTTCCGTCATGATAGATTTTCCGCCATTTTGAATTTTGTCAAAAACCTACTTTTGCGAACTAGTCCTAGGTTTTTTGTCCGATCGGAACCAAACCAGTGCAGAAATGTTCTTTGGAGTCTGAAGATCAATAATTATCAAAAAAAAAATTGAAATTTTGATTCATGGTCGCTAGGGGGCATAAAATTAACGTTGAGGGCGGAGCCTATTTTACTAAAACGGCTATAACTCAAAAAGTAAATGAGATAGCTTAACCAAACTTGGTACACATGTGTATGGGTTCAGTGTGGGGTCACAGTAAAAAAATTGCATCGATTAGCCACATGGTGGCGCTATAAACAAAAAAAAACGTATAAACACCTGACCGTTTTTCCGAATGACTTGAAATTTGGTATGCAGTGTCTTGGGCCAAGAGGCCATGTATGGCTAAAAGGATATTTGCATATCTCGAAAAACATGGCCGCCATTGGCCAATGAGGTTTGAGCACCTATTAAACAAGGTTAACGAAGTCCAATTGTTTTATGAGTTTTATGGCTTTGTAATCACGTGGTGTTGCACACATCCACACAATATGCATATCATTTGATAGATCTGCTCATGCTGAACAACTTTGCCTCAAGAACCATTGCTGTCAATCAAACCGTTCATTAATTATTTGCAAATATGTTAAAAACCTACTTTTGCGAACTAGTCCTAGGTTTTTTGCCCGATCAGAACCAGACCAGTCTAGGACAATTCTCTGGACTCTCTAGATCAATAATTATTAAAAAAAAGTTGAACTTTTGCATTTGGATGGCTGTAATAGGGTCATTTATAAAAGGGGCGTGGCAAAATACACTAAAAAGCCTATAAATCATATATAAAAACTCAGAACTTCACAAAAATTGGTGAGCATTTGTGACATAACATCATTAAGAAGCGTGCCGGATTTTATGGAGATCGGACGACAGGTGGCGCTATAACTTTTAAAAAGCTTTAAAACCATATATTTCCTATGGTACATTGCCTGTATTGGCTGTAAATGGTCTTTTCCATCTATGATGTCAGTGGTTACATGCTTGCTAAATACAACTTAACAACTTTTGATGCTTTTGTGCTTAAAGGCCTTAAAGGCCTTAACTGCTTGAACCCCGATAAATGCTGCTTGCAGCTTTAATTATTATTATTATTATTATTCTTCTGCCGTAAAACGCATCGTGCAGCCCAAACCGTAAGGGCTAGAGCATTGACACTTTGCCAGATGGTAGTACAAAAATCGAGGAGAGGTTATCAAATTATGACCCCGATTGGCCCATAGGTGGCGCTATAGCAACCAAAAGCGCGAAACAGCTCATAACTCATAGACCGTAAGTCGTAGACTCAAGTGTCTTATATCATTGGAAAGCTGGACGCCTGACGAAAAAAACGTATATCTCCGATTTCATTTCCGTCATGATAGATTTTCCGCCATTTTGAATTTTGTCAAAAACCTACTTTTGCGAACTAGTCCTAGGTTTTTTGTCCGATCGGAACCAAACCAGTGCAGAATTGTTCTCTGGAGTCTGACAATCAATAATTATCAAAAAAAAGTCGAAATTTTGATTCATGGTCGCTAGGGGGTGCAAAATGAACGTTGTGGGAGGAGCCTATTTTACTAAAATGGCTATAACTCAAGAATTAATTGATTAAACTTCACCAAACTTGGTACACATGTGTAGGAGGTCAATCTGAGGTCACAGTAAAAAAATTGCATCGATTGGCCACATGGTGGCGCTATAAACAAAAAAAAACGTATAAACACCTGACCGTTTTTCCGAATGACTTGAAATTTGGTATGCAGTGTCTTGGGCCAAGAGGCCATGTATGTCTAAAAGGATATTGGCATATCTCGAAAAACATGGCCGCCATTGGCCAATGAGGTTTGAGCACCTATTAAACAAGGTTAACGAAGTCCAATTGTTTTATGAGTTTTATGGCTTTGTAATCACGTGGTGTTGCACACACCCACACAATATGCATATCATTTGATAGATCTGCTCATGCTGAACAACTTTGCCTCAAGAACCATTGCTCTCAATCAAACCGTTCATTAATTATTCGCAAATATGTTAAAAACCTACTTTTGCGAACTAGTCCTAGGTTTTTCGCCCGATCGGAACCAGACCAGTCTAGGACAATTCTCTGGACTCTCTAGATCAATAATTATCAAAAAAAAGTTGAACTTTTGCATTTGGATGGCTGTAATAGGGTCATTTATAAAATGGGCGTGGCAAAATACATTAAAAAGCCTATAAATCCTAAATGAAAACTCAGAACTTCACAAAAATTGGTGAGCATATGTGACATAACATCATTAACAAGCATGCCAAATTTTATGGACATCGCACCAAAGGTGGCACTATAACTGTTAAAAAGCTTTAAAACCATACATTACCTATGGTGAATTGCCTGCATTGGCTGTAAATGGTCTTTTTAATCTATTATGTCAGTGGTTACATGCTTGCTAAATAAAACTTTATAACTTTTGATGCTTTTGTGCTTAAAAACCTTAAACACCTTAACAGCTTGAACCCCGATAAATGCTGCTTGCAGCTTTAATTATTATTATTATTCTTCTGCCGTAAAACGCATCGTGCAGCCCAAACCGTATGGGCTAGAGCATTGACACTTTGCCAGATGGTAGTACAAAAATCGAGGAGAGGTTATCAAATTATGACCCCGATTGGCCCATAGGTGGCGCTATAGCAACCAAAAGCGCGAAACAGCTCATAACTCATAGACCGTAAGTCGTAGACTCAAGTGTCTTATATCATTGGAAAGCTGGACGCCTGACGAACAAAACGTATATCTCCGATTTCATTTCCGTCATGATAGATTTTCCGCCATTTTGAATTTTGTCAAAAACCTACTTTTGCGAACTAGTCCTAGGTTTTTTGTCCGATCGGAACCAAACCAGTGCAGAATTGTTCTCTGGAGTCTGACAATCAATAATTATCAAAAAAAAGTCGAAATTTTGATTCATGGTCGCTAGGGGGTGCAAAATGAACGTTGTGGGAGGAGCCTATTTTACTAAAATGGCTATAACTCAAGAATTAATTGATTAAACTTCACCAAACTTGGTACACATGTGTAGGAGGTCAATCTGAGGTCACAGTAAAAAAATTGCATCGATTGGCCACATGGTGGCGCTATAAACAAAAAAAAACGTATAAACACCTGACCGTTTTTCCGAATGACTTGAAATTTGGTATGCAGTGTCTTGGGCCAAGAGGCCATGTATGTCTAAAAGGATATTGGCATATCTCGAAAAACATGGCCGCCATTGGCCAATGAGGTTTGAGCACCTATTAAACAAGGTTAACGAAGTCCAATTGTTTAATGAGTTTTATGGCTTTGTAATCACGTGGTGTTGCACACATCCACACAATATGCATATCATTTGATAGATCTGCTCATGCTGAACAACTTTGCCTCAAGAACCATTGCTGTCAATCAAACCGTTCATTAATTATTCGCAAATATGTTAAAAACCTACTTTTGCGAACTAGTCCTAAGTTTTTCGCCCGATCGGAACCAGACCAGTCTAGGACAATTCTCTGGACTCTCTAGATCAATAATTATCAAAAAAAAGTTGAACTTTTGCATTTGGATGGCTGTAATAGGGTCATTTATAAAATGGGCGTGGCAAAATACATTAAAAAGCCTATAAATCCTAAATGAAAACTCAGAACTTCACAAAAATTGGTGAGCATATGTGACATAACATCATTAACAAGCATGCCAAATTTTATGGACATCGGACCAAAGGTGGCGCTATAACTGTTAAAAAGCTTTAAAACCATATATTACCTATGGTGAATTGCCTGCATTGGCTATAAATGGTCTTTTTAATCTATTATGTCAGTGGTTACATGCTTGCTAAATAAAACTTTATAACTTTTGATGCTTTTGTGCTTAAAAACCTTAAACACCTTAACAGCTTGAACCCCGATAAATGCTGCTTGCAGCTTTAATTAGGGGTTCAAGCACGAAGTGCTGAAACCCTATTGTAATTGTACTGATTTTTATTAGGGGTTCAAGCACGAAGTGCTGAAACCCTATTGTAATTGTAAGGATTTTTATTATTATTATTATTATTCTTCTCCGCTAAAACGCATCGTGCAGCCCAAACCGTAAGAGCTAGAGACTTGAAACTTGGCCACAAGGTAGTACAAAAATCGAGGAGAGGTTATCAAAGTATGAGCCCGATTGGCCAATAGGTGGCGCTATAGCGCAAAAAACAAAAAAAAATCACTATTTTGCTCATATCTCAATAACCATTTGTCTCAGCTTCAAGTGTCATACATCATTGGAATCCTTGGCTCAAGCCGAACAAGAAATATAGGAGGTATTTTATTTCCGGTATGCAAATTTTTCCGCCATTTTGGATTTTGTCCAAAACCTACTTTTGCGAACTAGTCCCTGGTTTTTCGCCCGATCGGAACCAAACCAGTGCAGAAATGTTCACAGTAGTCTGAATATCAATAATTATCGAAAAAAAGTTGAAATTTCGATTCACGGTCGCTAAGGGGTGCCAAAACGTTTGAAGAAGGCGGAGCCTATTTTACTAAAATGGCTATAACTCCAGAAGTAAATGAGGTATCTTCACCAAACTCGGTACACATGTGTAAGAGGTCAATCTGGGGTCACGGTAAAGAAATCGCGACGATTGAAGACTAGGTGGCGCTATAATATGAAAAAAACATAAATCAGGCTATAACCACCTGACCGTTAGTCCGATTGACTTGAAAATTGGTATGCAGTGTCTTGGTCCAAGGTGCCATGTATGTCTATAAGGACATTGGTGTATCTCAAAAAACATGGCCGCCATCGGCCAATGAAGTTTGAGCAACTATTAGACAAGGTTAACGGAGGCCGATCGGAACGAAACTCGATGGGCATGTTCGACTCATGGCCCTAGAGGTCTGTAAGAATTTTGAAAGAAATCGGCCACTAGTTGGTGCTAACGAGTTTTATGGCTCTGTAATCACGTGGTGTTACACTTATCGTCACAAAATGCATATCATTTGATAGAGCTGCTCATCCTGAACAACTTTGCCTCTAGAACCATTCCTGTCAATCAAACCGTTCATTAAATATTCATGAATATGTTAAAAACCTACTTTTGCGAACTAGTCCCTGGTTTTTCGCCCGATCGGAACCAGACCAGTCTAGGACAATTCTCTGGACTCTCTAGATCAATAATTATCAAAAAAAAGTTGAACTTTTGCATTTGTATGGCTGTAATAGGGTCATTTATAAAATGGGCGTGGCAAAATACACTAAAAAGCCTATAAATCCTAAATGAAAACTCAGAACTTCACAAAAGTTGGTGAGCATATGTGACATGACATCATTAACAAGCATGCAACATTTTATGGAGATTGGACCAAAGGTGGCGCTATAACTGTTAAAAAGCTTTAAAACCATATATTTCCTATGGTAAACTGCCTGTATTGGCTGTAAATGGTCTTTTCCATCTCTGATCATATAGTTTTCATATCATAATGTTCAAAACTAGTGCAATACAATTCTCTGGACTCACTAGGTCAATAATTGTCAGAAAAAGTTGAACTACTTCATTTGGATAGATATAATAGGTCCACTTCAAAATGTAGCCTTTACCAAGTGTCCCCGAAAGCCTATATCTCTTTAATGAATGACTCAGACCTTCTTAAAAAGCCAGTGAAATATCACTCTGAACATGCATGAAAATTTTCAGACCGATCGGACAAAATTTGCCTCTATAACAGTTAAAAAGGTGAAAATTATATGAATATAATGGCATATTAAGCCAATAAGTTGTATTTTACTGCCCCCTGCTGTTTAAAATTTATAAAATCACTATTTTAACATTTACAATTACATTTAGTCAAAATCCGTCCGTTAAAGTATTAGTATTGACAGTTTTATCACATCATATATTTCAAATGTCTGTATCTACAACATAATGTGTTTGTGTAGTCTTAGGTTTCTGAATAAATTCTGAATCTTCTGATTAATAGCTAACAAAGACTTTGTGAAATGTTTATAGACCATTCAAATATATTTTCATTATGACATATCCCAATAGCATTGAAAAAACAACAACAACATTTGTCTTCGTGTGTGTGTGTGTGTGTGTGTGTGTGTGTGTGTGTAAGCATGCATGATTGAGTTAACATGGAAAAACTGGTTTGCTTTAGTGCAGAAAACTGCTTAACTATATAGTTATAACTATAAATCCTAAACGAAAACTCAGAACTTCACAAAAATTGATGAGCATATGTGTCATAACCTGCTAAAGAAGCATGGAAAATTTTATGGAGATCGGACCATAGTTGGCGCTATAACTGTTAAAACGCTTTAAAACCATATATTTCCTATGGTAAATTGCCTGTATTTGCTGTGAATGGTGTCTTCTATCTATTATCGTATAATGTTCATATCATAATGTTCAAAACCAGTGCAGCACAATTCTCTGAACTCTCTAGATCAATAATTATCAGAAAAAAAGTTTAACTTCTTCAAAAGGTGATTTTATATGAATATAATGACATATTAAGCCAATAAGTGGTATTTTACTGCCCCCTGCTGTCATTTCATCATACTACTCCCTAATATTGTTATAAAATTCATATTTAGACTTTATAAAATCATTATTTTAACATTTACAATCACATTTTGTCAAAACTCATCTATTGAGTATTACTATTGACAATTGTGTTACACTGAGATATGGAAATGGACGAAAGTAAGTGAATGAAATGAAACGAAAGTATAACGGCATTTAAGCCACGCCCCCCCAGTACAAATTCACTGATAACTCGAAAACGGAAAGTCGTTGCGCGCTCAAATTTTTATGGTAAGGTCCTCTCCGGGCTCTTGATCGAAACGTGTCGTCGCGGGCCTCGGGAGCGCGCCCCCCCCCCCGCGGATCGCCAGATCGCGGGACCCCCGATTTTGAACCGCCGTAACTCCCGACCCAGACCACCCCGAACCTTGTGTGAGAGCTCGTTGGAAAGGGCCCACCCTTGGCTAGCTTCGATTCAAATGTGGTGTAATTTGCCCTGGGCATTCCAGAGATAACAGCCCCAAAATACATGCCTTTGAACAGTCATAACTCCCGGGCCCAATCACCCAAAAACACAGCGATGGTCTCATTCAACAGGGCTCCTCAAGAACTATCTATGCTCTGAATTTCAGAATTTTTCGCCTTCTGGTTCCCGAGATATAAGTGAAAAACCAAATTCCCATTCATTCATTCAAACACTTCAACTGTAAGATGGAGGCTGTAATTCCACTGTTGTCAACTAGAGGGAGCAGCAGTATTAGACATAGTATTAATCTTTTTATCAGCTTTCAGCTTTGGTCAACAAACAAATGGTTAAAGCTATTTTTTTTTTTGACTGATAATATAGATCACAATGAAATATATGAAATGGTTAGACCATTAAAATATTTTTTTCACAATAACACATCCTAAAGACATTGAAAACATATTGTGTGTGTGTGTGTGTGTGTGTGTGTGTGTGTGTGTGTGTGTGTGTGTGTGTGTGTGTGTGTGTGTGTGTGTGTAAGCATGCATTATTGAGTTAACATGGAAAACACTTATATTACAATAACTATTATAACAATCATATTTTGTCAGTGTTTATCACTTCATTTGCACTGACACTTCACATAATTGCTAGTAATGTGGTAAATCACGCTAGAAACATGGTAAATCATAGTAAATAATTGATGGTCTCATTCAACAGGGCTCCTCAAGCACTATCTATGCTCTGAGTTTCAGAATTTTTCGCCTTCTGGTTCCCGAGATATAAGTGAAAAACCAAATTCCCATTCATTCATTCAAACACTTCAACTGTAAGATGGAGGCTGTAATTCCACTGTTGTCAACTAGAGGGAGCAGCAGTATTAGACATAGTATTAATCTTTTTATCAGCTTTCAGCTTTGGTCAACAAACAAATGGTTAAAGCTATTTTTTTATTATTATTATTGGACTGATAATATAGATCACAATGAAATATATGAAATGGTTAGACCATTAAAATATTTTTTCACAATAACACATCCTAAAGACATTGAAAACATATTTGTATCTGTGTGTGTGTGTGTGTGTGTGTGTGTGTGTGTGTGTGTGTGTGTGTGTGTGTGTGTGTGTGTGTGTGTGTGTGTGTGTGTGTGTGTGTAAGCATGCATTATTGAGTTAACATGGAAAATACTTATTACAATAACTATTATAACACAATCATATTTTGTCAGTGTTTATCACTTCATTTGCACTGACACTTCACATAATTGCTAGTAATGTGGTGTATCAAGGTAAATCATTCTAGAATTCTGGCAAATCATTCTAGAACATGGTATATCATGGCAAATATGCTAGAACATGGTAAACTATGCTAGAACAGGGTTAATCATGGTAAACTATAATAAATCATGGTAAACTATGATAAATCATGATAAACTATGGTAAACCATGCTACAATCACAGTAAACAATGGTAAATCATACTAGAATGTAGTATTTCATGGTAAATCATGGTAAACTACGGTAAATCATGCTAGAATCATAGTAAATAATACTAGAATGTGGTAAATTGTTGTGGGAGGAGCCTATTTTACTAAAATGGCTATAACTCAAGAAGTAAATGAGATATCTTCACCAAACTTAGTACACATGTGTATGGGTTCAATTTGAGGTCACAGTAAACAATGTTATGGAGATCGGACCATAGGTGGTGCTATAACTGTTAAAAAGCTTTAAAACCATATATTTCCCATGGTAAACTGCCTGTATTGGCTGTAAATGGTCTTTTCCATCTATTATGTCAGTGGTTACATGCTTGCTTAATAACTCTTAATAACTTTTGATGCTTTTGTGCTTAAATGCCTTAAAGGCCTTAACAGCTTGAACCCCGATAAATGCTGCTTGCAGCTTTAATTAGGGGTTCAAGCACGAAGTGCTGAAACCCTATTGTAATTGTCCTGATTTTTATTATTATTTTTCTTCTGCCGTAAAACGCATCGTGCAGCCCAAACCGTAAGAGCTGGAACTTTGAAACTTTGCCATATGGTAGTACAAAAATCGAGGAGAGGTTATCAAATTATGACCTCGAATGGCCCATAGGTGGCGCTATAGCGACCAAAAGCGCGAAACTGCTCATAACTCCTAGACCGTATGTCGTAGACTCAAGTGTCTTATATCATTGGAAAGCTGGATGCCTGACGAACAAAACGTATATCTCCGATTTCATTTCCGCCATGATAGATTTTCCGCCATTTTGAATTTTGTCAAAAACCTACTTTTGCGAACTAGTCCCTGTTTTTTTGCCCGATCGGAACCAAACCAGTGCAGAAATGTTCTCTGGAGTCTGAATATCAATAATTATCGAAAAAAAGTTGAAATTTCCATTCACGGTCGCTAAGGGGCGCCCAAATGTATGTTGTGGGAGGAGCCTATTTTACTAAAACGGCTATAACTCCAGAAGTAAATGAGGTATCTTCACCAAACTCGGTACAAATGTGTAAGAGGTCAATTTGAGGTCACAGTAAAAAAACCGCGGCGAATGGCCACATGGTGGCGCTATAACATGAAAAAAACATAAAACGGCCCATAACCACCTGACCGTTAGTCCGATTGACTTGAAAATTGGTATGCAGTGTCTTGGTCCAAGGTGCCATGTATGTCTATGAGGACATTGGCGTATCTCAAAAAACATGTCCGCCATCGGCCAATGAAATTTGAGCACCTATTAGACAAGGTTTACGGAGGCTGATCGGAACAAAACTCGGTAGGCATGTTCGACTCATGGCCCTAGAGGTCTGTAAGAATTTTGAAAGAAATCGGCCACTAGTTGGCGCTAACGAGTTTAATGGCTCTGTAATCACGTGGTGTTACACTTATTGTCACAAAATGCATACCATTTGATAGATCTCCTCTTGTTGAACAACTTTGCCTCAAGAACCATTGCTGTCAATCAAACCGTTCATTAAATATTCGTAATTATGTTAAAAACCTACTTTTGCGAACTAGTCCCTGGTTTTTCGCCCGATCAGAACCAAACCAGTCTAGGACAATTCTATGGACTCTCTAGGTCAATAATTATCAAAAAAAAGTTGAACTTTTGCATTTTTCTCATGGGTATATTGGGTCATAAAGAAAATGGGAGTGGCAAAATGCACTCAAAAGCCTATAAAACCTAAACGAAAACACAGAACTTCACAAAAATGTATGCGCATATTTGTCATAACATGCTAAAGAAGCCTGGAAATTTGTATGGAGATCGGACCAAAGGTGGCGCTATAACTGTTAAAACACTTTAAAACCATATATTTCCTATGGTAAATTGCCTGTATTGGCTGTGAATGGTCTTTTCCTATGAAAAATTCCATAGGAAATAATTTGATCAAAATGAAATAATTTTCATATAATAATGTTCATGACTCTTAATAAGCATGAAACATTTCAGACAGATCAGACAAAATTTGCCTCTATAACAGTCAAAAAGGTAAAAATTATATAACATGTCATTAAGCCAATAAGTGGTATTTTACTGCTTTTATTCATGCCTGGTGTAAAAATTATGACTAGTCCTATTATACAAAAGTTGAGAGTACAGGACATTAGGAACTTTAGACACAGAGATATTTCTTATAAAATAAAGCAGAGAGACAATCCTTGAGAGACCAGTGCATTCTTAGTATATTAGCTCTTCTATAACAGTTTAAATTGAGTCGTGTCGCTTTGTTCTGGACAAATTATATTTTTCAATCAGTTCTTTTTTTTTTTCTTTACTTGATGCACTCGATTACACCACTGGGCAATAACACACGATTCATCCAATCACTGATTGTGCTGCTGTGACTGACACCCCTGAGAGCCAACAGAAGCGGCATATTCATAAGGCCCGCCCACAGGTCGCGCAGGCGATGCCGCTGTCAGCATAAACAAAGAATCAGATGAGAACAGATCAAATGAGACACGGAGCATTTCTCCAGAAACTCCTTGCACTAAATGATAATCATAATCTATCGAGAACTGTGATTGTGTGCACTTGTAAACTTTGGATGCTTCAGCCTGGAGTGTTGTCGTCAGAGAGAGGTGAAGTGGAAATCGGAGTAAAGATTTAGTGGATCCCAGAGCGGTAATCTTTATTGAATAGTCTTTTTTTTATTGAATATGTGATGCAATCTCGTTTTGGTGAGTGACATTTTTTTATCATATGTTATCTTATGAAAGATATGTCAATTTCAGAAATGATTTGATATGAGCTGAGTGTAGGCCGCACAGCGCGAGCTGAACTAATTAGCCGTAGGCTAAAGCTATCACGTATAACAATGATCATTGTGTCATGAGTTGAGACAATGGGTCTTATTCATGAAACACGAGCAGAACGAATTTTTGTGTAAATCGTGTGTAAAGTGGTTCTGACGTAAATTTTCGGATTCATTAAAATGTTCGTATTTTCCAAACGTTAGTTGGTACGAAAGAGATCTACACCTGCTCCCAGCCACGCGTAAATAGTGCGTTTAACATCCGAACGTTTTGCTCATTAATAAGGCTGCATTTTAATTCACCTTAATCGTGTACATATTTACACAGCATTTTGAAAAAATATTAGGTAACACTTTACAATACGGGTGCACTAATCTGCATTAATTCATATTTAACTAATGCACAGATAATCATGTGTTAATGTATGACTCATGAAGAACTAAACCATTAATTAATGATTACTGCATCATGAAGATTCTAAATGATTAATATAAAGTAATATATGAATTGTTATTAATTAAATGTGTCATAATGTATTAATTCATTAATAACTTATTTTATTAACAAAGTGTAAATGAATGCGTTAATTACCACAGTTGGTCAAGGCAATGTACTTCAACTTCCAGTTGTCTGCTTTAATTAATCATTAACTAATGATTTGCAAATGCATCATTATGTTATGACTTTACTTGTTGAGGCACATGACTATTAACTAATTGTTAAGTAATATGCCATTTATGGGTTTTGACAGTTTGCACATGCAGTGAATGTAATGTCGGTGAACGTGTTTGAAGGATGGGGTGAGTTGGGCGCTTTCACACTGGCAGTTTAGTGCGGACCGGGGCACGGTTCGCATGAAAAATCGCTAATGTGAACGCTGTCATCGGACCCGGGTGCGCACTAGAGTACCGAACCCGAGACTACCTGGAGGAGGTGGTCTGAGCTCGGTTGCTCCCGAACCGTGGTGCGGTTCGCGTTAATGTGCAAGCAACACGGACTCGGGTGCGCGCTTGTTCAGGAAGTATAGTATCCCGCGCATGCGTATCACTGTCAATATCATTGTTTCCTCACACACGACAACCATGAGTGGCAGGGGAACGTTGTGGGACACTGAAGAGGTGATGTCTCTCACTATGTTGTGCATAATAGCACCAAAAAAACAGACAAATTACAGCTATGCTCAGTCGAGTTGTATTATCCATGCATTTTCCGTGTGCGTTTGCGATGACGTAAGATCACTGCAAACGCACCTGGGTTCGATACAACTAATTGAGTGTGAAACCAGACCAACGCTGCGGGGGGCGCCGGGAACGAGCGCACTCGGGTTCGGACCGCAGCAAACGAACCCAGTGGAAAAACGCCCTTAGACTGCACACAAATATCAGCACACCAGAATCTGAACTCCTGAAGCTGTCACACTGTGTTTAAACTGGACGAGACCAGCTGTCTACACCTGGACATGACAGACCATCGCAAGTCCATTTGTCCTTCATAACAGAACTAGCACAAGAGCTCGGGTACGTCAGAAATAGAGTGTGGCATCGGTTTACTGACGGGGTTTTGTCGTGTAGTGTCGCGCCGCATCCAGTGTAGTATCACTGACTATAATGGATGTTCTATTGTCTTTGTCCAGTCTAGACACAGTGTTATGAACTAGCAGCGCTCAACCACATGTTCTCAGTGTATGTTAACCTGACATAGTCCAGTGCCATGAACAACAAAGTTCATCGGACTCAGTGAAATCTTGGTTGTACATGGTTGGAAATTGAAATCCATGGCTTAGTGTGGATGTCAAAACCAAAATGGCATATTACTTAACAATTAGTTAATAGTCATGTGCCTCAACAAGTAAAGTCATAACATAATGATGCATTTGCAAATCATTAGTTAATGATTAATTAAAGCAGACAACTGGAAGTTGAAGTACATTGCCTTGACCAATTGTGGTAATTAACGCATTGATTTAGACTTTTAGTTAATAAAATAAGTTATTAATGAATTAATACATTATGACACATTTAATTAATAACAATTCATATATTACTTTATATTAATCATTTAGAATCTTCATGATGCAGTAATCATTAATTAATGGTTTAGTTCTTCATGAGTCATACATTAACACATGATTATCTGTGCATTAGTTAAGCATGAATTAATGGTTATTAGTGCACCCGTATTGTAAAGTGTTACCAAATATTATATATAGTAATTACATACGGTTTTTCTTTTTACTTTTATTACGACAGCCAGTAATTACGAGAGCCATCTGCAAACGGAACAAAAGTCCGCAAGTTTTTTTTATTTAATTTTTTTATTCAAGCTGTTTATTCTTTTACAAGTCCGCAAGTCACAAATAATGCAGTCAAGCTTCATGTCAAACCATTTTCTTTTCACTTCTAGGACTGTTCGATTAACAAATGAAACTCCATTAACTGCATCTATGCTGCCAAGCTTCCTTTTTTTTAGGCCTGATACGCCACTATGTACGCTTGAAAACAAAATGTGGCGTTTTGAATGAACTTCTGATAATAAACTTCAATTTCTGCATCTGAGAAATTTCTCTTCTTCATTCGTTTTTGAGAAGACAAGTTGAAATCCTTCGTTTGGTGTCATAATATGATGCCCATATAGCCTATAGTTTTCAGTCGGTTTTAATGGGCGGGATTTATGGTAATTTAGAGAATGAGCGTGCACACGCGTCCCATTTACAACTGATTGGAATTCATTAACACACACACACACACACACACACACACACACACACACACACACTTCACTATCACATCTGACGTTTACGAAGTATTTCTGAATCAGGAGAAGAATTTTCGGGAATGTCGCCTTTACGCGCAAATCACTCAAATATTTACTCATATATTTACGATTTCATGAATGAGACCCATTGAGTGATTAATGAGTGTCTGTGTTAAGTAACTGTCGAAAAGTTCGATTAATGTGTCATTTGAACTGCGCATGTATATGATTTGTTACTGAAATGTTGAATCAGAAATGAATTATTGTACGTTTGCCTTGTGTTTTCCAAGGCTGCGTTTTCTTGTTCTCTGTTTTTTTTCCTATGTGAACGTGATCGGCAAGTGTATCCTGTTTTGTGCCATAAATAATCCTGTGGAGGTGAATCGCCTGCCTATTGAATACAATTAAATATGCACAAATGGCTAGCTGACCAGTGCCCATGGACCGGTTTCCACTTTGAACCATAATTTGAAACCATCAACTGGTAGGATAATTACAATTTTCTTTTGTTTTTCGGACTCACAGGACTTTTAATTTGTGAAATAAATTTATTTATTTTTACATCTGAAATGGAGAGACTTCAACTGATCGAGAGAAGTCTGAACAACTCTTTAAACTGAATCATTTGATTCACGAACTCTGGTCAGCTACGTCGTTATTCATGTTGTTGAACATACTATTTTACTATACAAAGATAAGGTGGTTAATTGGAAGGAATGATGAATCACATTGTCTTTTGAGTCAAATCCGATATCGGATTACTAGTATTTCTTTCGTCAACAAAAATTATAACTAAATATTGTCGTCAACGAACCACGTGACGAAAACGAGACGCAACGTAAATGCTGGTCATGTGACAATAACTATAATTAAATGTATAATGCAATATTGTTGACGAATAAAAACGAGACTAAATGTGGTTTACAAAATAAAAACGATGTTAAAATGTCTCTTCATTTTCGTTGACCAAAACGAGATGAAATGTTATGACGCTATTTCGTCTTGTTTAGTCAATTTTTATTATTATTATTATTTTGCAGTATTTCTGTTTCCCGTGTCTCACTTCAGGGGCTGCATCAGGGCGCACTGCGCAGACGACGTCACTTCCTCAAGCCCCACTCGCGCCATTATTTAGAAGATGCAGCTGCGGTGAGTTAGCGTAAACGACAACAAACAAAGTTAAGTCTGACGCCCGTTTCACACATAGGGCCCGATTTTAACGATCTGAAACGCAAGTATCAAGCGCGAAACGCAAGTAACTTTGTGGCCGGGTCTTGGGCGCTGTTGCTATTATACCGGCGGGATAAATTACTCTTGCGCTCAACGCAAATCTAAAATGTGTTGGTCTGCAGTAGCTTCATTACTCATAGGTGTGGTTTGGGCGTAACGTGAAATAAACCAATCAGAGCGTCATCTCACATTCCCTTTAAGAGCAGACGCGCTTATTCTATAGCGGATTCGTATTATAACGGTGGATTTGCCAGATGCGCGCCAGCAGCGATTCACAGCCGAGGAGACCGACGTTCTCGTCAGGGCCGTAAAACACAGAGAAGTGACATTGGGGATGGAGAAACACACCCAAATTAACTTCGGTTAAACAGGCGTATGATAATTTGGGTAAATGTGTAAATTAGAAGTATGCTTTTATAATTATCTATCTATCTATCTATCTATCTATCTATCTATCTATCTATCTATCTATCGTAATGTATGATTTGAAAAAATGAAAACGGCTGCTTCTGTGTGAGAGAATCAAAGTGTATGTGCGTTGTGCACACGCTACATTGATTATGGCCAAGCATGCACCCTTAAAATAGCATAAGAATAACATGTGCAACGCGCCACTGACTTTAAACTAGATTTTTTCAGTTAGTGGCTGAACCGCCCCCGGGAGCGCAAGTGTATTTCTTAGTTAACCGACGTGCGTCTGTGGAGGGAAAAGTCCGCTGTGCGCGGGTGCAAAATAGGAATGATACATGCGTCGGTGTACAAAGTCAATTGCGCTGGGTGCAAGATAGGGCCCATACTAGGGCTGGGCGATAAAACGATAACGATATGTATCGCGATAGACACGTAATCAATATCAATAAAAAATGCGTTCGATAAAACGTTCGATATTTATTTATTTATTTTTTTCGTTGGAAGAAACCAGCAAAGCAAGTTTGATTGCATGAACAAAGGCACTCACTCTCTAGTAACTAGATAAAACAGAAAAAGTCAGCTCGCCTGACTTAAAGTCAGACCAATGTCGTCTGCAGATTATGCAAGACCGTCGTCAGTTTTTCTGTTATTCGCGTGCTTATGCGCTGTTCTAGCTAGTTTCTCAGCGCATACATGTGAAGCTCACATGCACTAAAAGCCTGTCTACCAGCGCCTGAATACTAAGTTATCTTTCGAGTCTTATTTTGCTAATACTGTTATACACAAAAGGTTTACATAAACTAGTCGGATATGTCTAAAGTGAAAGCAAACTTGAGAAAATTGAGAGAAAATCTGCTTGTCAAATGCGTGTATATTAGACGCGTCGCGCGCAGCTCTTAAAGAGACAGTAGTAATAGTAAACACGCTGCCGCTTGTCCTTAAAGGGATAGTTCACCCAAAAATAAAAATTATCTCATTATTTACGCACTCTAATGTTGTTCCAAACCTGTATTAATTGCCTTCTAATATTTTCTAATATTAATATTTTGAAGAATGTGGGTATCCAAACAGTAGCTGGTCCCCATTGACTTCCATAAGAGGAAAAATATACTATGGAAGTCACTGGGGTACATCAACTGTTTGGTTACCCACATTCTTCCAAATAACTTTTATTTTCAACAGAAGAAAGAAACTTATTCGAGTTTAAAACAACGTGAGAGAGTAAATTATGAAAATTAGAATTTTTAGGAGAACTATCCCTTTAATGTTAATAAAACAACAAAATGTAAAGAGAAAATCACTCACTGCTCTTGACTAATAACTTTATTAATAGCTTTAATAAGTATCAATGTATAATTTATAGAAAATAGAAAGAAATAGATTTATATAATTTATAGAAAGAAATCGTAATATTATATTTTTGCCATATCGCCCACCCCTTTATAAAGCATTTCTTACGTATTCTTTAATTTTGCACCTTAATGTTAAGAGATAATTGTTAAGTGTTCATTGTGATTTTAGACTTTTGAGTTTTCCATGGTCGTGTTGACATTTCTGCCTTTTTAACTGATGGGATTATAATCAGAGGTAGGTTAAGTTTAAAATAAAAAATCTTTAAATGTAATATATTTGTCTCCTGGACTGGTCCTTATTTTAAATATGTTATAAAAAAATTCAATAATTATCGATATCGACCGATATGAAACACTTATATCGTGATACAGTTTTCAGCCATATCGCCCAGCCCTAGCCCATACTCCGTGTGCAGTGCATATGCGGTGCAGGAGCAGCACTCGCTATAGTGCTTTCACATATGCTGCGTTTGCAGTGCGTAACTGATCCACGGCTGAACGACAAACACATACTCACTATTTTTATTTCAAATCCAGAAGTTATCAAATACTTTTATTTAAAAAAAGTTTTGTCAGCATTACGATTCTCTTTGTACACACATACTCTTTAATGGTCGTAATTCACTTTTAAGCACAATTTAAACAATGTATTCAATGCACTACTTCTATCTAGATTTATTAGCAAGTGGTAAAATATTTAGCCATATAGTTATATTAAAATGACAAATATTTTAAATTAAAACTTAAAATTGACAAAAACAACCGACTCTCATGCCTTTTCTTTTGCATTTAAATTAATACAGTAAATCTTGGATGTCAGAAAGAACTTGTTTTTCAACCTCCACGAATGAGACGAGTGTTACTTTTCTGTTCACTATTTTCGCTATTTTTCCATAGTGATACACTATATTGACTGGGTTAAATAGAATTGCATTTCTAAAAAGAGACTAAAATACAATTTTCATTGACTAAAACTAGACTAAGGGCGCTTTCACACTTGGTTCGATTGCCTGTTCCTAACCCGAGTTCGATTGCTCCCCCCCTGCCCCCGATGGACTTGTTCACATATTATTTGTATCCGAACCGCAGTATGCTTGTGTCATCAAGTTGCAGCTGGTGCGTAATCGTGTTGCTTGGTAACCGCTATGAATGAAAAGGCGTCAAAATGGATAGAATTGCTCGCTTCACATTTGTTCTTTTTTTTTTTTTAACCTTTGGTTTTGTTTTCAAAGAAAAGATCCAGAAAGAGAAACACATGTGTTTGTCTGCCGCAAAAGTACTAAAATCGTTCCAAAGACAGCGGGCTGTCCGCCGAAGACAATTTTTGCGGAGGCAGCCAGAAATCATCTCTCTGCTTGCAGTGCGTCAATCCCGCTTTTCATCAAGTTAAGTGTATACATGACGAGAATAATTCCTGTTAGTGATCCAGAGCGCGATCCATTTAGACGCCGACAAACTTTATTGCTGCGGATAAAACAATAAACCTCCGCAGAAGCATTCCAGAGGTACTCCGCGAGGAACAAAACATGTTCCAAACATAAAACAGGCTATAACCACCTGACCGTTAGTCCAATTGACTTGAAAATTGGTATGCAGTGTCTTGGTCCAAGGTGCCATGTATGTCTATGAGGACGTTGGCGTATCTCGAAAAACATGGCCGCCATCGACCAATGAAATTTGAGCACCTATTAGACAAGGTTAACGGAGGCCAATCGGAACGAAACTCGATGGGCATGTTCGACTCATGGCCCTAGAGGTCTGTAAGAGTTTTGAAAGAAATCGGCCACTAGTTGGCGCTAATGAGTTTTATGGCTCTGTAATCACGTGGTGTAAAACTTAACAACTTTTGATGCTTTTGTGCTTAAAGTCCTTAAAGGCCTTAACTGCTTGAACCCCGATAAATGCTGCTTGCAGCTTTAATTATTATTATTATTATTATTCTTCCGCCGTAAAACGCATCGTGCAGCCCAAACCGTAAGTGCTAGAGACTTGAAACTTGGCCAGATGGTAGTACAAAAATCGAGGAGAGGTTATCAAATTATGACGCTGATTGGCCCATAGGTGGCGCTATAGCAACCAAAAGCGCGAAACTGGTCATAACTCCTAGACGATAAGTCATAGACTCAAGTGTCTTATATCATTGGAAAGCTGGACGCCTGACGAACAAAACGTATATCTCCGATTTTATTTCCGTCATGATAGATTTTCCGCCATTTTGAATTTTGTCAAAAACCTACTTTTGCAAACTAGTCCCTGGTTTTTCGTCCGATCGGAACCAAACCAGAGCAGAATTGTTCTCTGGAGTCTGAAGATCAATAATTATCGAAAAAAAGTCGAAATTCCGATTCCTGGTCGCTAGGGGGTGATAAATTAAGGTTGTGGGAGGAGCCTATTTGACTAAAATGGCTATAACTCGAGAAGTAAATGAGATATCTTCACCAAACTTGGCACACATGTTTAAGAGGTCAATCTGAGGTCACAGTAAAAAAAATTGCGTCGATTGGCCACATGGTGGCGCTATAAACAAAAAAAAACCTATAGACACCTGACCGTTTTTCCGAATGACTTGAAATTTGGTATGCCGTGTCTTGGCCCAAGGGGCCACCTATGTCTAAAAGGATATTGGCGTATCTCGAAAAACATGGCCGCCATTGGCCAATGAGGTTTGAGCACCGTTAACGAAGTCCGATCGGAGCGAAACTCGTTGGGCATGTTCGGCTCAAGCCCCTAGAGGTCTGTAAGAATTTTGAAAGAAATCGGCCACTAGTTGGCGCTAACGAGTTTTATGGCTCTGTAATCACGTGGTGTTACACTGATCATCACAAAATGCATATCATCTTATAGATCTGCTCATGCTGAACAACTTTGCCTCAAGAACCATTACTGTCAATCAAACACTTAATTAAATATTCATGAATATGTTAAAAACCTACTTTTGCGAACTAGTCCCTGGTTTTTCGCCCGATCGGAACCAGACCAGTCTAGGACAATTCTCTGGACTCTCTAGATCAATAATTATCGAAAAAAAGTTGAACTTTTGCATTTGGGTGGCTGTAATAGGGTAATTTATAAAAGGGGCGTGGCAAAATACACTAAAATGCCTATAAATCATAAATGAAAACTCAGAACTTCACAAAAATTGGTGAGCATATGTGACATAACATCATTAACAAGCATGCCAAATTTTATGGAGATCGGACCAAAGGTGGCGCTATAACTGTTAAAAAGCTTTAAAACCATATATTTCCCATGGTAAACTGCCTGTATTGGCTGTAAATGGTCTTTTCCGTCTATTATGTCAGTTGTTAAATGCTTTCTAAATAAAACTTAATGTCTTTTGATGCTTGTGTGCTTAAAGGCCTTAAAGGCGTTAACTGCTTGAACCCCGATAAATGCTGCTTGCAGCTTTAATTATTATTATTATTATTATTCTCCGCTAAAACGCATCGTGCAGCCCAAACCGTAAGGGCTAGAGCATTGAAACTTTGCCAGCTGGTAGTACAAAAATCGAGGAGAGGTTCAGAGATTATGAACCCGATTGGCCCATAGGTGGCGCTATAGCAACCAAAAGCGCGAAACAGCTCATAACTCATAGACCGTAATTCGTAGACTCAAGTGTCTTATATCATTGGAAAGCTGGACGGCTGACGAACAAAACGTATATCTCCGATTTCATTTCCGCCATGAAAGATTTTCCGCCATTTTGAATTTTGTCAAAAACCTACTTTTGCGAACTAGTCTGTGGTTTTTCGCCCGATCGGAACCAAACCAGTGCAGAAATGTTCTCTGGAGTCTGAAGATCAATAATTATCGAAAAAAAGTTGAAATTTCGATTCAAGGTCGCTAAGGGGCGCCAAAATGTATGTTGTGGGAGGAGCCTATTTTACTAAAACGGCTATAACTCCAGAAGTAAATGAGGTATATTTACCAAACTCGGTTCACTTGTGTAAGAGGTCAATCTGAGGTCACAGTAAAAAAATCGCGGTGATTGGCCACATGGTGGCGCTATAATATGAAAAAAACATAAAACAGGCTATAACCACCTGACCGTTAGTCCGATTGACTTGAAAATTGGTATGCAGTGTCTTGGTCCAAGGTGCCATGTATGTCTATGAGGACATTGGTGTATCTCAAAAAACATGGCCGCCATCGGCCAATGAAGTTTGAGCACCTATTAGACAAGGTTAACGGAGGCCGATCGGAACAAAACTCGATGGGCATGTTCAACTCATGGCCCTAGAGGTCTGTAAGAATTTTGAAAGAAATCGGCCACTAGTTGGCGCTAACGAGTTTTATGGCTCTGTAATCACGTGGTGTTAAACTTATTGTCACATTATGCCTATCATTTGATAGATCTGCTCATGCTGAACAACTTTGCCTCAAGAACCACTACTGTCAATCAAACCATTCATTAAATATTCGCAAACATGTTAAAAACCTACCTTTGCGAACTAGTCCCTGGTTTTTGGCCCGATCGGAACCAGACCAGTCTAGGGCAATTCTCTGGACTCTCTAGATCAATAATTATCGAAAAAAAGTTGAACTTTTGCATTTGGATGGCTGTAATAGGGTCATTTAGAAAATGGGCGTGGCAAAATACACTAAAAAGCCTATAAATCCTAAATGAAAACTCAGAACTTCACAAAAATTGATGAGCATATGTGACATAACATGCTAAAGAAGCATGGACATTTTTATGAAGATCGGACCATAGTTGGCGCTATAACTGTTAAAAAGCTTTAAAACCATATATTTCCTATGGTAAATTGCCTGTATTGGCTGTAAATTGTGTTTTCCACATGATCATGTTTATAAAATAATGTTAAAAACCAGTGCAATACAATTCTCTGGACTCACTAGATCAATAATTGTCAGAAAAAGTTGAACTACTTCATTTGGATAGCTATAATAGGGTCACTTCAATATGTAGCCTTAAAATGAATACCATATTAAGCCAATAAGTGGTATTTTACTGCCCCCTGCTGTCATTTCATCATACTACTCCCTAATATTGTTATATAATTCATATTTAGACTTTATAAAATCATTATTTTAACATTTAACATGAAAACGAAAGTAAAACGGCATTTAAGCCACGCCCCCGAATACAAATTCATTCATAACTCGAAAACGGAAAGTCGTTGCGCGCTCAAATTTTGATGGTAAGGTCCTCTCCGGGCTCTTGATCGAAACGTGTCGTCGCGGGCCTCGGGAGCGCGCCCCCCACGAATCGCAAATTCGTGGGACCCCCGATTTTGAACGGCCGAAACTCCCGACCCAGACCACCCCGAACCTTGTGTGAGAGCTCGTTGGAAAGGTCCCGTTCTAGGCTAGCTTCGATTCAAATGTGGTGTAATTTGCCCTGGGCATTCCAGAGATAAAAGCCTCAAAAGACATGCCTTTGAACAGTCATAACTCCCGGGCCCAATCGCCCATAAACACCGCGATGGTCTCATTCAACAGGGCTCCTCAAGAACTATCTATGCTCTGAATTTCAGAATTTTTCGCCTTCTGGTTCCCGAGATATAAGTGAAAAACCAAATTCCCATTCATTCATTCAAACACTTCAACTGTAAGATGGAGGCTGTAATTCCACTGTTGTCAACTAGAGGGAGCAGCAGTATTAGACATAGTATTAATCTTTTTATCAGCTTTCAGCTTTGGCCAACAAACAAATGGTTAAAGCAATTTTTTAAAAATTATTATTGGACTGATAATATAGATCACAATGAAATATATGAAATGGTTAGACCATTAAAATATTTTTTCACAATAACACATCCTAAAGACATTGAAAACATATTTGTATTTGTGTGTGTGTGTGTGTGTGTGTGTGTGTAAGCATGCATTATTGAGTTAACATGGAAAACACTTATATTACAATAACTATTATAACACAATCATATTTTGTCAGTGTTTATCACTTCATTTGCACTGACACTTCACATAATTGCTAGTAATGTGGTAAATCATGCTAGAAACATGGTAAATCATAGTAAATCATTGATGGTCTCATTCAACAGGGCTCCTCAAGCACTATCTATGCTCTGAGTTTCAGAATTTTTCGCCTTCTGGTTCCCGAGATATAAGTGAAAAACCAAGCACTTCAACTGTAAGATGGAAGCTGAAATACCACTGTCCACTAGAGGGAGCAGCAGTATTGCATATTATCTTTTCATTAGTTTTCAGTATTGGGAAACAAACAAATGCTTTAAAAAGCAATCTTTTTTTCTTTTTTTTCTTTTCTTTTTTATATTATTAGATCACAAAGGAATTCTAATAGACCAATAAATATATTTTCTCAAAAACATATTCCAAAACATTAAAAACATATTTGTATTTGTGTATGTTTATTTCTCTGTGTGTGTGTGTGTGTGTGTGTGTGTGTGTGTGTGTGTGTGTGTGTGTGTGTGTGTGTGTGTGTGTGTGTGTGTGTGTGTGTGTGTGTGTGTAAGCATGCATTATTGAGTTAACATGGAAAAACTGGTTTGCTTTAGTCCAGAAAACAGGTGAAAATCATGAAGTTTAAAGTGAAAGTGAGCCAATAAGTGGTCTTCTTCTGCCCTCTGCTGGCCATTCTACTTATTAATGAAGTCTTTTCACATGTGCTCACATTCATATTTAGACTCTAAAAATCACTTATATAACAATAACTATTATAACACAATCAGATTTTGTCAGTGTTTATCACTTCATTTGCACTGACACTTCACATAATTGCTAGAAACATGGTAAATCATAGTAAATAATACTATAATGTGGTGTATCAAGGTAAACCATGCTAGAATCCTGGCAAATCATTCTAGAACGTGGTAAATCATGGTAAACTATGCTAGAACAGGGTAAATCATGGTAAACCATGATAAACTATGGTAAATCATGTTAGAATGTGGCATATCATGGTAAATCATGCTAGAACAGGTTAAATCATGGTAAACTATGATAAATCATGATAAACTATGGTAAACCATGCTAGAATCACAGTAAACAATGGTAAATCATACTAGAATATGGTAAATCAAGGTAAACTAAGATAAAATCATGGTAAACTATGTCAATCATGCTAGAATCATAGTAAATAATACTAGAATGTGGTAAATTATTGTGGGAGGAGCCTATTTTACTAAAATGGCTATAACTCAAGAAGTAAATGAGATATCTTCACCAAACTCAGTACACATGTGTATGGGTTCAATTTGAGGTCACAGTAAACAATTTTATGGAGATCGGTCCATAGATGGCACTATAACTCCTATAAAAAGCTTTAAAACCATATATTTCCTATGGTACATTGCCTGTATTGGCTGTAAATGGTCTTTTCCATCTAATATGTCAGTGTTTACATGCTTGCTAAATAAAACGTAATAACTTTTGATGCTTTTCTGCTTAAAGGCCTTAAATGCTTGAACCCCGATAAATGCTGCTTGCAGCTTTAATTAGGGGTTCAAGCATGAAATGCTGAAACCCTATTGTAATTGTAAGGATTCGTAAAACGCATCGTGCAGGACAAACCGTAAGGCCTAGAGACGTGAAACCTGGCCAGATGGTAGGCCTCAATTTGGGGACAACCTATCAGAGTATGACCCCAATTGGCCCATAGGTGGCGCTACAGCAACCAAAAGTACTAAATCGCTCACAACTCTTAGACCGTTTGTCCCAGGATCAAGTGTCTTATATCGTTGGAATCCTTGGCTCAAGGCGGACAAAATGGCTATCTCCGATTTAGATGTAGGCAGGGAAAATTTTCTGCTATGTCGGATTTTGTCCAAAACCTACTTTGGCGAACTAGTCCCTGGTTTTTGGCCCGATCGGAACCAAACCAGTCTAGGACAATTCTCTGGACTCTCTAGATCAATAATTATCGAAAAAAAGTTGAACTTTTGCATTTGGGTGGCTGTAACAGGGTCATTTAGAAAAGGGGCGTGGCAAAATACACTAAAAAGCCTATAAATCCCAAATGAAAACTCAGAACTTCACAAAAATTGATGAGCATATGTGTCAGAACATGGTGAGGAAGCATGCAGAGTTTCATGGAGATCGGACCATAGGTGGCGCTATAACTGGCAAAAAGCCTTCATTCTTATTAGGGGTTCAAGCATGAAATGCTGAAACCCTATTGTAATTGTAAGGATTCGTAAAACGCATCGTGCAGGACAAACCGTAAGGCCTAGAGACGTGAAACCTGGCCAGATGGTAGGCCTCAATTTGGGGACAACCTATCAGAGTATGACCCCAATTGGCCCATAGGTGGCGCTACAGCAACCAAAAGTACTAAATCGCTCACAACTCTTAGACCGTTTGTCCCAGGATCAAGTGTCTTATATCGTTGGAATCCTTGGCTCAAGGCGGACAAAATGGCTATCTCCGATTTGCTCGCCCTTCAGGCGCCAATTTCGAGTAAATTGCATTTTTTTGAAAAACCTATTTTTGCGAACTTCTCCTAGGTTTTTGCCCCGATCGGAACCAAACCACTGCAAGAATATTCTCTGGAGTCTGACAATCAATAATCATCCAAAAAATTCTAAATTTCAATTAACGGTCGATAAGGGGAACCAAAATATTTGATGGCACCAGGGCCACTTTTACTAAAACGGTTATAAATTGTGAACGGAAAGAGATTTTTTTGCTAAACTTGGGACACTTCTTCCTGAGCTCAATCTGAGATCACTTGAAAAAAATCGCAACAATTGGCCACTAGGTGGCACTATAAAACGGTTATAACTTGTGAATGGAAAGAGATATTTTCGCAAAACTTGGGACACGTTCATGAGCTCATTCTGAGGTCACGTGAAAAAAAATCACGACAATTGGCCACTTGGTGGCGCTATAAAATGGTTATAACTTGTGAGCGGAAAGAGATATTTTTGCTAAACTTGGGACACATGTTCATAAGCTCAATCTGAGTTGACATGAAAAAAATCGTGACAATTGGCCATTTGGTAGCGCTATAATAGTGAAAAAATCATGAAAATAGCTATAAGCGCACCCAACCGTTAGTCTACTGAAAATTGGCACGCAGTGTCTTTGTCCAGGGTGCCATGATAGTCGATGAGAACATTGGTGTATCTCAAAAAACTCAGTATACGCGTCATTGGCACAATGCCTTGAAGGAGCCTTAGAAGTTTCCAGCCCGTGTTTTATTCACAGGAGTGACCTCCTAAGACTCCTGATTCCTTGCCGAGTCCAACAATACCAACAATACCAAACCGCTATACTGCAGGAGCGCGCACTCTTCAACTGCACGCGCAAATGCGCCAGCGCGCGCTGTATCACTTCACTAAAGCGCAAAAGACACGAGAATGCAACGTCGTAAATTAGTAAGTTAAGAAATAAAAGTAAAATACCCATAAATTACGTTATTGGTACGTCATGTGTGTTGCTATTTATCAGGAGCAGTTTCCATGTTTCTTTACCAGTTCTTCTAAGTATTGTGTATCACCTTGGTAGCCTAACTGTTGTTGTTAACATAACAAAATGCCACTTAATGGTTATTTTGTATATTTTTATATGACTGTGGTGGCTCATACCAAGATTGTATTAACAAAAACTAGTTTGGGACTGCTATATAGCTTAACCTCGCAGTGCCTACTGTTTATCAGTATTTGAAATATTCTTACAATTTTATTTTGTATGTTAAGTAAAGGGGGACATAACTTGTGAGTCAACAATTTTTGTGTAAACAAATGTATTATAATAGGCTTATATAATTCCTAAAAAGGTGGGTCGCGGCTTGATGACCATGGGGAAATGTGGGTCCCATGGCTAAACTATTCAAAACATCATTCAATGTTGTGATAATCGTAATTAATAATCACAATTACAAATTCAAGGGAATAATCGACAGTTATAATTTTTGTCATAATCGTGCAGTCCTACTTTATTCCTTATACCTGATTCCCTTACAAGAATTTTTGGCAAAAAAGTCACTGAATCGATCTCAAGTCACTGAATCGTTTCGGATCGGATCGTTCTAAATGATCCAATATCGTCCTTGAATCGTATCGACAACCACGAATCGCGATACGAATCGAATCGTTGTTAAAACGAATCGTTACACCCCTAGTAAATAGCTAAACAATAACGGCAAAATGTTAAAATTATGATAGGAACTGACAAAAAAATAAATTAAATCCAGTCAATTTCACCCATGGATCATTTTGATGCTCTCACATGTTTGAAACGAACAATGATGGATTGTGATGAAATTTGTTTTGAATTGGGACTGGTGAATCCCCGTCCATACTGTCAATGACCGTTCGCAAAGACCCGCCCACTTTAGTTACTGTTGCTATGTCTGACAAGCGACGCCACTCTCACACCACACCAAGTTCTCACGCAGTGAAAAATACATTGCGGATCAGAGAAAAGTCATTTTTTAGAGACATTTAAACAATAAATACCGTTTTGTGACTCTTTAATGTGTCTGACAGATCGCTGTAGACTCGAGGCTCAGTTAAAGCTGCTTGTGAACTGATCATCTCTTCCTTCTAGTTAATTTATAGCATTAAAATAAACATGAATGAACATAAAAGGAATGTTGTTTTAAAGTGCTAAGACATCAGTACACTTTGTTTTTCAAATTTAAATCCTCCAATGTTAATCTAGTAACTCTCCTGACTGCTTTGTTGGACAAAATGGCGGATTATGATTAGTCAGATCGCCTGTCAATCAAAACTCCCTGCGAAGGGTCAATTGAGAATGCCTGTGCGCACAATCTTAATCTAATCGACAACTTTGCAGTTGCACAAAGGAAAGCTCGGAAAATCCCGCTATAATTTAAGAGAGCATCTTTTTTATGTATTTGGACCTAGGCCTAACAATGTGTTATGGTGCGCTGTCACCAGTGTTTTTTTTTTTTTTTTTTTTTTTTTTTTTTTGGTGAGCGTAGGCTACTCCTGATTTTGTTAGTCATCTCATCTCTTATATGCTGTGTATGATCATATCCTGCCCTATTCATGGTAGCCTACTCGTGGACATTGCGTCATCAATGTCATCAATTGCGTCATCAAGGGGCCCGCCTTGTTAATCACACTTAAGGATCCGGTGTTGGCTCGTTACGCCACTGAATATAATTGTCTAAACTCCTTATCAAAATTACATATTTACAACAAATCTGACACATATATATGGGCACACTTTGAGTACTACTAATATAAGTGGTGGAGATCAGGCAAGACTATAAGAAGACTCAGGCAAAAAGGTGCTATAACTGTAAAAACGCTTTAAAACCATATATTTCCTAAGGTAAACTGCCTGTATTGGCTGTAAATTGACTTTTTCATCTATGATGGCAGTTGTTAAATGCTTGCTAAATAAAACTTAATGTCTTTTGATACTTGTGTGCTTAAAGGCCTTAAAGGCCTTAACTGCTTGAACCCCGATAAATGCTGCTTGCAGCTTTAATTAGGGGTTCAAGCATGAAATGCTGAAACCCTATTGTAATTGTAAGGATTCGTAAAACGCATCGTGCAGGACAAACCGTAAGGCCTAGAGACGTGAAACCTGGCCAGATGGTAGGCCTCAATTTGGGGACAACCTATCAGAGTATGACCCCAATTGGCCCATAGGTGGCGCTACAGCAACCAAAAGTACTAAATCGCTCATAACTCTTAGACCGTTTGTCCCAGGATCAAGTGTCTTATATCGTTGGAATCCTTGGCTCAAGGCGGACAAAATGGCTATCTCCGATTTGGATGTAGGCAGGGAAAATGTTCTGCTATGTCGGATTTTGTCCAAAACCTACTTTTGCGAACTAGTCCCTGGTTTTTGGCCCGATCGGAACCAAACCAGTCTAGGACAATTCTCTGGACTCTCTAGATCAATAATTATCGAAAAAAAGTTGAACTTTTGCATTTGGGTGGCTGTAACAGGGTCATTTAGAAAAGGGGCGTGGCAAAATACACTAAAAAGCCTATAAATCCCAAATGAAAACTCAGAACTTCACAAAAATTGATGAGCATATGTGTCAGAACATGGTGAGGAAGCATGCAGAGTTTCATGGAGATCGGACCATAGGTGGCGCTATAACTGGCAAAAAGCCTTCATTCTTATTAGGGGTTCAAGCATGAAATGCTGAAACCCTATTGTAATTGTAAGGATTCGTAAAACGCATCGTGCAGGACAAACCGTAAGGCCTAGAGACGTGAAACCTGGCCAGATGGTAGGCCTCAATTTGGGGACAACCTATCAGAGTATGACCCCAATTGGCCCATAGGTGGCGCTACAGCAACCAAAAGTACTAAATCGCTCATAACTCTTAGACCGTTTGTCCCAGGATCAAGTGTCTTATATCGTTGGAATCCTTGGCTCAAGGCGGACAAAATGGCTATCTCCGATTTGGATGTAGGCAGGGAAAATTTTCTGCTATGTCGGATTTTGTCCAAAACCTACTTTTGCGAACTAGTCCCTGGTTTTTGGCCCGATCGGAACCAAACCAGTCTAGGACAATTCGCTGGACTCTCTAGATCAATAATTATCGAAAAAAAGTTGAACTTTTGCATTTGGGTGGCTGTAACAGGGTCATTTAGAAAAGGGGCGTGGCAAAATACACTAAAAAGCCTATAAATCCCAAATGAAAACTCAGAACTTCACAAAAATTGATGAGCATATGTGTCAGAACATGGTGAGGAAGCATGCAGAGTTTCATGGAGATCGGACCATAGGTGGCGCTATAACTGGCAAAAAGCCTTCATTCTTATTAGGGGTTCAAGCATGAAATGCTGAAACCCTATTGTAATTGTAAGGATTCGTAAAACGCATCGTGCAGGACAAACCGTAAGGCCTAGAGACGTGAAACCTGGCCAGATGGTAGGCCTCAATTTGGGGACAACCTATCAGAGTATGACCCCAATTGGCCCATAGGTGGCGCTACAGCAACCAAAAGTACTAAATCGCTCATAACTCTTAGACCGTTTGTCCCAGGATCAAGTGTCTTATATCGTTGGAATCCTTGGCTCAAGGCGGACAAAATGGCTATCTCCGATTTGGATGTAGGCAGGGAAAATGTTCTGCTATGTCGGATTTTGTCCAAAACCTACTTTTGCGAACTAGTCCCTGGTTTTTGGCCCGATCGGAACCAAACCAGTCTAGGACAATTCTCTGGACTCTCTAGATCAATAATTATCGAAAAAAAGTTGAACTTTTGCATTTGGGTGGCTGTAACAGGGTCATTTAGAAAAGGGGCGTGGCAAAATACACTAAAAAGCCTATAAATCCCAAATGAAAACTCAGAACTTCACAAAAATTGATGAGCATATGTGTCAGAACATGGTGAGGAAGCATGCAGAGTTTCATGGAGATCGGACCATAGGTGGCGCTATAACTGGCAAAAAGCCTTCATTCTTATTAGGGGTTCAAGCATGAAATGCTGAAACCCTATTGTAATTGTAAGGATTCGTAAAACGCATCGTGCAGGACAAACCGTAAGGCCTAGAGACGTGAAACCTGGCCAGATGGTAGGCCTCAATTTGGGGACAACCTATCAGAGTATGACCCCAATTGGCCCATAGGTGGCGCTACAGCAACCAAAAGTACTAAATCGCTCATAACTCTTAGACCGTTTGTCCCAGGATCAAGTGTCTTATATCGTTGGAATCCTTGGCTCAAGGCGGACAAAATGGCTATCTCCGATTTGGATGTAGGCAGGGAAAATGTTCTGCTATGTCGGATTTTGTCCAAAACCTACTTTTGCGAACTAGTCCCTGGTTTTTGGCCCGATCGGAACCAAACCAGTCTAGGACAATTCTCTGGACTCTCTAGATCAATAATTATCGAAAAAAAGTTGAACTTTTGCATTTGGGTGGCTGTAACAGGGTCATTTAGAAAAGGGGCGTGGCAAAATACACTAAAAAGCCTATAAATCCCAAATGAAAACTCAGAACTTCACAAAAATTGATGAGCATATGTGTCAGAACATGGTGAGGAAGCATGCAGAGTTTCATGGAGATCGGACCATAGGTGGCGCTATAACTGGCAAAAAGCCTTCATTCTTATTAGGGGTTCAAGCATGAAATGCTGAAACCCTATTGTAATTGTAAGGATTCGTAAAACGCATCGTGCAGGACAAACCGTAAGGCCTAGAGACGTGAAACCTGGCCAGATGGTAGGCCTCAATTTGGGGACAACCTATCAGAGTATGACCCCGATTGGCCCATAGGTGGCGCTACAGCAACCAAAAGTACTAAATCGCTCATAACTCTTAGACCGTTTGTCCCAGGATCAAGTGTCTTATATCGTTGGAATCCTTGGCTCAAGGCGGACAAAATGGCTATCTCCGATTTGGATGTAGGCAGGGAAAATGTTCTGCTATGTCGGATTTTGTCCAAAACCTACTTTTGCGAACTAGTCCCTGGTTTTTGGCCCGATCGGAACCAAACCAGTCTAGGACAATTCTCTGGACTCTCTAGATCAATAATTATCGAAAAAAAGTTGAACTTTTGCATTTGGGTGGCTGTAACAGGGTCATTTAGAAAAGGGGCGTGGCAAAATACACTAAAAAGCCTATAAATCCCAAATGAAAACTCAGAACTTCACAAAAATTGATGAGCATATGTGTCAGAACATGGTGAGGAAGCATGCAGAGTTTCATGGAGATCGGACCATAGGTGGCGCTATAACTGGCAAAAAGCCTTCATTCTTATTAGGGGTTCAAGCATGAAATGCTGAAACCCTATTGTAATTGTAAGGATTCGTAAAACGCATCGTGCAGGACAAACCGTAAGGCCTAGAGACGTGAAACCTGGCCAGATGGTAGGCCTCAATTTGGGGACAACCTATCAGAGTATGACCCCAATTGGCCCATAGGTGGCGCTACAGCAACCAAAAGTACTAAATCGCTCATAACTCTTAGACCGTTTGTCCCAGGATCAAGTGTCTTATATCGTTGGAATCCTTGGCTCAAGGCGGACAAAATGGCTATCTCCGATTTGGATGTAGGCAGGGAAAATGTTCTGCTATGTCGGATTTTGTCCAAAACCTACTTTTGCGAACTAGTCCCTGGTTTTTGGCCCGATCGGAACCAAACCAGTCTAGGACAATTCTCTGGACTCTCTAGATCAATAATTATCGAAAAAAAGTTGAACTTTTGCATTTGGGTGGCTGTAACAGGGTCATTTAGAAAAGGGGCGTGGCAAAATACACTAAAAAGCCTATAAATCCCAAATGAAAACTCAGAACTTCACAAAAATTGATGAGCATATGTGTCAGAACATGGTGAGGAAGCATGCAGAGTTTCATGGAGATCGGACCATAGGTGGCGCTATAACTGGCAAAAAGCCTTCATTCTTATTAGGGGTTCAAGCATGAAATGCTGAAACCCTATTGTAATTGTAAGGATTCGTAAAACGCATCGTGCAGGACAAACCGTAAGGCCTAGAGACGTGAAACCTGGCCAGATGGTAGGCCTCAATTTGGGGACAACCTATCAGAGTATGACCCCAATTGGCCCATAGGTGGCGCTACAGCAACCAAAAGTACTAAATCGCTCATAACTCTTAGACCGTTTGTCCCAGGATCAAGTGTCTTATATCGTTGGAATCCTTGGCTCAAGGCGGACAAAATGGCTATCTCCGATTTGGATGTAGGCAGGGAAAATGTTCTGCTATGTCGGATTTTGTCCAAAACCTACTTTTGCGAACTAGTCCCTGGTTTTTGGCCCGATCGGAACCAAACCAGTCTAGGACAATTCTCTGGACTCTCTAGATCAATAATTATCGAAAAAAAGTTGAACTTTTGCATTTGGGTGGCTGTAACAGGGTCATTTAGAAAAGGGGCGTGGCAAAATACACTAAAAAGCCTATAAATCCCAAATGAAAACTCAGAACTTCACAAAAATTGATGAGCATATGTGTCAGAACATGGTGAGGAAGCATGCAGAGTTTCATGGAGATCGGACCATAGGTGGCGCTATAACTGGCAAAAAGCCTTCATTCTTATTAGGGGTTCAAGCATGAAATGCTGAAACCCTATTGTAATTGTAAGGATTCGTAAAACGCATCGTGCAGGACAAACCGTAAGGCCTAGAGACGTGAAACCTGGCCAGATGGTAGGCCTCAATTTGGGGACAACCTATCAGAGTATGACCCCAATTGGCCCATAGGTGGCGCTACAGCAACCAAAAGTACTAAATCGCTCATAACTCTTAGACCGTTTGTCCCAGGATCAAGTGTCTTATATCGTTGGAATCCTTGGCTCAAGGCGGACAAAATGGCTATCTCCGATTTGGATGTAGGCAGGGAAAATGTTCTGCTATGTCGGATTTTGTCCAAAACCTACTTTTGCGAACTAGTCCCTGGTTTTTGGCCCGATCGGAACCAAACCAGTCTAGGACAATTCTCTGGACTCTCTAGATCAATAATTATCGAAAAAAAGTTGAACTTTTGCATTTGGGTGGCTGTAACAGGGTCATTTAGAAAAGGGGCGTGGCAAAATACACTAAAAAGCCTATAAATCCCAAATGAAAACTCAGAACTTCACAAAAATTGATGAGCATATGTGTCAGAACATGGTGAGGAAGCATGCAGAGTTTCATGGAGATCGGACCATAGGTGGCGCTATAACTGGCAAAAAGCCTTCATTCTTATTAGGGGTTCAAGCATGAAATGCTGAAACCCTATTGTAATTGTAAGGATTCGTAAAACGCATCGTGCAGGACAAACCGTAAGGCCTAGAGACGTGAAACCTGGCCAGATGGTAGGCCTCAATTTGGGGACAACCTATCAGAGTATGACCCCGATTGGCCCATAGGTGGCGCTACAGCAACCAAAAGTACTAAATCGCTCATAACTCTTAGACCGTTTGTCCCAGGATCAAGTGTCTTATATCGTTGGAATCCTTGGCTCAAGGCGGACAAAATGGCTATCTCCGATTTGCTCGCCCTTCAGGCGCCAATTTCGAGTAAATTGCATTTTTTTGAAAAACCTATTTTTGCAAACTCCTCCTAGGTTTTTGGCCCGATCGGAACCAAACCACTGCAGGAATATTCTCTGGAGTCTGACAATCAATAATCATCCAAACAATTAAAAATTAAAATTAACGCTCGATAAGGGGAACCAAAATATTTGATGGCACCAGGGCCACTTTTACTAAAACGGTTATAAATTGTGAACGGAAAGATATTTTTTTGCTAAACTTGGGGTACATCTTCCTGAGCTCAATCTGAGATCACTTGAAAAAAATCGCGACAGTTGTCCACTTGGTGGCACTATAAAATGGTTATAACTTGTGAGCGGAAAGAGATATTTTCTCTAAACTTGGGTCACATGTTCATAAGCTCAATCTGAGTTGACATGAAAAAAATCGTGACAATTGGCCAATTGTTGGTGCTATAACAGTGAAAAAAATCATGAAAATAGCTATAAGCGCACCCAACTGTTAGTCTACTGAAAATTGGCACGCAGTGTCTTCAAAGCCGTTAGTCCGATCGAGACAACAACAAAAAAACAAAGGAAATTTGAAAACATAGGTAAATAGCTAAACAATAACGCCAAAATGTTAAAATTATGATAGGAACTGACAAAAAAATTAATTAAATCCAATCAATTTCACCCATGGATCATTTTGATGCCTCAGCTCGCCTCAGCTCGCCTCAGCTCGCCCCAGCTCGCTTAGAACCTCGCCGGAGGTGGTACGAAAAAAAGTACCTGGAAGCAGGTACAGGTACAACTTTTACACAGTGGAAAAAGTACACTGTGTAAAAGTTGTACCTGTACCTGCTTCCAGGTACTTTTTTTCGTACCACCTCCGGCGAGGTTCTAAGCGAGCTGGAGCGAGCTGAGGCGATACTAAAATGTGACGTGAAAACACGGCAGACTGCTAACTGGTCAGAGAGAATCGTCACTATTCACTGCGTCATCATTGCACGCGCCAGACGGAGTATCCTGAATAAAAAACAGCAAAAACAAAAACATCCAAAAACAGCATACACTCGATTTCCTCCTTTGTCCTGTGTGTGTGGCAGCGGATGTATCTCGCGTAGAAGATTAAGTCACAGCAGTTTCCTGCGGCGTCGCTATGACGACCAGGTACTATTGTGGAGGTACTATCTGCAATGGAAAACGGAGCGAAAAGCGAGCCGAGCCGAGTCGAGTCGAGTCGAGTTGAGTTGGTACTGGTAATGGAAAAGCGGCAAAAGTCTCACCTTTCAAATGTAGTCACTTTTTAGAGACATTTAAACAATAAATACTGTTTTGTGACTCTTTAATGTGTCTGACAGATCGCTGTAGACTCGAGGCTCAGTTAAAGCTGCTCGTGAACCAATCATCTCTTCCTTCTAGTTAATTTATAGCATTAAAATAAACATGAATGAACATAAAAGGAATGTTGTTTTAAAGTGCTAAGACGTCAGTACACTTTAGCCCCTTTCACACAGCGCTTTGAACCCGGCAAATTGCCGGCAAATTGCCAGAGCGCCTTCTGTGTGAACGCAAACTCGACCCGGGATTTAAGCCGGGATCGATGCCGGGTCGGGACCTAGTAACATTGCCGTGTTCAGTCCCGGAACGCGCGCTGTGTGAACAAAAGCCGTAACAATGCCGTGTCGTAGTGATGACGCTGAAGCCGGGCTCGTTCTCCAGCTGTGAAACGGTACGTAATGCGCAAGTTTATGATCGAATCAGAGAAACAAATGCACAGGCGTGGTTTCTCGAGAGAGAGATCGCAGCTCATAAGCAAATTTAAGACGCTGCTGAGATTACAAGTCACATCGATGTCACGTGTCTTTACGGCATTTTTACGGGTTGTGTGTGAACGCACTCTCTGATTCCGGAAAATCACTGGCAGTGTGAATGACCAAAATCAAACGAACCCGGGTCAAATCCCGGGTCACTTTATCCGTGTATTTTCCGGAATCTCTGTGTGAAAGGGGCTTTTGTTTTTCAAATTTAAATCCTCCAATGTTAATCTACTAACTCTCCTGACTGCTTTGTGGGACAAAATGGCGGATTATGATTAGTCAGATCGCCTGTCAATCAAACTCCCTGCAAATGGTCAATTGAGAATGCCCGTGCGCACAATCCTGATCTAATCGACAACTTTGCAGTTGCACATAGGAAAGGCCGGAAAATCTGGCTATCTCCAAATCCCGATTTGAGCAAAAAAAAAATTTATATGGGCAATTTTGTCCAAAGCCTAAGTCGAAATCGAAAAAAAGTTGAACTTTGGCATTTGCCTGGCTGTAACAGGGTCATTTAGGAAAGTGGAGGGACAAAAAACACTCAAAAGCCTATACAACCTAAGGGAAAACCCCAAACTTCACAAAAATCGATGAGCATGTGTGTCCTAACATGGTGAAGAAGCATGCCAAGTTTCGTGAAGATCGGACAATAGGTGGCGCTATAACTGGCAAAAACGTCTCTTCTTATTAGGGGTTCAAGCATGAAATGCTGAAACCCTATTGTAATTGTACTGATTTTTAGGGGTTCAAGCACGAAGTGCTGAAACCCTATTGTAATTGTACTGATTTTTAGGGGTTCAAGCACGAAGTGCTGAAACCCTATTGTAATTGTACTGATTTTTAGGGGTTCAAGCACGAAGTGCTGAAACCCTATTGTAATTGTACTGATTTTTATTATTAGGGGTTCAAGCATGAAATGCTGAAACCCTATTGTAATTGTACTGATTTTTATTATTAGGGGTTCAAGCACGAAGTGCTGAAACCCTATTGTAATTGTCCTGATTTTTAGGGGTTCAAGCACGAAGTGCTGAAACCCTATTGTAATTGTACTGATTTTTAGGGGTTCAAGCACGAAGTGCTGAACACCTATTGTATTTGTACTGATTTTTATTATTATTAGGGGTTCAAGCACGAAGTGCTGAAACCCTATTGTAATTGTACTGATTTTTATTAGGGGTTCAAGCATGAAATGCTGAAACCCTATTGTAATTGTAAGGATTCGTAAAACGCATCGTGCAGGACAAACCGTAAGGCCTAGAGACGTGAAACCTGGCCAGATGGTAGGCCTCAATTTGGGGACAACCTATCAGAGTATGACCCCAATTGGCCCATAGGTGGCGCTACAGCAACCAAAAGTACTAAATCGCTCATAACTCTTAGACCGTTTGTCCCAGGATCAAGTGTCTTATATCGTTGGAATCCTTGGCTCAAGGCGGACAAAATGGCTATCTCCGATTTGGATGTAGGCAGGGAAAATTTTCTGCTATGTCGGATTTTGTCCAAAACCTACTTTTGCGAACTAGTCCCTGGTTTTTGGCCCGATCGGAACCAAACCAGTCTAGGACAATTCTCTGGACTCTCTAGATCAATAATTATCGAAAAAAAGTTGAACTTTTGCATTTGGGTGGCTGTAACAGGGTCATTTAGAAAAGGGGCGTGGCAAAATACACTAAAAAGCCTATAAATCCCAAATGAAAACTCAGAACTTCACAAAAATTGATGAGCATATGTGTCAGAACATGGTGAGGAAGCATGCAGAGTTTCATGGAGATCGGACCATAGGTGGCGCTATAACTGGCAAAAAGCCTTCATTCTTATTAGGGGTTCAAGCATGAAATGCTGAAACCCTATTGTAATTGTAAGGATTCGTAAAACGCATCGTGCAGGACAAACCGTAAGGCCTAGAGACGTGAAACCTGGCCAGATGGTAGCCTATCAGAGTATGACCCCAATTGGCCCATAGGTGGCGCTACAGCAACCAAAAGTACTAAATCGCTCATAACTCTTAGACCGTTTGTCCCAGGATCAAGTGTCTTATATCGTTGGAATCCTTGGCTCAAGGCGGACAAAATGGCTATCTCCGATTTGCTCGCCCTTCAGGCGCCAATTTCGAGTAAATTGCATTTTTTTGAAAAACCTATTTTTGCGAACTTCTCCTAGGTTTTTGGCCCGATCGGAACCAAACCACTGCAGGAATATTCTCTGGAGTCTGACAATCAATAATCATCCAAACAATTAAAAATTTCAATTAACGGTCGATAAGGGGAACCAAAATATTTGATGGCACCAGGGCCACTTTTACTAAAACGGTTATAAATTGTGAACGGAAAGATATTTTTTTGCTAAACTTGGCGTACATCTTCCTGAGCTCAATCTGAGATCACTTGAAAAAAATCGCAACAATTGGCCACTTGGTGGCACTATAAAACGGTTATAACTTGTGAACGGAAAGAGATATTTTCGCAAAACTTGGGACACATGTTCATGAGCTCATTCTGAGGTCATGTGAAAAAAAATCATGACAATTGTCCACTTGGTGGCACTATAAAATGGTTATAACTTGTGAAAGGAAAGAGATATTTTTCGCTGAACTTGGGACACATGTTCATAAGCTCAATCTGAGTTGACATGAAAAAAATCGTGACAATTGGCCAATTGTTGGCGCTATAACAGTGAAAAAAATCATGAAAATAGCTATAAGCGCACCCAACTGTTAGTCTACTGAAAATTGGCACGCAGTGTCTTTGTCCAGGGTGCCATGATAGTCTATGAGAACATTGGTGTATCTCAAAAAACTCAGTATACTTCATTGACACAATGCCAGTGGTTTTTCACAGGAGTGACCTCCTAAGACTCCTGAATCCTTGCCGAGTCCAACAATACCAAACATGCCAGGTTTCGCCTTATGGTTTTTGTAAGTGTCATTTAGAGCTTTAAAAAATTGTGTTTATCTTCAAAGCCGTTAGTCCGATCGAGACAACAACAAAAAAACAAAGGAAATTTTAAAACATAGGGTAATAGCTAAACAATAATGCCAAAATGTTAAAATTATGATAGGAACTGACAAAAAAATGAATTAAATCCAATCAATTTCACCCATGGATCATTTTGATGCTCTCACATGTTTGAAACGAACAATGATGGATTGTGATGAAATTTGTTTTGAATTGGGACTGGCGAATCCCCGTCCATACTGTCAATGACCATTCGCAAAGACCCGCCCACTTTAGTTACTGTTGCTATGTCTGACAAGCGACACCACTCTCACACCACACCAAGTTCTCACGCAGTGAAAAATACATTGCAGATCAGAGAGGAGACTGCGCGCTGACAGACAAGTACTTTTGATATGAAACAAATGGCGCTTTTCCACTACACAGTGTAACACAGTGTACTTTTTCCACTGTGTAAAAGTTGTACCTGTACCTGCTTCCAGGTACTTTTTTTCGTACCACCTCCGGCGAGGTTCTAAGCGAGCTGGGGCGAGCTGAGGCGATACTAAAATGTGACGTGAAAACACGGCAGACTGCTGACTGGTCAGAGAGAATCGTCACTATTCACTGCGTCATCATTGCACGCGCCAGACGGAGTATCCTGAATAAAAAACAGCAAAAACAAAAACATCCAAAAATTCATACACTCGATTTCCTCCTTTGTCCTGTGTGTGTGGCAGCGGATGTATCTCGCGTAGAAGATTAAGTCACAGCAGTTTCCTGCGGCGTCGCTATGACGACCAGGTACTATTGTGGAGGTACTATCTGCAATGGAAAACGGAGCGAAAAGCGAGCCGAGCCGAGTCGAGTCGAGTCGAGTTGAGCTGGTACTGATAATGGAAAAGCGGAAAAAGTCTCACCTTTCAAATGTAGTCACTTTTTAGAGACATTTAAACAATAAATACTGTTTTGTGACTCTTTAATGTGTCTGACAGATCGCTGTAGACTCGAGGCTCAGTTAAAGCTGCTCGTAAACCAATCATCTCTTCCTTCTAGTTAATTTATAGCATTAAAATAAACATGAATGACCATAAAAGGAATGTTGTTTTAAAGTGCTAGTCAGTACACTTTGTTTTTCAAATTTAAATCCTCCAATGTTAATCTACTAACTCTCCTGACTGCTTTGTGGGACAAAATGGCGGATTATGATTAGTCAGATCGCCTGTCAATCAAACTCCCTGCAAAGGGTCAATTGAGAATGCCCGTGCGCACAATCCTGATCTAATCGACAACTTTGCAGTTGCACAAAGGAAAGCCCGGAAAATCCCGCTATAATGTAAGAGAGCATCTATTTTATGTATTTGGACCTAGGCCTAACAATGTGTTGTGGTGCGCTGTCACCAGTGTTGTTTTTTTTTGTTTTCTTTTGGTGAGCGTAGGCTCCTCCTGATTTTGTTAGTCATCTCATCTCTTATATGCTGTGTATGATCATATCCTGCCCTATTCATGGTAGCTTACTCGCGGACATTGCGTCATCAATGTCATCAGTTGCGTCATCAAGGGGCCCGCCTTGATAATCCTACTTAAGGGACCGGTGTTGGCTCGTTATGCCACTGAATATAATTGTCTAAACTCCTTATCAAAATTACATATTTACAAAAAATTTGACACATAAATATGGGCACACTTTGAGTACTACTAATAAAAGTGGTGGAGATCAGGCAAGACTGTAAGAAGACTCAGGCAAAAAGGTGCTATAACTGTCAAAAAGCTTTGAAAACCATATATTTCCTATGTTAAATGGCCTGTATTGGCTGTAAATGGTCTTTTCCATCATATATGTCAGTGGTTAAATGCTTGCTAAATAAAACTTAATAACTTTTGATGCTTTTGTTCTTAAAGGCCTTAAAGGCCTTAACTGCTTGAACCCCGATAAATGCTGCTTGCAGCTTTAATTATTATTATTATTATTATTCTTCCGCCGTAAAACGCATCGTGCAGCCCAAACCGTAAGTGCTAGAGACTTGAAACTTGGCCAGATGGTAGTACAAAAATCGAGGAGAGGTTATCAAATTATGACCCCAATTGGCCCATAGGTGGCGCTATAGCGACCAAAAGCGCGTAACTGCTCATAACTCCTAGACCGTAAGTCGTAGACTCAAGTGTCTTATATCATTCGAAAGCTGGACTCCTGAAGGTCAAAACGTATATCTCCGATTTCATTTCCGGTATGCAAATTTTCCGCCATTTTGAATTATGTCAAAAACCTACTTTTGCGAACTAGTCCCTGGTTTTTTGTCCGATCGGAACCAAACCAGTGCAGAATTGTTCTCTGGAGTCTGAAAATTAATAATTATCGAAAAAAAGTCGATATTCCAATTCCTGGTCGCTAGGGGGTGCAAAATTAACGTTGTGGGAGGAGCCTATTTTACTAAAATGGCTATAACTCAAGAAGTAATTAAGTAAACTTCACCAAACTTGGTACACATGTGTAAGAGGTCAATCTGAGGTCACAGTAAAACAATTGCGTCGATTGGCCACATGGTGGCGCTATAAAACAAATAAAAACGTATAGACACCTGACCGTTTTTCCGAATGACTTGAAATTTGGTATGCAGTGTCTTGGCCCAAGGGGCCATGTATGTCTAAAAGGATATTGGCGTATCTCAAAAAACATGGCCGCCATTGGCCAATGAAATTTGAGCACCGTTAACGAAGTCCGATCGGAACGAAACTCGATGGGCATGTTCGGCTCAAGCCCCTAGAGGTCTGAAAGAATTTTGAAAGAAATCGGCCACTAGTTGGCGCTAACGAGTTTTATGGCTCTGTAATCACGTGGTGTTACACTTATCATCACAAAATGCATATCATTTGATAGATCTGCTCATGCTGAACAACTTTGCCTCAAGAACCATTGCTGTCAATCAAACCGTTCATTAAATATTCATGAATATGTTAAAAACCTACTTTTGCGAACTAGTCCCTGGTTTTTCGCCCGATCGGAACCAGACCAGTCTAGGACAATTCTCTGGACTCTCTAGATAAATAATTATCGAAAAAAAGTTGAACTTTTGCATTTGGGTGGCTGTAATAGGGTAATTTATAAAAGGGGCGTGGCAAAATACACTAAAAAGCCTATAAATCATAAATGAAAACTCAGAACTTCACGAAAATTGGTGAGCATATGTGCCATAACATTCTAAACAAGCATGCAAAATTTCATGTAGATCGGACCATAGGTGGCGCTATAACTGTTAAAAAGCTTTGAAAACCATATATTTCCTATGGTAAATTGCCTGTATTGGCTGTAAATGGACTTTTCCATCTATTATTTCAGTGGTTAAAAGCTTTCTAAATAAATCTTAATGTCTTAAATGCTTATGTGCTTAAAGGCCTTAAATGCTTGAACCCCGATAAATGCTGCTTGCAGCTTTAATTAGGGGTTCAAGCACGAAGTGCTGAAACCCTATTGTAATTGTGCTGATTTTTATTATTATTTTTCTTCCGCCGTAAAACGCATCGTGCAGCCCAAACCGTAAGAGCTGGAACCTTGAAACTTTGCCAGATGGTAGTACAAAAATCGAGGAGAGGTTCAGAGAGTATGACCCCGATTGGCCCATAGGTGGCGCTATAGCGACCAAAAGCGCGAAACTGGTCATAACTCCTAGACCGTATGTCGTAGACTCAAGTGTCTTATATCAATGGAAAGCTGGACTCCTGAAGAACAAAACGTATATCTCCGATTTCATTTCCGGTATGCAAATTTTTCCGCCATTTTGAATTTTGTCAGAAAACTACTTTTGCGAACTAGTCCTAGGTTTTTCGCCCGATCGGAACCAAACCAGTGTAGAATTGTTCTCTGGAGTCTGAATATCAATAATTATCGAAAAAAAGTTGAAATTTCGATTCACGGTCGCTAGGGGGCGCAAAATTAACGCTGTGGGAGGAGCCTATTTTACTAAAACGGCTATAACTCCAGAAGTAAATGAGGTATCTTCACCAGACTCAGTACACACGTGTAAGAGATCAATCTGAGGTCACAGTAAAAAAATCGAGGCGATTTGCCACATGGTGGCGCTATAACATGAAAAAAACATAAAACAGGCTATAACCACCTGACCGTTAGTCCGATTGACTTGAAAATTGGTATGCAGTGTCTTGGTCCAATGTGCCATGTATGTCTATGAGGACATTGGTGTATCTCGAAAAAAATGGCCGCCATCGGCCAATGAATTTGAGCACCTATTAGACAAGGTTAACGGAGGCCGATCGGAACGAAACTCGATGGGCATGTTCGACTCATGGCCCTAGAGGTCTGTAAGAATTTTGAAAGAAATCGGCCACTAGTTGGCGCTAACGAGTTTTATGGCTCTGTAACCACGTGGTGTTACACTTATCGTCACAAAATGCATATCATTTGATAGATCTGCTCATGCTGAACAACTTTGCCTCAAGAACCATTGCTGTCAATCAAAACGTTCATTAAATATTTGTAATTATGTTAAAAACCTACTTTTGCGAACTAGTCCTAGGTTTTTCGCCCGATCAGAACCAAACGAGTCTAGGACAATTGTATGGACTCTTTAGATCAATAATTATCAAAAAAAAGTTGAACTTTTGCATTTTTCGCATGGGTATATTGGGTCATAAAGAAAATGGGCGTGGCAAAATGCACTAAAAAGCCTATAAATCCTAAACGAAAACTCAGAACTTCACAAAAATTGATGAGCATATGTGACATAACATCATTAACAAGCATGCAACATTTTATGGAGATCGGACCATAGGTGGCGCTATAACTGTTAAAAGGCTTTAAAACCATATATTTCCTATGGTAAATTGCCTGTATTGGCTGTAAATAGTGTTTTCCATCTATGAACATATAATGTTCATATAATAATGTTCAAAACCAGTGCAGTGCAATTCTCTGGACTCTCTAGATAAATAATTATCAGAAAAAGTATAACTTCTTCATTTGGATGGCTATAATAGGGTCACTTCAATATGTAGCCTTAAAATAAATACCATGACATATTAAGCCAATAAGTGGTATTTTACTGCCCCCTGCTGTCATTTCATCATACTACTCCGTAATATTGTTATATAATTCATATTTAGACTTTATAAAATCATTATTTTAACATTTAGCATGAAAACGAAAGTAAAACGGCATTTAGGCCACGCCCCCCCAGTACAAATTCACTCATAACTTGAAAACGGAAAGTCGTTGCGTGCTCAAATTTTGATGGTAAGGTCCTCTCCACGCTCTTGATCGAAACGTGTCATCGCGGGCCTCGGGAGCGCGCCCCCCCGCGCATCGCAAGCCCGCGGACCCCCGACTTTGAACGACCGCAACTCCCGACCCAAACCACCCCAAACCTTGTGTGAGAGCTCGTTGGAAAGGGCCTGTTCTTGGCTAGCTTCGATTCAAATGTGGTGTAATTTGCCCAGGGCATTCCCGAGATATAAGTGAAAAACCAAATTCCCATTCATTCATTCAAACACTTCAACTGTAAGATGGAGGCTGTAATTCCACTGTTGTCAACTAGAGGGAGCAGCAGTATTAGACATAGTATTAATCTTTTATCAGCTTTCAGCTTTGGCCAACAAACAAATGGTTAAAGCTATTTTTTTTTAAATTATTATTGGACTGATAATATAGATCACAATGAAATATATGAAATGGTTAGACCATTAAAATATTTTTTCACAATAACACATCCTAAAGACATTGAAAACATATTTGTATCTGTGTGTGTGTGTGTGTGTGTGTGTGTGTGTGTGTGTGTGTGTGTGTGTGTGTGTGTAAGCATGCATTATTGAGTTAACATGGAAAATACTTATATTACAATAACTATTATAACACAATCATATTTTGTCAGTGTTTATCACTTCATTTGCACTGACACTTCACATAATTGCTAGTAATGTGGTAAATCACGCTAGAAACATGGTAAATCATAGTAAATAATTGATGGTCTCATTCAACAGGGCTCCTCAAGCACTATCTATGCTCTGAGTTTCAGAATTTTTCGCCTTCTGGTTCCCGAGATATAAGTGAAAAACCAAATTCCCATTCAGTCATTCATTCAATCACTTCAACTGTAAGATGGAAGCTGTAATACCACTGTCCACTAGAGGGAGCAGCAGGATTACGCATGACCTTTTCATTCGTTTTCAGTATTGGGAAACAAACAAATGCTTTAAAAAGCAATCATTTTTTATTTTATTTTTCTTTTCTTTTTTATATTATTAGATCACAAAGGAATTCTAATAGACCAATACATATATTTTCTCAATAACATATTCCAAAACATTAAAAACATATTTGTATTTGTGTATGTTTATTTCTCTGTGTGTGTGTGTGTGTGTGTGTGTGTGTGTGTGTGTGTGTGTGTGTGTGTGTGTGTGTGTGTGTGTGTGTAAGCATGCATTATTGAGTTAACATGGAAAAACTGGTTTGCTTTAGTCCAGAAAACTGGTGAAAATCATGAAGTTTAAAGTGAAAGTGAGCCAATAAGTGGTCTTCTTCTGCCCTCTGCTGGCCATTCTACTTATTAATGAAGTCTTTTCACATGTGCTCACATTCATATTTAGACTCTAAAAATCACGTATATAACAATAACTATAATAACACAATCAGATTTTGTCAGTGTTTATCACTTCATTTGCACTGACACTTCACATAATTGCTAGAAACATGGTAAATCATAGTAAATAATACTATAATGTGGTGTATCAAGGTAAACCATGCTAGAATCCTGGCAAATCATTCTAGAACGTGGTAAATCATGGTAAACTATGCTAGAACAGGGTACATCATGATAAACCATGATAAACTATGGTAAATCATGTTAGAATGTGGTATATCATGGTAAATCATGCTAGAACAGGGTAAATCATGGTAAACTATGATAAATCATGATAAACTATGGTAAACCATGCTAGAATCACAGTAAACAATGGTAAATCATACTAGAATGTAGTATATCATGGTAAATCATGCTAAAATATGGTAAATCAAGGTAAACTAAGATAAAATCATGGTAAACTATGTCAATCATGCTAGAATCATAGTAAATAATACTAGAATGTGGTAAATTATTGTGGGAGGAGCCTATTTTACTAAAATGGCTATAACTCAAGAAGTAAATGAGATATCTTCACCAAACTCAGTACACATGTGAATGGGTTCAATTTGAGGTCACAGTAAACAATTTTATGGAGATCGGTCCATAGATGGCACTATAACTCCTATAAAAAAATTTAAAACCATATATTTCCTATGGTACATTGCCTGTATTGGCTGTAAATGGTCTTTTCCATCTATTATGTCAGTGGTTACATGCTTGCTAAATAAAACTTAATAACTTTTGATGCTTTTCTGCTTAAAGGCCTTAAATGCTTGAACCCCGATAAATGCTGCTTGCAGCTTTAATTAGGGGTTCAAGCACGAAGTGCTGAAACCCTATTGTAATTGTACTGATTTTTATTATTATTATTATTATTATTATTCTTCCGCCGTAAAACGCATCGTGCAGCCCAAACCGTAAGTGCTAGAGACTTGAAACTTGGCCAGATGGTAGTACAAAAATCGAGGAGAGGTTATCAAATTATGACGCTGATTGGCCCATAGGTGGCGCTATAGCAACCAAAAGCGCGAAACTGGTCATAACTCCTAGACGATAAGTCATAGACTCAAGTGTCTTATATCATTGGAAAGCTGGACGCCTGACGAACAAAACGTATATCTCCGATTTTATTTCCGTCATGATAGATTTTCCGCCATTTTGAATTTTGTCAAAAACCTACTTTTGCAAACTACTCCCTGGTTTTTCGTCCGATCGGAACCAAACCAGAGCAGAATTGTTCTCTGGAGTCTGAAGATCAATAATTATCGAAAAAAAGTCGAAATTCCGATTCCTGGTCGCTAGGGGGTGATAAATTAAGGTTGTGGGAGGAGCCTATTTTACTAAAATGGCTATAACTCGAGAAGTAAATGAGATATCTTCACCAAACTTGGCACACATGTTTAAGAGGTCAATCTGAGGTCACAGTAAAAAAAATTACGTCGATTGGCCACATGGTGGCGCTATAAACAAAAAAAACATATAGACACCTGACCGTTTTTCCGAATGACTTGAAATTTGGTATGCAGTGTCTTGGCCCAAGGGGCCACCTATGTCTAAAAGGATATTGGCGTATCTCGAAAAACATGGCCGCCATTGGCCAATGAGGTTGAGGCACCGTTAACGAAGTCTGATCGGAGCGAAACTCGGTGGGCATGTTCGGCTCAAGCCCCTAGAGGTCTGTAAGACTTTTGAAAGAAATCGGCCACTAGTTGGCGCTAACGAGTTTTATGGCTCTGTAATCACGTGGTGTTACACTGATCATCACAAAATGCATATCATCTTATAGATCTGCTCATGCTGAACAACTTTGCCACAAGAACCATTGCTGTCAATCAAACACTTAATTAAATATTCATGAATATGTTAAAAACCTACTTTTGCGAACTAGTCCCTGGTTTTTCGCCCGATCGGAACCAGACAAGTCTAGGACAATTCTCTGGACTCTCTAGATCAATAATTATCGAAAAAAAGTTGAACTTTTCCATTTGGGTGGCTGTAATAGGGTAATTTATAAAAGGGGCGTGGCAAAATACACTAAAATGCCTATAAATCATAAATGAAAACTCAGAACTTCACAAAAATTGGTGAGCATATGTGACATAACATCATTAACAAGCATGCCAAATTTTATGGAGATCGGACCAAAGGTGGCGCTATAACTGTTAAAAAGCTTTAAAACCATATATTTTCCATGGTAAACAGCCTGTATTGGCTGTAAATGGTCTTTTCCGTCTATTATGTCAGTTGTTAAATGCTTGCTAAAGAAAACTTAATAACTTTTGATGCTTGTGTGCTTAAAGGCCTTAAAGGCCTTAACTGCTTGAACCCCGATAAATGCTGCTTGCAGCTTTAATTATTATTATTATTATTATTCTTCCGCCGTAAAACGCATCGTGCAGCCCAAACCGTAAGTGCTAGAGACTTGAAACTTGGCCAGATGGTAGTACAAAAATCGAGGAGAGGTTATCAAATTATGACGCTGATTGGCCCATAGGTGGCGCTATAGCAACCAAAAGCGCGAAACTGGTCATAACTCCTAGACGATAAGTCATAGACTCAAGTGTCTTATATCATTGGAAAGCTGGACGCCTGACGAACAAAACGTATATCTCCGATTTTATTTCCGTCATGATAGATTTTCCGCCATTTTGAATTTTGTCAAAAACCTACTTTTGCAAACTAGTCCCTGGTTTTTCGTCCGATCGGAACCAAACCAGAGCAGAATTGTTCTCTGGAGTCTGAATATCAATAATTATCGAAAAAAAGTCGAAATTCCGATTCCTGGTCGCTAGGGGGTGATAAATTAAGGTTGTGGGAGGAGCCTATTTTACTAAAATGGCCATAACTCGAGAAGTAAATGAGATATCTTCACCAAACTTGGCACACATGTTTAAGAGGTCAATCTGAGGTCACAGTAAAAAAAATTGCGTCGATTGGCCACATGGTGGCGCTATAAACAAAAAAAAAACATATAGACACCTGACCGTTTTTCCGAATGACTTGAAATTTGGTATGCAGTGTCTTGGCCCAAGGAGCCACCTATGTCTAAAAGGATATTGGCGTATCTCGAAAAACATGGCCGCCATTGGCCAATGAGGTTTGAGCACCGTTAACGAAGTCCGATCGGAGCGAAACTCGGTGGGCATGTTCGGCTCAAGCCCCTAGAGGTCTGTAAGAATTTTGAAAGAAATCGGCCACTAGTTGGCGCTAACGAGTTTTATGGCTCTGTAATCACGTGGTGTTACACTGATCATCACAAAATGCATATCATCTTATAGATCTGCTCATGCTGAACAACTTTGCCTCAAGAACCATTGCTGTCAATCAAACACTTAATTAAATATTCATGAATATGTTAAAAACCTACTTTTGCGAACTAGTCCCTGGTTTTTCGCCCGATCGGAACCAGACCAGTCTAGGACAATTCTCTGGACTCTCTAGATCAATAATTATCGAAAAAAAGTTTAACTTTTGCATTTGGGTGGCTGTAATAGGGTAATTTATAAAAGGGGCGTGGCAAAATACACTAAAATGCCTATAAATCATAAATGAAAACTCAAAACTTCACAAAAATTGGTGAGCATATGTGACATAACATCATTAACAAGCATGCCAAATTTTATGGAGATCGGACCAAAGGTGGCGCTATAACTGTTAAAAAGCTTTAAAACCATATATTTCCCATGGTAAACTGCCTGTATTGGCTGTAAATGGTCTTTTCCGTCTATTATGTCAGTTGTTAAATGCTTTCTAAATAAAACTTAATGTCTTTTGATGCTTGTGTGCTTAAAGGCCTTAAAGGCGTTAACTGCTTGAACCCCGATAAATGCTGCTTGCAGCTTTAATTATTATTATTATTCTTCTGCCGTAAAACGCATCGTGCAGCCCAAACCGTAAGTGCTAGAGACTTGAAACTTTGCCAGAAGGTAGTACAAAAATCGAGGAGAGGTTCAGAGAGTATGATCCCGATTGGCCCATAGGTGGCGCTATAGTGCAAAAAACAAAAAAAAATCACGTTTTTGCTTAAATCTCCTTAACCCTTTGTCACAGACTCAAGTGTCTTATATCACTGTAATCCTTGTCTCAAGACGGACAAAATGTATATCTTCAATTTCATTTCCGGTATGCAAATTTTTCCGCCATTTTGAATTTTGTCCAAAACCTACTTTTGCGAACTAGTAGAGGGTTTTTTTGGCCAATCGGAACCAAACCAGTGCAGAAATGTTCTCTGGAGTCTGTTTATCAATAATTATCGAAAAAAAGTTGAAATTTCGATCCACGGTTGCTAAGGGGCGTCAAAACGTTCGCAGGAGGCGGAGCCAGTTTACTAAAACTGTTATAATTCATGAACGAAATTAGATATTTTCACCAAACTCGGAACACATGTGTATGAGTTCAATCTGGGGTCACAGTAAAAAAATTGCGACGATTGAACACTAGGTGGCGTTATAACATGAAAAATACATGAAAAGGGCTATAACCACCTGACCGTTAGTCCAATTGACTTGAAAATTGGCATGCAGTCTCTTGGTCCAGGGTGCCATGTATATCTATGAGGACATTGGCGTATCTAAAAAAACATGGCCGCCATCGGCCAATGAAGTTGAGCACCTATTAGACAAGGTTAACGGAGGCCGATCGGAACAAAACTTGATGGGCATGTTCAACTCATGGCCCTAGAGGTCTGTAAGAATTTTGAAAGAAATCGGCCACTAGTTGGCGCTAACGAGTTTTATGGCTCTGTAATCACGTGGTGTTAAACTTATTGTCACATTATGCCTATCATTTGATAGATCTGCTCATGCTGAACAACTTTGCCTCAAGAACCACTACTGTCAATCAAACCGTTCATTAAATATTCGCAAACATGTTAAAAACCTACTTTTGCGAACTAGTCCCTGGTTTTTTGCCCAATCAGAACCAGACCAGTCTAGGACAATTCCCTGGACTCTCTAGATCAATAATTATCGAAAAAAAGTTGAAATTTTGCATTTGGATGGCTGTAATGGGGTCATTTAGAAAATGGGCGTGGCAGAATACACTAAAAAGCCTATAAATCCTAAATGAAAAATCAGAACTTCACAAAAATTGATGAGCATATGTGACATAACAAGCTAAAGAAGCATGGAAATTTTTATGGAGATCGGACCATAGGTGGCGCTATAACTGTCAAAAAGCTTTAAAACCATATATTTCCTATAACCTATATATATATCATATAATGTTTATAAAATAATGTTAAAAACCAGTGCAGTACAAATCTCTGGACTCTATAGATCAATAATTATCAGAAAAAGTATAAAAAATAACAGTTAAAAAAGAAAATGAATAACATTGGCATATTAAGCCAATAAGTGGTATTTTACTGCCCCCTGCTGCCATTTCATCATACTACTCCCTAATATTGTTATATCATTCATATTTAGACTTTATAAAATCATTATTTTAACATTTACAATCACATTTTGTCAAAACTCATCTATTGGAGTATTATTATTGACAATTGTGTCACACTGTCTGTCTGAGATATGGAAATTGAAAACGAAAGTAAAACGGCATTTAGGCCACGCCCCCCCAGTACAAATTCATTCATAACTCGAAAACGGAAAGTCGTTGCGCGCTCAAATTTTGATGGTAAGGTCCTCTCCGGGCTCTTGATCGAAACGTGTCATCGCGGGCCTCGGGAGTGCGCCCCCCACGAATCGCAAATTCGTGGGACCCCCGATTTTGAACGGCCGAAACCCCCGACCCAGACCACCCCGAACCTTGTGTGAGAGCTCGTTGGAAAGGGCCAGTTCTTGGCTAGCTTCGATTCAAATGTGGTGTAATTTGCCCTGGGCATTCCAGAGATAAAAGCCCCAATAGATATGCCTTTGAACGGTCATATTTCCGGGCTCCAATCGCCCAAAAACACCGCGATGGTCTCATTCAACAGGGCTCCTCAAGAACTATCTATGCTCTGAATTTCAGAATTTTTCGCCTTCTGGTTCCCGAGATATAAGTGAAAAACCAAATTCCCATTCATTCATTCAAACACTTCAACTGTAAGATGGAGGCTGTAATTCCACTGTTGTCAACTAGAGGGAGCAGCAGTATTAGACATAGTATTAATCTTTTTATCAGCTTTCAGCTTTGGCCAACAAACAAATGGTTAAAGCTATTTTTTTTTTTGACTGATAATATAGATCACAATGAAATATATGAAATGGTTAGACCATTAAAATATTTTTTTCACAATAACACATCCTAAAGACATTGAAAACATATTTGTATATGTGTGTGTGTGTGTGTGTGTGTGTGTGTGTGTGTGTGTAAGCATGCATTATTGAGTTAACATGGAACACACTTATATTACAATAACTATTATAACACAATCATATTTTGTCAGTGTTTATCACTTCATTTGCACTGACACTTCACATAATTGCTAGTATTTATACCCCCCAAATTTGCATTTTCCAGTCCATGTTCTAGGCCAGGCAGTGTTAATGTAGACCTGCACAGCCGAATCAGCAGAAGATCTGCAGGTATTGTGAAGAAGCAAGCAAGGACAATAGTGAAAATGGCAGATCATGGATATAAATGTTATGTCTGAGTCTGTGCTGCGGATTTGAGAACTTTTCATTCCTTTCCCACAAAAGAGAACTGTCAACAGGCATGGTTGATGTTTACAACAGGATACCTCACCATTTTAATTCAAAGCTGTTAGTTTGCTCTTAACGGAGGCTGATCAGAACGAAACTCGGTGGGCATGTTCGACTCGTGGCCCTAGAGGTCTGTAAGAATTTTGAAAAATCAGCCACTAGTTGACGCTAACAGGTTTTACGGCTATGTAATCACGTGATGCATATCATTTGATAGATCTCCTCATACAGAACAACTTTGCCTCAAGAACTACTGCTGTCAATCAATTTGTTCATTAAATACTTGCGATTATGTTAAAAACCTACTTTTGCGAACTAGTCCTAGGTTTTTCGCCCGATCGGAAATATACCAGTGCAGTACAATTCTCTGGAAGCTCTAGATTATTCATTATATAAAAAACTTTAACTTTACCCATTGGGTAGCCATAACAGGATCATTTAGAAAATGGGTATGGCAAAAAACACTCAAAAGCCTGTAAATCCTAAACAAAAACTCAGACAACTCACTAAACTGCCTTATGTGCTTAAAGACCCTAAATGCTTGAACCCCGCTAAATGCTGCTTGCAGCTTTAATTATTATTATTATTATGAGGGCCCGAGCCCGGCTGGGCTGAAGCTAGTACCCGTGCATGGCAGGGGGAATCGACAGCGCTGGGTCCGAAAACTTGGTCCATATATCAAACACACTTGCACATTGTCAGGAATTGTGATCAGTGTACTTCCATTGTAAAAACTAGAACAAACAAGCTTGAGATTAATTTGGATGATTTATTTGTAGCAAATCTTCAGAAAAGTCAAAGCAAAGAAGAAAAGAAAGAAGCCAAGAAACGACGAAGACAGAAGACGGGAAGTTCCTCCTCAGGAGAGAACTGTTTCCAAAGCAAGAGATGCGAATAATTAGACAACAAGAGCGATTGAATATAAGGTTGATGAAACTTAGAAAACAATCAATTGATGAAGAACATTTTGAGGAAAATAGTTTGAAATATAGAATGGACAAACTAGTGGAGGGTGTGGACTTTCATTTGAAACTTGACACCGCCTGCTGAGTTTGTTTCTGGTAAATCATGAAGAAAGTGTGATGGGTAACTCACATATGCTGATAAATGTATTTTTTACATATAACATGTTGCTAAAGAGAGATTACTAAACTGCTGATAGTCGCAAGTGCGTTTCGGTAAAAGAGTATATGAAGGAAATATACTTATACTAATTTCTCCCGAGGAAAGAGGAGACTGATATAACTTTGAGAAACATATTAAAACCAGAACAGGAAAATGATAATAGAGAAGCTTTATTTAAATATTTGGAGAATACAGGTTTAATTAATAGGATTTGAAAGGTTTTTTTTTTTTAAGCCAGAGGAGCTGAACACGCAGCGCTGGCTGTAGCATATAATGTTTTAATATAGTGGGTGAGGATGGGGAGTGGGTAGTTGTTAGAGTCTCTGGATCAAGTTCACAGTAGGTGGCGGTAATGCGCAAAATTGATGCGAATCGCACAAAAAAAGGAAGAAGAAGATGAAGAAGAAGAATTAGATCAGTGTGATTTGCCTCATGCTGTTTGCTGCTATCGTGGAAAAATCCTGGTTTGGGAAACTGCTGCCCAGATAGAGTTTTTATGCTATAGTCACTCCTGGATTACTTCCCAGAGGACCTATTTCCGTGATTCCCTCTGGAGGCAGTAATGCCATTAGCAGAGGACTGAAAACAACTTTTCTGTAAGGAAGGACATCTATATGACCTCTTAAAAACTACAAACAAGACTGATCTCATCTTCAGGAAACTGACATTTGATGTCTCTTGCACCTATTAACTCATTCTCCAGAATCCTCTTATAAAAGCCTGCGGTTGCTATTTGGGATTGTTTGTCTGGCTGGTGTTATTGTTTGGGATGCGTTTATGTAAATATCGTTTATTGATGTTTGGAAAGAGTTTCTGATAAATAGCTGTTTTTTTTATTTTTTCTGCGTTTAATTCTTGAAATACCTTATATTCTTCTCGGGGTACTTTGCAATATGATTCCCCCTTTATTTTCTGTAACTCATCAGTTTAAGCAGCTGGGACAGTTTTACGGTAATCGTCATTGCAGTGTACATCCCCCCCGCAAGCCAACACAGACCAGGCACTCAAGGAACTGTACGGGAATATATGCAGACTATATAACCCGCACACCCTGAGGCCGCATTTATTGTTCCGGGGACTTTAACAAGGCCAACCTCCGTACAATAATACCAAAGTAGTTTCAGCACATCATTTACAGCACACGAGGGGATCGGGTTTTGGATCATTGCCATTCTCCTTTCAGGGATGCATTCAAATATATCCATTCTGCTTCTGTCCGCTTACAGGCTGAAGTGGGAAGCACCCGCCCTCAGAACTATCCAGTGCTGGACATGCACAGTTGTTTTCTCAGGAATTCAAATTACGTTTTGTTATTTTCAAGTTTTGAGAATGCATAGTATTCTTGACTTAATTTTTGACTGCTATTTTATTATTTTGTAACTTTTGTTCTCGATGTTTGGTGAATACCCTGTTCACGTCGAGGTTCTCTTGTGTGTGTGTGTGTGTGTGTGTGTGTGTGTGTGTGTGTGTGTGTGTGTGTGTGTGTGTGTGTGTGTGTGTCTCAGGTGGATCTGCAGTTTCCTAAAGTGGTTTCTGACGGCGCTCGTGACCTGATCTCGAAGCTGCTCCGCCACAGTCCCTCCATGCGTCTGCCGCTCAGGAGCGTGATCGAGCACTTTGTGGCGGTAATTAGTAATTACTTTTTGGAGGTTGATCCTGCATAAAGTTCTTCAAGACATCTGTTTGAGATACTCAGGAATCCACTGGTGGATTGACTGTGCTGTCACACTTAACCTAGGGTCTGTTTGTGTGTGTGAGAGAGAGAGAGAGAGAGAGAGAGAGAGAGAGAGAGAGAGAGAGAGAGAGAGAGAGAGAGAGAGAGAGAGAGAGAGAGAGAGAGAGAGAGAGAGAGAGAGAGAGAGAGAGAGAGAGAGAGAGAGAGAGAGAGAGAGAGAGAGAGTGTGTGTGTGTGTGTTGGTGACATTTATTTAATAATAAAGATAATAATAATACATTTTATTTGTAATGTGCTTTTCTTAAACCCAAAGCGCTACAGTAAAATAAACAAAAACAGCAAGGTCAATACAACAATTAAAAAACAGCCTTAAATAAATGTGTCTTAATCAACTTTTTAAAATGTCCCAACGTTGGTGCATTTCTGCTGGTAAGAGGAAGCACAGCCCATAGCTTGGGGGCTTGCATGAAAAGTCTCTTTCCCCCGTAGATCTTGAGCTTACATGAAGGCTGATGTAGCAAAAGAGTGTTGGCAGAACGGAGAGAATGTGATGGAGTATAGGGGCTAATGAGATCACAAAGATACTCTGGTGCAGTCCCATATATAGTGCCTTGTATGTTGAAATAAGAATTTTAAAATCAATTCTCACATTTATGGGAAGCTGTGAAAGCACCGGTGTAATGTGTTCACGAGGAGAAGTACGAGTTATGAATATACTGTAGCCTGCTCAGAGATTTAGCTGGAAGGCCAGAGAACATTATTAAAATAAGCTTTCAAGGAGTTTGGTGTTGTGGCGTGTTTGTTAAACTCCTGAACTGATGCAGTTTTGCATGTTGGTGAAAATGTTGCTTACTGTAGCTGTGTTTCCATCCACCTATTTTTATGCTCATTTTGGGATCTCGCATAAAACCTCTGGATGGAAAGACCATATGCGCATAAATTCTAAAAAAACGTATGAGCTCAATTGAGTTGGATAAAATTAGCCGATAAGAACACATGAGCATAAACTACATTGAAAGCACATTTACCGAATCCCTCGATGCGCATCTAAAAAGACGTGACCTTGCGATTGGGACGGCGTATCTGGACTAACCAGCTCTCGTAAAATAGCATGTGTTCTGAAATGCCTGAGCATTTCTACTTTTCTCAGTGGAATTTTATTTTGTACTTGTGATATCCAGAATGGCAGCTCTACTTTACAGCCATGAACATTTGCCTTTCCTTTATCCTGCCGGCACATTCAGATTCAGTTTCATATTCGTTTTGCTCTCAGTGTAAAAATGTGCAGTGTGCAAGAACACATCCTTGGTTGTATTTTTTATTTTTTCTGTTTTGTCTTTTGCTTAAGCCTCATGACTGGACTATTTCTGCATCACTAAAGTTCTCTGTTATACCATTACATGTTGTAATAGGGGACATCTGATGTGTGGAGCTCCGTCTGAGCCCTAAACCCACACTGTGGAATTAAAGAAAGGCAGCTTTGAAAGCTCCGGTTGGCTTGTGCATATTCTGTGGGTGTAGACATATATTGGAGAAGTTCCTTTCTGAGCTCTTTATAATCTGAAAGCATCTTCTGTTTCTGTGCCATTTCTTTATGGGATGAATTTAGTCTCAAATTGATTAATAAATGCATGCACAATTATCCATGAACTTACTATCCACAACCAAATGCCTTTCAACTTGTGTGCAAATGTGAGAATTTAATGAATGTGCAGCAATTTGTACAAATAGAGAAATTTCTGTGAATAATTTTTTTTTCTTTTGTATTAGTGTATCATAATTTGCGCATGCAACAAAGATGTGCATGTGTGGATCAGGTGACGCGTGCATTCATTGACGTCTTCTCTGAGTCGATCTCTTTTATTCGTTTGGATTTTGAGACTTTCTTTCTTCAGTTTTCAAGCATTTCACAACACACACACACACACACACACACAACTACAAATTAATAGTTGTTTAACACAGTTGTTAGTTGTTAACTGCTTGTAAAAAAATAAAAAGTAAACAAAGACTCAATATAAAAATGAAATAAAAAACACTGTTAGCATGTTAAAATTAAATTTAATAGTGATTCTTGAATTACTTTTTTGACATTCTGTAATGAACACACACTTTGCAACATGTCATATATTTTTTCAGAAGTTGTGCAGGTTTCATGAGCATTTCGTCGCATTTGTTACGGGTGTGCAGGGATACACAAATGATTCAAGTTCTGCTATTTCCTGATGATCGTAGATGCCGGTAATGGAGGTTGTGCGTCCTTCACCGTTGTTGTACAGTCGGGTGAGCCGACCAGAGTACGGGACTCGAGCAAAACAGGCTCTGCTTTTAATCTCAATCACACATGATTGGTTAGGTGGAACCTCTATCTCCACACTCGCTGAGTGCAGGGCCTTATTAAGTTTAGATGTCGTTTCAGAATTCAAGCGACTATAGTCGTATTTCGTACTAATTTTTCCACCTACTTTAACTATTTTTTAAATGTCACCCGAGACCGATGCCTCTATCGCTCCTCCAACCGTATGCGTGCGGCCCTTTAGGAAAGCTCTTGATCTGTCGCTGCCGTGATCCAGCTTCATCACATGTTTGGCTGACTTACAGTTCTTGTTGTGAGCTGTGAAATATTTCAGCACTTCTTCCCTTTCTAACTTCCTGAGACCCTGCGACCTCATATGAGGACATTACATTTTTGCCTCTTGACACAATGATAGTCAAATTTGTAAATCTTAGACATGTTGGCCACATTTAGGGACACTGCCCACACCATCTTGTGGTGATATCACAACATTACACCAATATCAGTGAGAAGAAAATGGCTGGAATATCAGCAAAACACTTTACACCAGTTCCCGAAAGAAAAATGACCCAGGTAAAAAATCTATTCAAATTATATGAATGAAACAAATGTATTTATGTACAATACTGTCTCTATCATCATACGGGGATTAAAATTTGACATATTTTAGTAATAGTAGCACTCTAGGACATCAGTAAATGTGAAGTACTCGTTTGAGGACATTGGGACTATATTACGTTATTTATTCTAACATATGGTTAGCTGGTGGGACGTTTGCCCATATATATTTAGAACAATAATACCTTAGTAAAAACCTAAAGTAATATTGACAAACTATATATCATTTGAAAGCTTACAATCTCTAGTTTTCATATTTGGTGGCTGTTTTTTTAAATAAAATCAATTTGCAACAAGAATATTTCATATTCATTAGGCGTGTTTAGGCCTTTATTTTGAAATGGAAATAAACATGAAAAATCATGAAAGATTGGTAGAAACCTCAGTTTGTTTTCATGCCAAGAGTTCAAAAGATAACACTAATTAAATGTTATGAGAAAAAAAGGTCTGAAAATGTTTAGAATATAAAGAAAAATATTATGGATTCTCGATTTGTGATGCGGCAGCGAGCTATAACGCACATATGTGCTCTTTTTATGTTTATTAGAGGTTGAAATCAAATCAAATACTGCCAAAACACCCATACTATTTCTGAATAGGATGTATACTTCATAAATTGTATGAAATTATGGAAAGACATGGTTCAGATCACTCAAAACATATGAAAATGGAGACGCCCTTATATGGTCAGTAAGGAAGCTGACTGTCCATCTAGTGAAAAAGTTTGGTACTGCGCCCAAATAAAATCTTACTGAAAGCTCATTTTTTGAGATATCAACCTAAAATTTGGAACACAACTTGTTTAGATTTTTGGCTTTAATTTTCTAGCAGTTTTAGAGTAAAATATATTTTATAATATATATATTTTATATAAAATATAAATAATTATATTTTTACATTCTATATTTTCATAAACTCAAACTTATATAACTTTTTTTCTGTTTCACTTTCATAATTTATTTCACTTCTACAATAATCTGGCAAATGTCTTCTTAAAAACAATACCAACCATATGTCTATATTCCAAAGCATTCTTGAATTACAACCATTTAAGTTTGTTTTTTGATTGCAGTACTATGTCCTCACATGAGGACATCATATGGGAAATCATAGACCCACTGTCCTCACATGAGGACCTCATTTTCTGGAAAAACTACTTCCTGTACAAAAACAAATTTTAGTTATTATACTTATTAGGTCCTACTTATCCCAAATAGCGAGAACAATTATAAAATGCACACCAGGCAAACTCTCGGGTCTCAGGAGGCTAACTTTTTCTCTTCGTTGACTACATATTCGTAAATTTCTAAATGCTGTTCTAGTATGTCATTGTTTAGGGTGAGAACTAAAGTTTCCATGTTTTTCTTATTGAAAAAGCTTTTGGTCACAGAACTGACACCTTTGTCATCTGCAACAATGTAGAATTTTTCACAAACGATTACTGGGTGAAATAAAATCTGGCCACTCTCTATTTCTTCCCATCTTTTCCACTCTAAAATTTCAAAGTTGTCTTTATTCACTAGAAATTCACGTAATGCCTTATTAGCACCTGGCTTCAATATTTCTGAACTTTTAATTATATCTAACTTCATCTTATTACATTTCTTAGATCCAAGAATGTAATAATCATAGTGGAAGTCATCAGAAACTAGAACTGCATCTTTAGGTGGATCGTTTGATGCAACAAACTCCAGGTAAGTCTTCAAGTCAAGAGCTTCCTCATCTTTCTCAGCTTTAGCACGGCTGAAAAGGTCACGAGGATGAAGGTGATGAGGATGGTTAGAAGAGTCTGCAAGACAAATCCAAAGAAATACACAAATCAAAGACTGATAACTTATGTTATTTACAATCATTTTAAATAAGTACAGCTATAGTTTAGTTTAGGAGTTAAAACTACTGCAGAATTTTGAAACGAGAATTGAAGGTGGATATACCAGTGCTTTTAATGTTAGAAAGATCCTCTGAATTCCCTCCGTCATACAGTGTGAAGATGTGTAGCAGAGCAAAGATGAAGACCACGCTGAAACCCATCATCAGCTTCCAGCTCAGTGTCTGGGGAATATCACCAAACATCACGAGAAGATGAGACCCACAACATGCTCATAATAAATATATAATAAATTCTACTTTATGGAACTAGTTTGCTTCACATTATATATAGTTTGAATCATTTATATCACAAATTTGAAAGGACATTCCTAATATAAAATGAGAAACGAGACACCTTATTTGAAGTCACATGTGAACTATTGTACATGTCTTACCTGTGAAGGATCTCCTGTAAATGTAGAGTTGAGGAGACTAAAGCTCTTCAGTTCCCTGAGCCCTGTCCAGTGCACTCGTATATATCACAGCCCTGATGCAAATACAGTCCAGACCGTTATCATACGTGGCCAGAATATACAGTTATTTCCATCTGTCAATACTGAAGACTTATATTTGCAAAACTCTTCACTCGTTCAGAGACACAGAAGTCTATCTTTATCAAACTGTGAATTATTTTTCATTACTTCCATTGAGCACACTTGTGCCATAAATACTTCACCATCTGCAAAACTACATGTTTGCAGCACATTTTACAAATTCTAATGCACTTTCAAAACTGATAAAAGCACATTCGAATAGAATGATGGCAAACTCTGTTTCTGCAGGAATGATATTGAAATATAACATCTTAGAAGAATATTTACAATGGAATTAAATAACAAGTATTCAAACACAACTACTGTAATTGCAATTTCAGCTGAAAGCCGACCCAAGTGTCCTATTTTTAGTCAATTTTTTCCATCTTTACCAGTTTTTTTTTACAATTGCTAACAAGCATTTACCAATACTTAAAATATTTTTTCTAAACTCTCAGCACAGCAACACACCTACATCACAGTAACTATGTAGCCAAATAGTTCATTTTGTCCAAAACCATATTTTGGACAATCTTTTTTCAGATTTCCTTCAACTTAAATGGAACCCCCCCACCACCCCCGTCGTCACACCCAGGGAGATGTTCATGATGAACCGATGCCACTTTTCCAGAACGAGTCAGAGACCGATACTTTCATTTTTAGAACTTGCCACATTGCAACGTCATTTCTTTTTTCAGATGTTGCGCAGATTTCATGCATTTCAGCATTTCGTCTGATCTGGCACGGGTGTGCAGGGATACACCAATGATTCAAGTTCTGCTATTACAATACCTGTATTTTAACAGCATTTTCATTTTTAAAAATATTGGGCAGAGAAACCAAAAGAATGTGAATCAAATTAGTTGGCTTAGCAAATACATATTTCCTCAATTATTTTCAAGCCTAATTATGCCTGTTAAATTGTATTGTAGGAGCTACTGTTACTTTCTCTGTTCAGATTATTGCTCTATCATATTCCATCTTTAATTTAATAGCACAGTGAATATGTAGAGCTGCTCCAGCAGGGCTCAGCAGTGAAAAGGATTTTTTCTACTGGTCTGGTTGGGCCAGTGATTAAACATATTAGATACCAGTGAAACATCACAATTTTCAGCTACAGAAATTGAAGAAAGTGCAAATGCAAATGCAAAAAAAAAAAGGTTTTAGATTAACATTGAGGACAAAGTCAGTAGTAGGTTTATTACTCTGCTGTCACTTTACGAGCTGCACATTAGAGGTCTTCTCAGGTCATTAAATCAGTACCCGACCCGAATACTCCATTACTTTCATTTATTTATTTACTTATTTAAAGGTACACTGTGTAGGAGTTTCTCCCATCTAGTGGTGAAATTGTATTTTGCATTCAGACGAATAGTGCTCTCTAGCGCCTCACTTTTTCAAATGCGTGTTGCAACTACGGTAGCCATTATGTACCAAGAAGCTATGACAACATGTCTTCCAATAGCACTTCATCGAGTTTTCTTTCGGATGATGAGGTTTGTTATTTCAAACAAACTGCAACTTGACATACAACGAACAAACGAATGTTTGTTGCTTTTTTGGCGATGAGGATTCCTTGTCCTGTGGCTCGGCATAAGTATGGTCCTGCATTATGAAGTACCGTGCAGTGCAGCCTTTCAGATTTGCCGGGGCAGTGACAAGCGCCTCTGATCTCCTTGTCCGTTTCTGCTGGTTTCAGTCACGTGACGCTGGCTCTGAACAGAAACGTGTTGAGGTAGGCTAGTGCTTTTTGTCCCTCTCTGCTATTATAGTTTTTCAAAATGGCGGAACGACATGGAAGCCTCCTTGGACTTACCCGCCCCATGTAAATAAAGATAAGAAATTTTTCAGATCTTCAAAGGTCAGATCATTGGCAGAGGTAATTTTACACCAATGAGGACATATTTATGAATAAAGACATTGATTTTAGCTAATAAAATACTTAAAAACTACACAGTGTACCTTTAATATTACTTTATATTATTGCCTGCCCGATGGATACAAGTTCTTATGCTAATATATAATACATAATAACATTAGTGAAAGAAGATTTAAAAAAGGTTAAACAGAAAACTAAACGTATAAGAGTATAAATAAAATGACGTGGACGTCGAAAATCTCAAAGATGAAGTTTATTACAGCATAGCAGTGGCAAACTACACGAAGCACCTTGAGTTCAGCGGCGTCAGAATGAACCCAGAACATCCAAATCTTAAACCTTTTATCCTTTTACAGTTTACAACAAGTGAAGTTTCTCCTGTGTAATTGTCACGATCCACACACAAGAAAGAGAGGTTAGATCCAATAATGCAGTATTAATATTTATTTGGGGAATTCCATAGGCATAATCCAGTCCAGGCAATAGTCGATATCATAAATCCATCCAAAACAAGAACATAAACAGGAAACACGAGAAACAGAAGTGGCATGATAAATACAAGGACTCTGTGACACATACTAAAACAGACAGGGTTATATACACAGGGAAATGACAATGCTAATGGGGAAAAGGCTGAGTGCAATGATCAGTGATAAGGGACAGCTGAGTGCAATGAAAAGACAAGGATCATGGGGGATGTAGTTCAAGAGTGTGCTGGACACCGTGGGGAAGGAGGACATCTAGTGGTGACCCAAGGAACATAAACCAGACACTGTGACAGTAATGGCTGTGGTCTGTATGTTAATGAAGTTGAGACGCCCCATTGTCTGAGACTATACGTGTGTTATAACTAAACGCACTGCATGATATCGGTTTTAGTATCGGGGAATATTAATGAGTACTAGTACAGGAGCACAGAATCGGGACGATACCGGCATCAGTGCATCCCTTGTTCATATAGTTTATAAAAAAAACAATAAAGGCATCACAGATGCAACTGTCACATCCACCGTCTGTCTTCCTCATCTGTCTCTGCACTACACTCCCCAGAATCCTCCTTGGCGCACACCTGCACTCACTCTCCTCTAAGTAGTAATCACCGTCACCTGGATCCCATTACGAGCTCACCTTTATATGCAGCACTCAGTCACTCACTCTTTGGCCTCGTTTACACTGCAGGTCTTGATGCCCAATTCTGATTTGTTGCCTATATCCGATTTTTTTGACTGTCTGTTTACACATTCTTTAAATCGTGACCCATATCCGATTCATGTGTTTACACTTGCCATATAGGCTACTATCTGAAACATATCGCGCATGCTTAAAGGGTTAAATTCTCTTGCACAAATAGACGAACACAAAATATGTTTCATGCTCTGCGATATGCAAAGTTGCCAAACACCACTTTTGAATAAGAAACAATGTCTATAAAACTCGTTAAAACCCCACGAATCACAAGCGTGTCGGTGAGAACACTCGTTAAAACAACATACACACAGCCGAACTTGACTGCACATCACATATTTGACATTATTGATACTGCTTTCATTCGTAATGCAACGGACCGATCTACGGCACATACATTAAGGGCTGTTCACTGTTATACAATAAAGAGCCTGCACAGCGACAAGAAATAGAAATTAACACAAAAAAAAAACTGCCTAGAGCCTGTACTTACACAACACTGACAGGAGTTGCGCTCAGGAGTAGAGCAGCTGTGAACAATTTTCTTTTTTCTTTTTTGAGCGGCTGCGGACAAATTCTTTCTATGCACACACAATATTACATCACAATCTGCGCGTATGTTTTAAAAATATAATTGAATATGTAAATAGTCCTAGCACTTTTTAAATTTAAATAGCCCACTTAAAGCGTTTATTACAAATAAATTACTAATTGCTTGAAATGAATAAATGTAAATTAACAAAAATTTTCGTTAAATTTACAGTCATATGAAAACACTTCCCGTGACCCTCTCCACATTCCTCTCCTACGATGACAACGTTTCGTCGGGCCATCCGTCCCTTTGCAGATCTGCGTCGGGGTTTCTCTCGTCATTAAACCGCGGAGACGTTGCCTAATGCCTCAGAAAATCCGATCTTCCTGTTTACATGACAGTCGCATTGGCACATATCCGATTTATTTCCACATATGAATGAGGCCTGAAACCGATCTGGAAATATCCGAATGCATGCGTTTTTTTCTTGTTTACACTGTCATAGAACACATCCGATCTGTGTCACATGTGAGCAAAAAATCGGAATTGGGTCACATTTCACTGGCAGTGTAAACGGGGCCTTAGTCTGGTCTCGTCGATACACATCTATTCATGTCTCACAGACTCTCTACTTCACCTACCTGCATACTTACCGTCAATCCCGATCTTCTTCAGCCTGTCTTCAGTCTAGGGCTGCACGATTAATCGAAAAAAAATCACGATCTCGATTCAGACATAAATGCGATCTCATTTCTTAATGATGGCGATTCACTTCCGGGTATTTCCCTGCATTCAGATCATGTTGCATTCACGCATTATTGGTCACACTCATACAATTACAAAATATAGGGTTGTGATGGATGACCGACATCACGACACGGCAGTTAAGGTCACGTAATTTAATCTATTGATTCGTGTTCACAAGAGGTTGGGAACGAAACCTATGGCTCGCGAATACACTAGTGGTTGGGTACGAAACCTATGGCCGAAACCCATACCTGACTCTTTGACAAAAATCATGTGGCTCGCAAGCTCTCTCACCCTTTACCAACAAAATAAAAATAATATTTAAGACACATCAACAAAGATCGGCTCTCTGCAGAAAAAGCAGCCACAATTCCCTTGTTGTACAGCCTACCGAAGTTAATGAAAAGTGTATGATAATAATAATAATATTCAAGTTGTAGGCCACCGGCAAAAGTGCGTGTTCAGTGCTGTTCGCGAGCGTCACGAGTCACCACAGCAATCAACTAACCGCTTACGTTTCTGTGGTAAATTGTAACCTACAGCTCCTGCACTGGATTCAAGCAGCTGCAGATTGTTTAAGGTAATGGCGAAAACCGTTTTAGAACAGCAGCGAAAATGTAAAAGTAGGTTATATAAACTTGAATATATTATTGAAACGGGTGCTTTGCTGTGCTTTTACTTTCACTTTTGCCGCAGAGACTCTTTTATGTCCTATAAATGTGTCGTATTTTTGATAATCCGCGTAGATTTCAGTTGATGATTCTGTTTAAAGTTATTAAAAACAAAACGTGAATAAATGAGAAAGAAAATAGCAGGATATGCATTATATTGAAATGAAATATTAAAAGCGCGATAAGTCGCGAAACTGACAGGATGCTGTGCGCGCGCTCCGAGCGCAACACGGACAAGCATAGTAGTTTTTTGTCTCCGGTTGCGCGCCTAAACGGCCAAATAAACACAGAAATATTTCAAAATGCCACGTCGAGTATTCCCGTAAACACAGTAGATGTATGTATTATGTACATTCTGTGCCAAATGGAGCAAAAATCACAGGTTGATTTAGTTATTTTTATTTATTATTGTAGCCTATACAATGTTCTCTTATATTCAACAACATAAAGCTTTAAAATTATTCACTTTAAGGGGTCTAAAATAAAGAAAAGAGACATTTTTTTTGTTACTCCTGCACTTTATTATACTGAATGTTTTTTTTTTTTTTTTTTTTGTACTTGAGTGCAATACATTTTGGTTGAAAAAATGAGAATCGTGCAAGAGAATCGTGATCTCAATTCCCATGGAGAAAAATCGTGATTCACATTTTTGCAAGAATCGTGCAGCCCTACTTCAGTCCATCTTCAGAGAATCTTCATCATCTGCATCTGCAAGAGAAAGAGAGACTTTGTTATCATTCAGTTAAGCTTCATCCAATTATCTACTTCCTGTGTACTCACCTTTCACGCTGTTTCCGATCCATTCTGCTATTAAAATATCAAACTTACCATCTTGTCTGCTTCGTTTGTAAGAAACCTGACAGCAACGGTTTTACATTAGAGGGTTGGAATTCAATAGATTTTTTTTATTACTTATTTGTGACCCTGGCCCACAAAAGGATCACAAAGATCTTTTTTTTTTAATTGAAATGTATACACCTTCTGAAAGCTGAATAAATAATATTTCTATTAATGTATGGTTTATTAGGATATAATATTTGGTCGAGATACAACTATTGAACACCTGGAATCTGAGGATGCAAAAAAATCGAAAACATTGAGAAAATCTCCTTTAAAGTTGTTCATTTATGTTGGCGATTGTGCTGCATTCACTCACACAAATACATGTTTTATATATTTACGGTGGGAAATTTACTAAATATCTCCATAAACATGATCTTTACTGAATATTCTAATGATTTTTGGCATAAAAGAAAAATCTATAATTTTGACCCATATAATGTATAGTTGGATATTGCCACAGATATACCCGTGCGACTCGAGACTGGAGACGTGATCCAGGGTCACATTTATACGGTGGCCGAGAGAGCTCAACGCGCTACAGCTGAAGAAAACACATGCAAATAGAAAAAAACACCCGCAAATTAAGAAAACATCTTCATCAGTTTCACAATACACGTGTGCTCCAAATACTCACAACACAACCAAATACAGAAACGCGCTGCAAAAGTTCACAACACAAACAAATATAGAAACGCGCTGCAAACAGGACAGAACACAACGGAAATGTTTCCGGGGAAGCCAATAAGTGACAGACCTGGCTGGGACGTGCTTATTGCTCGTGAGCTTTACCTATTCCCTACTCTCTTAAAAGGGCAGACGGCAGAGAGTGGACATCCTTCCTAGAAATAAACGACTCACCAAAGTTATCAGCTTCATTACTTTGGGAAACAGGCAAAGCAGTATTACGAGGTACAATCATTTCATTCTCCGTCCATAAAAAGAAAATAGAAAAACAAGAAGAAATCAGACTAGAAAATAAAATAAAAGAACTTGAAATATTACATGCAAATAACCAAACAGAAGCAATATATAATGAATTAAGAAAACAAAAATTCCTACTAAACGAAATCATAAATAAAAAAAACTCAATTTCTAATTCATAGACTCCGTCAAGAAACCTACCATCATAGCAACAAATCTAGTAAATATTTGGCCAATCAGATCAAAAGAAACAGAGAAAAAGTAACAATTGCAACTATTAAGGACTCAGCAGGGAAGCCTACCAACTCTCCACAAGAAATAAATACAATATTTCGAAACTTCTATGCCAAACTTTATTCATCTGATAATAACATAAGACAAGATGATATTAATTTATTTTTCAATAATATTCAACTCCCAAAACTTAACACCGAACAAATCAGCGCACTGGATAATCCAATCATAGAAAAAGAACTCCATATCGCCCTGAGTCTAATGCCTAACAATAAAGCACCAGGACCTGATGGCTTCCCTGCTGAGTTCTATAAACATTTCTGGTCCATTTTATCTCCATTATTCATCAGAGCAATAACGGAAATAAAAGAAAATTCAAGATTACCAGTGCACATGAACACAGCCACTATTTCACTTATTCCTAAACCTAATAAAGACACAACCCTTCCGTCAAACTACCGTCCTATATCTCTCATCAACGTAGACATTAAAATAATCAGTAAAGTTCTTGCACATAGAATTGAAAAAATTATCCCGCTCATAATCCACCCGGATCAGACTGGTTTTATTAAAGGTAGGCAGGCATCCAACAACACACGCAGATTATACGATTTAATCCATTATTCATCACTACAACAGGAAAATACCATTATAGTCCCTTTAGATGCAGAAAAAGCTTTTGACAGAGTCAATTGGAATTTTTTATTCACCACATTACAAAAATTTGGCTTTGGTGAGTCGTTTATTAATTGGATTAAAATTCTATATACAGCACCTTCTGCCACAGTCACAACCAATGGACTAACATCACAAAGCTTCACACTGCACAGGGGGACTAGGCAAGGATGCCCACTCTCTCCTTCTTTATTCACCATCTTCATTGAACCCTTAGCAGCAGCCATCCGTCAGAACCCACTCATCAGAGGAATCCACACACCCCAAACACAACACAAGATTAGTTTATATGCCGATGACATTTTACTCTTTTTGCAAAATCCTCAATCATCCATGCAAGAAATAACTAAAACCATTGATTTATACTCTACAATATCAGATTATGCAATAAATTGGAATAAATCTTCAATTCTTCCGCTACATCAAACTAAATGGGATGTTGCAGCCCAGGTATCACCCATTCCTCTATGCACAGGCCACATCACTTATTTAGGCGTTAAGGTTTCCTCCAGGCTGTCAGAGCTGACTGGACTCAACTTCACTCCTCTACTTAAAACATTAGAAGACGACCTTCACCGCTGGCACAACTTACCACTCTCCATCCAGGGCAGAATAGCTATAATCAAAATGACAGTACTTCCAAAAATAAATTATTTTTTCTCAATGATCCCAACCCAACCTTCTCTCAATTGGTTCAAATCTTTAGACTCCATCATTACCCGATTCTACTGGAAAAATAAACCACCACGTATAAAATTAAGCACTTTACAAAAACCCAAATCCTTAGGAGGATTAGAAGCACCGCATTTTTACCATTACTCACTAGCAAACCAACTTCAATACATATATAAATGGACTCACCCCACTCAGTCAGACATGGCCACATGGCTAGACATAGAACAATCACTCTGCGAAAAATTGCACATTTCAGACATCCCGTTTCTTAGTCAGTCCATTAAACGCCACCCATGTTTCAAATCATTGACAATAGCCTCTGCTCTGACAGCCTGGTGGAAATATCATCACATCACAAACTCCAATCAGGCCCCATCTGAACTCACCCCACTCTGGAATAACCCTGATTTCACAAGCAACAAAAAAACACTCAATTTCCATAAATGGGCACAAAAGGGCATCTCACATTTAAAGCACATTTTTCAGTCTAACAACTTTGTTTCATTTTCTTACTTAGTCCAGGAGTACGGTATCGGGAGCAATCAATTCTTGAATTATCTGCAACTCAAATCAGCTGTATTATCCAAAATCAACAACAGAACTATCAACATTCACCTTCCTACCGCATTAGCAGATTTAATTAATATATCCTCCCCGAAAAAATTACTTTCCAAAATATACAAAATTATAGCTAATTCAAATAAAACCATATCTTTACCAACAATCAAATGGAAAGAAGACCTTTCCATTGCTCCTGATACCGACTTCTGGACTCAAATTTGTAAAAATATTTATTCCATGACTAAAAACGCCAACCTTCAGCTCATACAGTATAAGACTCTTCATAGAACACACTACACTGGGGGAAGGCTGGCTAAAATGGGATTCACATCAGGAATTTGCTCACACTGCTCACAAAACTGCCTGGACACATATATCCATGCCACATGGCACTGCCCACCCATTAAACACTTTTGGAAAGACGTCACTGAATCCCTGTCCCGCCTCCTGGGCTGCCACATCCCATTATCCCCCTTACTCTGTCTACTAGGTGATCTATCAACTCTCAATCAGGAAAAAACAAATAAAAGGATACTCCTTGTAGCCCTAGCCATCGCCAAGAAAACCATCTTCTTGAACTGGAAATCCCGAAGCACTATTCACATAACACACTGGAAAAATTTGCTCATAGACTACATCTCCCTGGAATATTTTACACCTCATTACAACTGTATATCGGAACCTCAACACTCCAGATCAGACCTCATCCAACTATTACAAATCTAACACACTCATCCTGATTAATTATGTATTCATTTATTATTATACATTTATACAAGGTTTTAGTAATATTGTGAGTATTTTTATTATTATAATTATTATTGACAGTATGGTTATTAATATTTTCAATATCATAGAAACATTTAACAGTGATGGAATGATGGCGATGTGATGATAATTTGCTTGATATAAGGACGATAATGGTATAATGTATATATTAAATGTTTAAAATAAATAAATGAATAAATAAATAGATAAATGAAATGATGATGATAATAGTGATATAAATATATAAAATATAAAAATATAAACAATACAAGTCAACACCTAACACATGACACAGATGATTTTAATGCACCAAATGCTGATCTTAATGCACTTCACCTTCTTTTAATGCACCACCTTAGTTTAGGCATACATACAAATAGTAACTGTACAGTGAATGAGAAGAAAGGGAAAGAAAAAAATAAATAAAATAAATAAATAAAAATAAAAATGGGAAAAAAAACAAAAAAAAACATGCACACAGAAACTAGGAGAGGTGTGGTATGTGTTGGGTGTGTGTATTGTTATTATTATTGTTATTATTGTTATTATTATTGTTATTATTATTATTATCATCATTATTACTGCTATTATTATTATTGATATCACTGTCGCCGTCATCGCAAAGTATTATCATCATCGCCATCTTTAGCATTACTATTATTAGATGAAATAAAATAAAAATAAAAAACTTTATTATTACTATTGTTGTTATTATTATTATTATTATTATTATTACTATTGTTGTTGTTGTTGTTATATTATTATTGATATAACTATTGATATTTAGTATTACTATTATTACTGTTATTACTGTTATTATTATTGATATACATGTTGTTATTATTATTGTTATTATTGATTTTATCAATATCAATAGTATCTCTTTTTTTTTTTTTTTATCATTATCAATGTTATATATTATTATTATTGATATTACTATTGCCGTCAACACAACTTATCACCATCCTTATTATCATTATTGTATTATTACTGTCATTGCTATCACTGATATTACTGTTACCGTCACCACAAAATATTATTATTATCATTATTATTATACATGCTATTACTATTTAAATACTATTTAATACTTCTAAATATTACTATTATTATTTGTCGTTGCTGTTTTTTTTATTTTTATTATTACTGTTATTATTACTGCTGTTTTATTGTTGTTTTTGTGTTCTGTTGTTGTGTTCTGTGTTTACCTTATGTACTGTATAATAATAAAAAAAAAAAAAATAAAAAATAAAAAAAAAAGGGCAGACGGCAGAACCCTTGAAGTGGGCACTTTGGAGGGAGCGGGGCACTTGTGTGCCATTATGGTGATGAAGGGAGCAACGAAAGACAACGTAATTTCCTCAGTATTTTCATCTGGGATGTTCCCATGACAACGCAGCGCGTATCCATCAGCTGTTCTTACCAGAATTATAGTATTATTGCTGTTAACCTAACTGTTGCAAATAAATATACATTTTATACAACAAAGTGTGGCAAGCGGGCGGGGGGCAACTCCAGAGGAGACGCCGATAACGGCAACAATGGTCGACTACGCCACCCCAGAACACTGGGGATTAACCAGGGGGGAAGTAAGTCGAGCGGAAGTTGAAGCCGGCCGCGTGTCGCCATCTTGTAGCAGAACTTCACCTGCAGTTAGCATCCCATTTACTCCCATTCATTTTGGCGTCACTTTGACAGCGAATAACTTTACATCTGAGGCGTTTAAAGACTCCATTTGTCCATTATTTATTTCTAAAGAAACACGAGAATGTATAAAATGCTCCATTACCTTGTATCTTACGTTATGGCCCCGTAGAAGCAGTTTTTGTAAGAATAGGCTAACGATTGCGTCATAACCACACGACTCTCTGTCGCACAGTAGAGAGATTACCGTATGGACGGGAGGAGAAGCTCACGGGGAATCGGGGAGACGTGGAGGCAAAATGACAATATAATTAATCAGAATACCTAGCGAAAGTTTCTCCTGCTCCAGCTCATGGACACCTCCTACTCACGCTCTCCATCTCTGCAAGATTCGGAAGGGAATGATTCAGATTTTTCTTGGCACAGCTACTAGAAGACAGACGGGTTGCTCACGTGGTCCGTGTAACGCTTTGCTCGGTTTGAGTCTGTGCGTCAGGAAAGGAAGTGCTAAGAAATCGCTAAAAATGGGCTTCACTTGTCTCAATTGAGTTCCAATGGGGTCGCTGTGTCCATTTCTTTTACTGTCTATGGGATTAACAGCCCTAAGGGTGCACAGGTTCGTTGATCAAAGGATGGGTGAAGAGACGTAAGTCATATTGAAAAAAGTACACTTTTATTTTCAACAACATTGAAAATATAAATATTTAAAAATGTTACAGCAAGATTCTCAGAATCAATTTTACGGTAACGTGCACAATATGTATCAGACACACATAACCACAAACCTATATTTAAATTGAGCTAGCTGACCAGCAGCGGAGGTACCTGGAGACACGGGCTAGCTGCCTCAATTAGAAGAACCCCAGTAACCCAACACACGCCCGCACACACACACACATGAGGATTGGATGCAAGAAAACACACGGCACTAGGTGTAATCACCACACACCATACGCTAACAGCTAGCCTCCCCACTCCAGAAACCCCCAACTCCTGCACAGAAAATAAATATAAAACACAATACAAGTATAGCACAACAAACGAAAATAAAATACAAATGACTTATCTTAAGTAAACAAAGACAAATTAAAAGCACACACTTCACTCGGACTCGGAGTTATAAATCACAATGCCCAGAATGAAAGTGAACGAGACACTGCGTCGGTGACGACACTAGGGGAACGCCCTTCAGCGTAGCGCGTCTGAATTTATGAATGAAACTCAGTCCAATCCTATTGGCGTTGCGTGATGACGTAGCGTGTGACGGCATAAGCGGATGTATACAAAAGCACGCCGGCACACAGAAATGTCAGCTTTGCTATGAAGCAAGTGCTCAGGCGGGGTGAGGTGTGGCGAACCGACGCAGTGTCTCGTTCCCTTTCTCAGGGAACAAGGGTTACATACCAACAGTGTAGAATTACTTAAGGATAAGAAAGGAATAAAAGAGAAAAGAACAATATGAATTACCTCTAACATGCTCTGGTGTGTAAAAAGAAAGAAAAACAATATAAAGATATCGGTTTCTTACCTATAGTTGTGATAACTGCGATAAAAATCCTAAAATGGAACAGAACAGAACAGACTCATTCTAGCTTGTCATTATACATGTGTGAGACAGCAAGAATGCAGAGTAATGGGGTAATAAAACTACTGATAGCGTGTCTCTGGATGGAGCCAGTTAAAGTTAAGGAATACAATAAGCAAAGCTACACAGGACTAAAATGGTTGAAAAAATTATATGAATGAAATAAAGCTAAAATAAACAAGAGGCTGTATTGGCAGAGCAAGTAAATAAGGCTGTAAACAAATACTGTAAATTTGTTGGTAATGGCTTGGACATCTGACACCGTAAGTATACAAACTAAGACAACCCTTGACAGAAGGGGAATATGTGTTAGTAGATTTCTAGAAGGGGAATGAAGCTCAATTTAAAGTGAAAAATCTTCTAACACATAAAACAAGAACTTGTAATCTTAAGAGCTTGAAACTTTAGAAGTGAATACTGAAGAGTGACTAAGAAGGAGCCGAATGATTAATGACTGAGAGATGTCTTACAGAAAGCTCAACTTTGTTATATCTTTCAGGAAAGGGAGAATCGAGATGTTGGAATAACAGAGATGTTCCAGAATAATACAGTGATAAGAGAAAGGCTTGTTTAAGTCAAATGTTACGGTAACATTGATAATAGCAGTAGTGGTGTAAGTATTCTGGGTTATAGAATTTAATAAGAATTTGAATATAATAAATTGAGACACTGAGAAAAAAAAAGTGAGATATACCATAATATATAGATCCTGATTACAAAAAAATGTGAATAAAATACATTTTGGTAACAATGGAGAGGAGTAGTATACAATAGAAAAGTATACGCTAAATGAAACTATGCAGAGATTAAGAAATCCAATTTATAATTTAAAATGGTATAGTGAAACCAATAAAAGCTGAAGTAACCTTAAGAAAGTGAAAAGTGTTCAGTAAGGAAAAAAAATAAGTTTTTAAAGATAGCATTACTTTAGATGACTAAAGTTATAACTCTAGATGACAATGATAATGAGTGTGCTGAAGATGCAATAGGATATCATATGTAATGTATTGTAGTAAGATATTAAGAAAGATTAAGCAATCAAGTAAAAATCAAACTTGAAAAGATGGAGAGATGAAACTGTATATGGGCAGGAAATTGGAAATGTGAAAATAACAAATATAAAGATGAATGTTTAAGGCTAACATTTTCAGAGGAAAATGAAATTAAGACTCAAAGAGTGAGAAATAAAATAAAGTTGAAGCAATTACAAATGTAGAGAAATTTAATAACAGATTACACAGTATTGATCAGATGATAATACAGTTTATGCTGTTTAATGTGCTGGAAGATGTAATATACAAGTATGGAAAAATAATTACAATAAAACGCAAGGGTCTAATAAAAGGCTCAAAGTTAGGGCATTATAGTACGAATACAATATAATAATACATAATAGGTAAAATAGTATCCCATACCTACAGTCTTGATGAGACGAAGTAATGAAGTAATAATAATTAACTAGCAGATTCCTAAAGGAATCACAAAATATTATGTAAGAGACAAAATGGTCTTCCAGCTTGCACAGTCAAACCTCTGCAACTGATCCAGAATGCCGCAGCTAGAGTGGTCTTCTACGAGCCGAAAAGGGCACACGTCACTCCTCTCCTCACAAAATTGCACTGGTTGCCAGTTGCCGCTTGCATCAAATTCAAGTCACTGACGTTTGCCTACAGAACAACCACTGGTTCTGCTCCCTTTTACTTTAACTCTTTACTTCAGACTTACGTGCCGTCCAGGAACTTGCGCTCTGCAAGTGAACGGCGTCTTGTGGTGCCATCTCAAAGAGGCACAAAATCTCTTTCTCGGACCTTCACCATGACTGTTCCCTGCTGGAGGAATGATCTGCCGAACTCAACCAGAGCGGCTGAGTCCATAGCCACTTTCAAGAAACGGCTGAAGACACTTCTTTTTCGACAGCACTTGATCCAGTAATACTAACACTTTCTCTCTACTACTCTATTCTGTTCTATAAAAAAAAAAAAAAAAATTGCGTTGAATTAAACTGAGAAGGGTCATAGCACTTGCATTTTGTTCTCCTACTGCTAGTTTAACTGCTTCTATTGTTCTCATTTGTAAGTCGCTTTGGATAAAAGCGTCTGCTAAATGAATAAATGTAAATGTAAATATGCCACAACAAGCATATACATGGAATTTTAGTGGTAATTTGGTAAAGGATGAAAATTTTTTCAATTTGAATTCTTGACTGTAAAGTATTTTGAAGGAATGAATCAAAGCATATATACAAATTGGCATCAGACTTGGATAGTAATAATAGAAGGAATGATATAAAACAAGGTATTGTTTAATGATGAAGCAAGAAAAATCCTTTTGCTAATTAAATAAGAAAAAGAACACTGAAGTGGATAGTAAATAATACTAGAATGAAATTAAATATAGTTACAATAGTGTTTTGATTATTATTGAGTTGTCTGGTTTAGGAAGGATTTTAAGAATATTTTGTTTATCTGGAATATGTAAATTGTTAAAGGAATGAAAAAGGGGTATGTATTCTGTCCTCTGCATGCGTGTGCGTTGGGCATGCATATACAGATAGCTAAACATTGTAACGTGATGAAGAGGCTTCAATGACCACTCAGAGGATGTCAATTTTCTTCTTTACTTGAGTGTTATCATGTTATTTCTCTCACATTACCTTGTGAAACTGAAAAAGAAATACAAAAATGCTTATTTAAATATAAAGAAACAATATACAAAAACTCTTTACACATTAATATCGGAAAATTACACTAGATGTTAAGTGATCACATGGCGATCTCCTGAAATGTCCGCATAATGCCTGCGTCACCACTAACGTGCGTCTAATATATACATTTTAATATGGTACAGACACAAAGTATATAAAATAACAATTATGTTAAATAAACTTACAAGCAAAGCTTCTCTGGACTTTACACAACAAACTGGAATCGGAAGAAAAGAGAACGCGATCTCTTTGCTGCGCAGAACTGGAAAATGGCTGTTGAGCTTTGCATGATTGTAGCTATGAAGCATAACAAATAACATTTTTCCAAGAGAAGTTTAACTAAACCTATGGCAAACAGCGCCATCTAGTGGCGAAAAATGATTAATGTTAGACATGACATAATAGTATGACTAAATCCTATGACATTGACTTACGTACGGGTATACCATCACATAAGAGAATAGGTATTGTGAGACTGTATAAAGCAACAAATGTCTAATAACATAGACAGAGAACTAGAGACTAGAGATATCAGCACATCTCGACTTGATATACAGCAGACTGACCTCTACAAGACCTTTTAGAGGCCTGGAGGAACATGCCGTGTTCAACACTGGTAGATATACATTTATTATATCTAGAATTTTTTTTTTCTTCTCTCCATTAGGTCACCTGATGGAGTTTTTCGGTTCCTTGCCACTGTTGCCTTTGGCTTGCTCAGTTGGGGATACTTAATTTAATTAATCAATCAACAATACAATTGATCAGCATTACCAAACGTGGATGTTTTACACTAGAAACAACCATTGGTGTACTATTTTATTTAATACTGTGAAGCTGCTTTGATACAATCTGTATTGTGAAAAGCGCTATATAAATAAAGTTGACTTGACTTGACTTGACTAAGACAGGCCAAGTATTTGCTAAATTGGCAAAATATGAAAAAAAGAGGGTGTTACATGACTTACTTGACTTTGGAAATAAAAGAATAAATTTGCATAAAGGGGCGTAACACTCAATTGATCACACAAGGGGGCAACTCTTCAGTGCGACTTCTTGATAGGGTTCAGACAGAGAGAATGGAACTCGGTCGCTCCTCAGCGTGCTTGCAGCGTAACTGCTTCTCTGTGGGACTCAGGCAGAGAGGATTAAAGGTAAGATTGCTCACCAACGTAACTGCAGCGTAACTGCTTCTCTGTGGGACTCAGGCAGAGAGGATTAAAGGTAAGATTGCTCACCAACGTAACTGCAGCGTAACTGCTTCTCTGTGGGGCTCAGGCAGTGAGAATGGAACTCGGTTGCTCATCAGCGTACTTGCAGCGTAACTGCTTCTCTGTGGGGCTCAGGCAGAGAGGATTAAAGGTAAGATTGCTCACCAACGTAACTGCAGCGTAACTGCTTCTCTGTGGGACTCAGGCAGAGAGGATTAAAGGTAAGATTGCTCACCAACGTAACTGCAGCGTAACTGCTTCTCTGTGGGACTCAGGCAGAGAGGATTAAAGGTAAGATTGCTCACCAACGTAACTGCAGCGTAACTGCTTCTCTGTGGGGCTCAGGCAGAGAGGATTAAAGGTAAGATTGCTCACCAACGTAACTGCAGCGTAACTGCTTCTCTGTGGGACTCAGGCAGAGAGGATTAAAGGTAAGATTGCTCACCAACGTAACTGCAGCGTAACTGCTTCTCTGTGGGGCTCAGGCAGAGAGGATTAAAGGTAAGATTGCTCACCAACGTAACTGCAGCGTAACTGCTTCTCTGTGGGGCTCAGGCAGAGAGGATTAAAGGTAAGATTGCTCACCAACGTAACTGCAGCGTAACTGCTTCTCTGTGGGACTCAGGCAGAGAGGATTAAAGGTAAGATTGCTCACCAACGTAACTGCAGCGTAACTGCTTCTCTGTGGGGCTCAGGCAGAGAGGATTAAAGGTAAGATTGCTCACCAACGTAACTGCAGCGTAACTGCTTCTCTGTGGGGCTCAGGCAGAGAGGATTAAAGGTAAGATTGCTCACCAACGTAACTGCAGCGTAACTGCTTCTCTGTGGGGCTCAGGCAGAGAGGATTAAAGGTAAGATTGCTCACCAACGTAACTGCAGCGTAACTGCTTCTCTGTGGGGCTCAGGCAGTGAGAATGGAACTCGGTTGCTCATCAGCGTACTTGCAGCGTAACTGCTTCTCTGTGGGGCTCAGGCAGAGAGGATTAAAGGTAAGATTGCTCACCAACGTAACTGCAGCGTAACTGCTTCTCTGTGGGACTCAGGCAGAGAGGATTAAAGGTAAGATTGCTCACCAACGTAACTGCAACGTAACTGCTTCTCTGTGGGGCTCAGGCAGACAGGATTAAAGGTAAGATTGCTCACCAACGTAACTGCAGCGTAACTGCTTCTCTGTGGGACTCAGGCAGAGAGGATTAAAGGTAAGATTGCTCACCAACGTAACTGCAGCGTAACTGCTTCTCTGTGGGACTCAGGCAGAGAGGATTAAAGGTAAGATTGCTCACCAACGTAACTGCAGCGTAACTGCTTCTCTGTGGGGCTCAGGCAGAGAGGATTAAAGGTAAGATTGCTCACCAACGTAACTGCAGCGTAACTGCTTCTCTGTGGGACTCAGGCAGAGAGGATTAAAGGTAAGATTGCTCACCAACGTAACTGCAGCGTAACTGCTTCTCTGTGGGGCTCAGGCAGAGAGGATTAAAGGTAAGATTGCTCACCAACGTAACTGCAGCGTAACTGCTTCTCTGTGGGGCTCAGGCAGAGAGGATTAAAGGTAAGATTGCTCACCAACGTAACTGCAGCGTAACTGCTTCTCTGTGGGGCTCAGGCAGAGAGGATTAAAGGTAAGATTGCTCACCAACGTAACTGCAGCGTAACTGCTTCTCTGTGGGGCTCAGGCAGTGAGAATGGAACTCGGTTGCTCATCAGCGTACTTGCAGCGTAACTGCTTCTCTGTGGGGCTCAGGCAGAGAGGATTAAAGGTAAGATTGCTCACCAACGTAACTGCAGCGTAACTGCTTCTCTGTGGGACTCAGGCAGAGAGGATTAAAGGTAAGATTGCTCACCAACGTAACTGCAACGTAACTGCTTCTCTGTGGGGCTCAGGCAGAGAGGATTAAAGGTAAGATTGCTCACCAACGTAACTGCAGCGTAACTGCTTCTCTGTGGGACTCAGGCAGAGAGGATTAAAGGTAAGATTGCTCACCAACGTAACTGCAGCGTAACTGCTTCTCTGTGGGACTCAGGCAGACAGGATTAAAGGTAAGATTGCTCACCAACGTAACTGCAGCGTAACTGCTTCTCTGTGGGGCTCAGGCAGAGAGGATTAAAGGTAAGATTGCTCACCAACGTAACTGCAGCGTAACTGCTTCTCTGTGGGGCTCAGGCAGAGAGGATTAAAGGTAAGATTGCTCACCAACGTAACTGCAGCGTAACTGCTTCTCTGTGGGACTCAGGCAGAGAGGATTAAAGGTAAGATTGCTCACCAACGTAACTGCAGCGTAACTTCTTCTCTGTGGGGCTCAGGCAGAGAGGATTAAAGGTAAGATTGCTCACCAACGTAACTGCAGCGTAACTGCTTCTCTGTGGGGCTCAGGCAGAGAGGATTAAAGGTAAGATTGCTCACCAACGTAACTGCAGCGTAACTGCTTCTCTGTGGGGCTCAGGCAGAGAGGATTAAAGGTAAGATTGCTCACCAACGTAACTGCAGCGTAACTGCTTCTCTGTGGGGCTCAGGCAGAGAGGATTAAAGGTAAGATTGCTCACCAACGTAACTGCAGCGTAACTGCTTCTCTGTGGGACTCAGGCAGAGAGGATTAAAGGTAAGATTGCTCACCAACGTAACTGCAGCGTAACTGCTTCTCTGTGGGGCTCAGGCAGAGAGAATTAAAGGTAAGATTGCTCACCAACGTAACTGCAGCGTAACTGCTTCTCTGTGGGGCTCAGGCAGAGAGGATTAAAGGTAAGATTGCTCACCAACGTAACGGCTTAGCTCCAGTCTATTTAACAGATCTTCTATCGCCCTATAATCCATCGCGCTCTTTAAGATCACTAAATTCGAGGCTTTTGGTCATACCTAGGATATCCAGATCCACCAAAGGAGGGAGAGCATTTTCACATTTAGCTCCAAAACTCTGGAATAGTCTTCCTGATAGTGTTCGTTGCTCATACTCGCTCTCCCAGTTTAAAACTAGATTAAAGACGCATCTCTTCAGCCAGGCATTCATATAATACTTTTAATCTTACAGTTCAAACTACAATCCGGCCTCTAGTTCATAAACGCCAGAGGAGAACTGGCCCCCGACTGAGCCTGGGTTCTCCCAAGGTTTTTTTTTTTTTTCTCCATTAGGTCACCTGATGGAGTTTTTCGGTTCCTTGCCACTGTTGCCTTTGGCTTGCTCAGTTGGGGATATTTGGGGATATTTAATTTAATTAATCAATCAACGATACTATTGATCAGCATTACCAAACGTGGACGTTCCACTAGAAACAAACATTGATGTATTGTTTTAATTTAATACTGTGAAGCTGCTTTAATGCAACCTGTGTTGTGAAAAGCGCTATATAAATAAACTTGACTTGACTTAATGATGTAGAAATAGCGTAATGACGTAGAAATAGCGTAATGATGTAGAAATAGCGTAATGACGTAGAAATAGCGTAATGATGTAGAAATAGCGTAATGACGTAGAAATAGCTTAATGATGTAGAAATAGCGTAATGACGTAGAAATAGTGTAATGATGTAGAAATAGTGTAACGATGTAGAAATAGCGTGATGACGTAGAAATAGCGTGATGACGTACAAATAGCGCGATGACGTAGAAATAGCGTAATGACGTAGAAATAGCGTGATGATGTAGAAATAGTGTAATGATGTAGAAATAGCGTAATGATGTAGAAATAGCGTAATGACGTAGAAATAGCGTGATGACGTAGAAATAGCGCGATGACGTAGAAATAGCGCGATGACGTAGAAATAGCGTAATGACGTAGAAATAGCGTAATGACGTAGAAATAGCGTAATGACGTAGAAATAGCGTGATGACGTAGAAATAGCGTAATGACGTAGAAATAGCGTGATGACGTAGAAATAGCGTAATGACGTAGAAATAGCGCGATGACGTAGAAATAGCGTAATGACGTAGAAATAGCGTAATGACGTAGAAATAGCGTAATGACGTAGAAATAGCGTAATGATGTAGAAATAGCGTAATGACGTAGAAATAGCGCGATGACGTAGAAATAGCGTAATGACGTAGAAATAGCGTGATGATGTAGAAATAGTGTGATGACGTAGAAATAGCGCAATGATGTAGAAATAGCGTAATGATGTAGAAATAGCGTGATGACGTAGAAATAGTGTAATGATGTAGAAATAGCGTGATGACGTAGAAATAGCGTGATGACGTAGAAATAGCGTGATGACGTAGAAATAGCGTGATGACGTAGAAATAGCGTAATGACGTAGAAATAGCGTAATGATGTAGAAATAGCGTAATGATGTAGAAATAGCGCGATGATGTAGAAATAGCATAATGATGTAGAAATAGTGTAATGACAGAAATAGCATAATGACGTAGAAATAGTGTAATGATGTAGAAATAGCGTAATGACGTAGAAATAGCGTAATGGAGAAATTTGCACGTCTTGCTGTGGAGTGCATGAAGAGCGAGTGATCGAGGTGCGGTGAACCCGACGGCGGTGCAGAGGAATCACGTTCACAGCTGAACAGAGACGAGTGAAATCAAAGAAATCAAAACATGGTGAAATAATTGAGGCTTTAATGTTCATAAGTTTTACACGGCCATGTGAGTTAACAACGTGTCTATCTTCAAGTATCACACCTGCAAACTTGTCGCTTTTCAGCGACAAGTTTGCAGGTCAATTTGGTCAATTGGGTCATTTACGTGAATCGCGTTGAACCGGAGAGGTTTTTTTAGTGGGGGGGGGGGGACCATTTTTCCTGCCGACCAAAATTTTGTTATTTCAAATGTAGGTGCGTTGCGCGTGGTAAGCGCGCTCATAATCCGCCCGCGCGACCACAACATTGCCCAACATCAACTGGCAAACGTAATGCAAGCAGAACGAAACTGCTGGTTATTGTGTGGTTGACGGACCGTTTATCAGTTTGGACCAAAGCAGCGCGAGCCGATCTTGATCATGCTACACTGTTACTACACAGCGCTAATAAGAGATGCAGTAAAGAAAGCATTTGAATTCGCCACAGAAGTAATAACATCGCTGCGAGATCTAGTGAGAAACATTCACATTTCTCCGTTATTAACGGATCAAACAGCGCTGACGTGGAAACCAGGAAACCATGGAAGTGTGGCCGGAATAGGCTATAATGCCTTCAAGTAACATTATGTCGGTTTTATTTTGACATTATGAATACAATTGCTGCCCTCAAATGATAATCTGAACTAAAATAAACCTTTCTTTATAACTACTACAATATTACATTTTTTTTCCAAGGAGCTGTTTTTTTTATATGCTCCTAAGAAGAGTCAATTATAGCTCCAGAATTGCTCAAAGTAAAAAAATATCATACATGTACTTTATGATGTTAGTTTTAATTAAAAAAAAAAGAATAAAAAAAAAAAATCAAGGAAATTTCTCTGGCATTTCTTTCTTTTTGCTGTATCGAAAACGTACCGAACCGAACTGTGACACAAGTGTATCGTATCGAACCGACCCGTGATTTTTGTGAACCGTTACACCCTTACTGTTTACACAACAGCTGATGCGAGAGTAAGTGTAACATAAAGCAATTTGGCTGTCACTGTCACCTTTTTACTCTGAGGAGTTTGCAGGTCTGAAGTATAGATGCTAAATGTAAAGAAGTGCAATCTAAAAATGCAGATGCACAAAAGTCTGAGGCAAAGATTCAAGATCTTCAAACACCGCTAGATAAGTTACTAGCTGAGCAGTTAGCCCTGACTGAAAAGTGTAAAAATGGCAGATCTCAAGGCTAAGCTAAATGCTAAAAAGTTATCCATCGCACTTAACAGCGATGGGACTAAAAAGCATGTTCACTTCTTAGAGGAGGTGACTTGCTCTAATGAATCTGAAACGTTTAGTTCAGAAAATGCATGTGCAACTGTCCAAGAACGTGTGCCTATTTCAGTCCTTAAGGTGATATGCAACACCGTAATAGCTCAGAGTCATGTACCAGAACGCACGGTGTACAAGCATTAGAGAGTCGTGAAAATCCTCAAACTCCAGGAGAACATACAGTAGCAAATATCCCTGTGGTAAAGAAAGCAGGTTTTGCAGTTCCTGTCAGAAAATAGGCCATAAAGAGGGAAAATGGTCACTGGGAAGGGGTTGACCTCCTCCTTATATTCAGAAAAATGCTAAACCACTTTCTAAGGGTAAAAATCAGCGATCTGCACGGACCGGTAAAACTCTTAGTGAGTTAACTGCTTTTACCTACCTGTGCTCAGCCGCTTGACATTCTTCCTGATCCAATGTTCTTGGGAGTCTGAACTTGCGTTCCTTGCCGTAGGTGTTGTTTACGGACAGGATCACTTGATAAGTTTACAGCTGAACGATCCGGACATTGGAAAGCTGCTCAGGGTATTGGAGGATGGTGAGAGTTTGTCTCCTGAGGAAGATCCCCTGTGTGCAGTTCTTGATGGTCTTCTGTATCACAAAGACCCAAAATCTTCTGTACATTGCATCCCATGAACTAGTTTAAGCTTTATGCTCCTCAGACTGTCAGGAGGTCTGCAGGTCATCTGGGTGTGACTAAAACGGTGGCAAGGCTTAAACAAAATTTGAGTTTGTGCGCTGTCTGCCAATTCACGAAGCCGTCCCAGAGAAAGCCTGGTGGTTTCATGGTTCCAATCCGTCCCCAGTTTCCCTGGGAGTGCACAGGGGTGGACTTCATGGGCCCTTTGCCTTGGACACAGAGTGGTAATGCGTACATCCTTGTGTTTGTTGATTACTTTTCAAAGTGGGCTGAAGTTTGTGCTGTGAGGGAAGCTACTGCTCTTGTTGCTGCCAGTAAGCTGATCACTGAAGTTTTTTCTCTGCATGGTGCCCTAATGTATGTGATATCAGACAGGGGCTCTGCTTTCATGAGTGATCTCTTCAAACACACAGTTTCTGCCTTGGGTACTGAGCACAGACTTACTACGGCCTGGCTACCACCCTCAGACCAATGCCACTGAGAGAGTGAACAGGACGCTTAAAAACGGCCATTAGAGCATCTTGGGATCGCTTTCGACCCCACATTTGTTTTGCTCTATAGACAGCTCAATACGAGAGTACAGGACTAAGTCCGTCAATGGTGTTGAATGGCCGAGAACTGGACATCCTTGGATCTGATTTCTCAACCTGATTCTCTTGTAAGTGGAAGATCCAGGTGTGACTTCATTGGATGCCCTGAAGCATCTAATGAAGATGAAGATATTTGAAGATGTCATTGGAGAGGGAATAAGTGAGTCTGTTGATCCTATCATTACCTGTGATTTGACTGAGGGTGATAATGATTGTGTCAACCAAAGGTATAACCTGCCACCTAGACTTGCCCCCAGGATCACCTTGGGTTGGATGACCAATAGATGGACCAATCCATTTCACACAGACCTGTTGGACTTAAAGTAAGCATGCTAATGTGGTGTGTGTGTTTTGTTTTCTAAGACACTGTAATAACATGACACCATACCATGCTCTTATTGGTTTTTGTTGACTGTTTCTAGGTTTACTAACATTGCTGTGTTTTGTTCATATAAAATAGGAACTTATCCTGTAAAATGTATATTGCCGTGGGTTTATGAATTTTTTTATTTATTTTTTTTTGTTTCCTTGTGACATTTTCTTTTTGTAACCTTGGACAAAGGGGTTAAAATGAGTTAATAAGTATGAGGTTGTTTATTTCCTGTATTTTCACAGTGCTGTTGGCTGAGGCCAGCCAATCTTTTTTTTCCAGAGACAACCACACAACTTTGCATTTCTGTTTGCAAATGTTCGTTGTGTGTTTCCCAAAAGCATTGTTAGTAGCCATATAGCAGTCAACGAGTCTGTGTTTCCCCGAAATCATAATTCTAACGAACATCCACAACGCAAAGTGTGTGTTTGGAACGACAGGTCTTAACCTGTGGTAAGAAGCAGAGTTTCTTGTTTGCATGACATGTGGACTGAATAAATCATTATCTTGAGCAGAATAAGCAAGCTGACATTCAGAACAATCCATATCTTTTATTTAGAATACATACAAATGTAATTTATGTCTTTTAGTTTGTCGAGATTTAATGCGTCATTTTTGAAGAGTGTGTATGTGTGAATGTGCTCTAGTGCGTAAGAAAAAGCAAAATAACTGAGAAAAATTAGAAATATTCCTCAAATGCCATGTCCGTATTATTCTAACACTATGACACATTAACCATCGTGGTTGAATGACCAGTTTGTGACAATATGGTTTCGGGGAACAGTCCAAGCTATCCAGTTGATTTCTTCAACGATGCATCGTACTATAGTGGTGAAGCAGCGAGTGTACGGGAAACACACCTGATCCGCACTTCTCTTGCCAGATTGAAGCCACGATAGCAGTTTCGTTGAACTTTTCATCATTTCATCATTTCATCATACACCAGAAACATTCATTTATATTTAATTCAGTGATTCCTCTGCGTACCACTAGAGGGAGTCTGGTTCGCGTGCCACACTTTGAGAATCAGTGGTCTACTCTAGACCAACTCACACCACAGACAAACGGCAACAAATTCCAACAAACAAGTTGGAGCATGTTAAATAACTTATGTTCACAGTTAGATAATTACTAGGTGGGAATGCAACTGTTTTGCTTATTCAATGTCTATGTCAGACCGTAAATCCACAAGAACTTTGCATTATTGCTTGCTTTGATCCTGTCACTCATCAAGTCTTGCCACACTATAATTAATTTTCTAGATCCGTCCCTGGTCATGAATAGGCTATTTGCAAACCTCTTTCACATATGTCGTGATGACCGTCACAGCCCAGACTTCAGTAAAACTGAAGCAGTCTTGCCCACAATCTTTCTTCAGTTTGGTAAATGCATCAGTCCAGCTGAGTCCAGAACCACTGAGTCTCTGGATGATCTTGTCTTTCACAGTCTCTAGTTTGGTGTATCAGTCTGGTTCCTGCACCTTCAGAGAAAGAACACACTGCTCTCATTTTTGACATGTTTGACATTCCCCCGTGTGTGTGTGTGGTCTCTCAGGATTCGTACCAGGTGGATCCAGAGACTACATTTAGATAAAGCACACAGTGCAGAACACCTGCTTTATGAAGTTGAACAAGGGATCCCAGCAAAAATTTTTTGAAGGGGCAAGAGTGTGAAAGTGAATTTTACATGCCCGACTGGACAAGTAGCTTAAAACTTTATTGATAAAAAATAACTAGGGAAGCATCGAAACGCAAGAGTGATTCTTATTTTATCAGCTACTTACAGTGTAAAAAAGCGATTGATAATGGATAGTGTATATCTGCTAACAAAGTTGCACTGCTGTCTGTCTCTTTATGAGAGAGTTTTTTTTTTTTATAACACAACAGCTATAACGCAGTAATAATCTGTGTTCTCAAGGAGGTGCGTTGAAAAGTATACGGAAACTCACAAGTTAAAACAAGTTGTGGGTGTAGTGCACTGTTCTGCCTCGAGGCTCGTGGGTGTTTTTCCTCTCTGGAGTTGTATTTAAGGCAGGAGTCAGGTATCTCTCTCTCAGACTGAAGCTGCTCATCAGATCCACCACTGATACACACGTCTAGGTGAGTGTGTTTCTAATAAAGAGCGTTCGGAGCTCATTTGAAGATCTGTATTTGTGTTTATGTGCTCGTGGGTATAGGCCATTTTTACATGATTTAAGAATATTTCATTTTAAAAAGATGTACTCAGCAGTGTTAATTTTGACAGCAAATTTTTATTTAGTTTTAGTCATAGTCTTTTGACTAAAATGCCATTTAGTTTTAGTCATATTTTAGTCATCTGAATTTAGTTTTAGTTTTAGTCTAGTTTTAGTCGACGAAATATCATAAGATTTTAGTCGACTAAATCTACAGTAGATTTAGTCGACTAAAATATAATGGGCTTAAATTGAAATGCATTCATTTAGAATTTCTCTAAAATGTCCAAACCCATACTCCCGGAGAAAACATATATTAACCTGCTAATATGAATGATTTTAAAGTTTGAACATGCAATACAGATACAGATTTAACTACTGTAACTTAAAAAATATCTTAAAATTAAATAAAACCACTTTTTCTACAGTAGAATAGTCTTATTGTCAATGAATGATATATGATTCTTTATAACTACTTGCATACATCATTCTCTATTCTTTCAAGCATTTACTTGTGTGAATTAAATATAATTAATCCTTATTAAAGCTATTAACGAGCAGTGAATGCTTTTCTCTCTTTCTTTTGTTGCTTGATCAATATTAAGGACACAGACTGCATTAGGTTTATTGCCCACTGTCACTTTAAGACATCGGATCATGTCCAATGACATGCGGATCCAATGCACTGATGCGCATAGGATACACTCACAACTGTTTAAGACATAACCGACATAATTTACGTGAATACTCTCCAAAACGGACATTTAGACATAATGTTGTTGTGTGTATTTGTCCATTCAGACACGAAAGAAAGCTCAATTCTGTAGTCGCGCGCTGTATAGGCTAGGTGTCTGTGAATGGCTGCACGCTTCGGGTCGGGTGTGTGCGCGCACAGAAAACCGTACCGAATATAGCTCTTTTTTGCGTCGACACTCTTATTCAGATCTACATGTCTGCTCTATTCATTCTCCCAGACGTTTACATGTTTTAACGTTTTATGAGACATGCAGCGCATGCCAACTCGTGTGCCGCTGGGTAGATCAGCACGTCAAATGTGCGCATCTACCACAAATGCAGGACATCAGACTGGATCGCTTCCCAAATCGTCACTATCTAACATTTTCTTCTAGTTTTTATTCGTTGACGAAAATGTCAATAGATTTTCGTCATAGTTTTTGTCTTTTAAAACTAGTTGTTATTTAGTTATCGTCTCGTTTTCGTCTGTGAAAAAATGTCGTTGACGAAAATAATGACGAAAATTATTCGTCAACTAAATTAACACTGGTACTCAGAAATATTACATGCCATTTTATTACCATATATTTTTTAAACCCCTTACTTTAAGACCCAATTTTGGCAAGTTATGCATACATGACATACCCAAAATAAAAAGGTTGCTGCTCATAAGTCATTCTGAATACATTTACATTTTACATTTAGCAGACGCTTATATCCAAAGCGACTTTCAAATTAGGACTAAATTAAGCCAAGTCAAGTCAAGTCATCTTCATTTATATAGCGCTTTTAACAATGTAGATTGTCTCAAAGCAGCTTTACAGAGATAAGCGTATAATTTAAGGTAACAGAGATTGTTTCGGCTTTACAGCAGAGTTAAGTTATTTCCATCTAAAGTTAGTTTTAATTGATTTGGTTCCGTCGCAATGATCATTTGTTATTAAATTAGGGGCCGCTAAGACGACACCATTCTCTCTACACAGACTTTAAACGCGAACCTGTGAGAAACGCTGATGGCGGTCACATGCGCATTTAGAATGGGTTCTATAGTAATGTGCGTTAGAATATACGCAGGTTTGGAATTCCCTACAAGCCAAGCCTAAACAAAATACTTGTCTTTCCTTATAAATTTTGATAAGGAATTTTATTTTATTTGTTGCTTTGGGGTAGGACCGCAAGACGAATTTTCCCGACAACGCCTTATCTGTAGAGTGGTAGTGGGATCCTCCATAGGGAGAGACTAGTTGGCACTTCAGCACTGCGTTGTCATCGGTCCAGGTGAAGGTCCTTCGTCAGATCTGGATACGGCCTGGATCCGGCAGGCTGCAGGAAAAACCTTGGGATAAACACAGACACTAAAATTAGCGTAGATGCCATTCTTCTCATGATGTAACGAGTACATCAGGATTTTTGGGAAGTGTTCCCGGTTCCGGCTGACCTAATCTATGCAGCATAACATTAAATTATAGAAGTCTATAATGTATTATGTGAAAGCTAGGTCAAAGAGATGTGTCTTTAATCTGGCTTTGAACTGACAGAGTGTGTCTGCTTCCCGGACAATGGTAGGAAGACTGTTCCAGAGTTTTGGTGCTAAATAGGAAAAGGATCTACCGCCAGCAGTGGATTTTGATATTCTAGGTATAATCAACTGGCCGGAATTTTGAGATCGTAATAGACGTGACGGACTATAATGCGTTAAGAGCTCACTCAAGTACTGCGGAGCTAAACCATTCAGTGCTTTGTAAGTAATCAGCAATATTTTAAAATGTATGCGATGTTTAATAGGGAGCCAATGCAGTTTTGACAGAACTGGGCTAATATGGTCATACTTCCTGGTTCTGGTAAGAACTCGTGCTGCTGCGTTTTGAACCAGCTGTAGTTTGTTTATTAAGCGTGCAGGGCAACCACCCAGTAGAGCATTACAATAATCTAGCCTTGAGGTCATGAACGCATGAACTAATTGTTCCGCATTTGTCAATGAGAGCATATGACGTAATTTAGATACATTTTTAAGATGGAAAAATGCAGTTTTACAGATACTAGACACGTGACTTTCAAATGAAAGATTGGTATCAAAGAGCACACCCAGGTTACTAACCGACGACGAAGACTTAACAGAGCAGCCATCAAGTGTTAGACAGTATTCTAGGTTATTACGTGAGGAAGTTTTTTGTCCAATAATTAGAAACTCTGTTTTTTCAGAATTTAGAAGTAGGAAATTACGAGTCATCCAATTTTTAATATCCGCTATGCATTCCGTTAATTTTGTGAATTGATAAGTTTCGTTAGGTTTTGAAGAAATATAGAGCTGAGTATCATCGGCATAACAGTGAAAGCTAATGCCATGTTTCCTAATGATATCTCCTACGGGTAGCATGTACAGAGTGAACAGCAGCGGTCCTAGTACTGAGCCTTGTGGTACGCCATACTGAACTTGTGATCGATGAGACATCTCATCATTTACTGCTACAAACTGATAACGGTCAGATAAGTATGATTTAAACCATGCTAGTGCATTTCCCGTAATGCCAACATAATGTTCTAATCTATTTAAAAGACTTCTTTATTGAGAGCACGAATCATCATGAAGAGGCAAAAACAACGCAAGAAGTGCTCTAAGTACGAAGTTCAGGCATTATTCAGAGACACAAAACCAATTGAATAGACACATAACCAATTTAGAAAGCCAACCCTTAAGAGTTTACAATTCAAGACTCGGAATCAATCAGACTGTTGTTAATATAGAGATTTATTACATGGCTTGGTTGCATTCTAATGTAGAATGAAGCGTGTTATTTCTTGATAACAGACGCTGCGAAGTATAACACACCGTTGCCATGAAAAACACAGTGCAGGACTCTAACCGTAGAGACGGAACGGATTATTTTCTTTAGCTGAAGCAATAAAATCGTTTTTAAATAAAACTCCTTTTTAAATCAATATTTTGTGTCAAATTATTGATTTATTTGGTAGGTAGCCATGTAATAAGCGGGATAATGTAGAGCGAGGCGGTTGTTATAGCGAATACAACCCCAGCCTGAAGGGAACATTATCCCTTCCCTATTCCTTGTATTTTCATTTGAATTTTGCAACTTATAAAACGTTATATATTGTTTTAAACTCAGAATCGAAGACCAGGAGACTTGGCTGTTTCTTCAGCAGGATTCTTTATTGAGAACACGAGCTGTCGGTAGCTGCAGTCACCAAAGTCTAACTAAAACATTATGCATTGTGGTTATATACATTCCAAGGGGGAGGGATTAAACTCTGAATAAAGCATGCAAATGAAGTGGGAACACACCCTACTCTGAGAGCTATTCACATGCTGATACTGGCCAGGAACTCCAGTTCCAAAGAGCCATCCCAGAGCCATTAAAGACAGAAGGTGAAAGTCAATCAACCTAACGATTCAACGTCTGGGCTCCGAAAGGGGAGAATCTCAGTGATCTAACGCATTTAAAACACAATAGAGAAAACAGGTCTGGCAGGAAAAGGAGACTCTTGCTGGAGACTCAATAAATCAGTCTACTAAACTTTATCAGTTTATATACTATTGCAGTGGAAAAACTAAATTAAACATTTAATAAATATGTAATCAGTGTTGTGCCTGAACGCGTTCATGAACTTGTTCATATTTTGGGCGAACGTGAACTGAACGTAGCCTACCGTATTACTGCCTGATGAACGTTACTGTGAACTTGTTCATTCTGGTGTCTGTGAATGCCACGCTCTTAACTTTGTTCAATAGGATGCCAGATTTCTATAGAGCCTTCCAGGCGAAAACCCACCTAAAACCCACCGTAAAACGGCCTTAATATGTAGCGGAAAAAACACCCAATCTGGCAACACAAGCCACCAGTGTCGCACCGCCGCGTTGTTCGATCTCGTTCATCAAAATGAACAAATCTGTTTTCGAGTCATTTCGTTCATTTAAGGGGCTTTAAATGTTATACTATTAACTGGCTATTCCCCGAACACATCCACCTACGCAATCTTGATCATATTCTGAATTAAGAAATAATTATAATGCAGTCAAAAATCGTTTACAGGGAACATAAATAATTACTTCACCTCGAGTCTTTCGTTTATTTGTCACGTGACAGACGCAATGAATGGATCTTTCATGAACGACTCATCACTTACGTTACAAATCAAAACAAAACAAAAAGCAGCAAGGAGGCGACGTATGATCATTTAAACGAGTTTTATGACAAGGTCGGTGAGGATGGGGAAAAATCTGACGCATAGCTTCAGTGTTAAAACTGATAAAATAATTGTCTGTGGTTCTATATGGGCTGTGGTAATCATTTTGAAAAATAATATCTCGCAGCAACATGGAAAAAAAAGAACTATGAACTAGTTCATTTTCGGAACTGTGAACTTAGTTAAAAAATTTGAGTATATGAACTATGAACTGAACTAGTCCAACAATATATTTAAATTATTATGTTAAAAGCAGTGTTGGAAATAGCAAATGTAATTTATATTATTGAATTTGAATTATCATTTTTCTCCAAACATTGCATATGGTATGAAAAATTTACATTTAACCCATTTGTGCCCAAATTTTTCTGAATGGTTTCATGCATATAATCCTGTTAATAGTGTCCTATGTGAACATGTTCTGCATTTATTTTCCCCAGGTTTTTTTTTTCTTTCTTGAAAATCATATTTGAATGTGCGGCAACTATAGTTGCCGGTGGGCAAATATGTTGTATGCACCTCTTCAATGTAAAATATGAATAGGAGGAGAACATTTGGCATTTATCTCAAAATAACTGCTTTCAACAGATCAATCTTTATTCATAAACAAATTTATTATATATAAAAGTCGAAGAACATTTGATGCAGACCCAAAAAAAACTGCATCTAGCTTATAATCTCTTGAATATGAAAACACAACAAACGACAAATCCATTTGCCTTAACCATTGTGGGCTGTTCAGGGTCTTTTTGACCCACATTTCTGACTTTCATTCATGGGGATAACATGGATAATTTGACATGGTTAAGTGTTTTTAAAAGATTTTTGCCCATCTTTTGGAAAATGCAGTTCTAAAAGTAACAATTTATCACTTTAACCAGTAGATGGCTGCAGAGCACCACTATTTGCTATTTGCTTTTTGACTAACTGAAGACATCTTTTCACAAGTTTTTCCAGTTGTACTCATATCTACATATAATGAAATCACAATTATAATAATAAAAGTTACTTTTTGTCAAAGTTTAGGCACTTTTTGTACTGAAAAAAAAAAGTTATATTATGATTAGAATCAAATGAATTTGAACAATGGACAAAATTCATCCTCAAAATCAGAAACAACACAGGACACACAGACAGAAATGAAGTGGCACACTTTAAATTTGTAGAATTATATGAAAAACAGATGTTTGAAATAAATGATAAACTCTAAAAACCAACTTTTCTCTTTGTAACATCCTGATCAGGTTTGATTCTAATCATAATGGAACATTATTGAAAAACTGATTTTTTTCAGTTCAAAAACTGCCAAACTTTGACAAAAAGTAACTTTTATTGTTATAATTGTGATTTCAATATATGTAGATATGAATCTAACTGGAAAAACTTATGAAAAGATGTCTTTTAGTTTGAAACTTTTTGTACTTTTAGAGCTCTGCAGCCATCTACTGGTTAAAGTGTTTGTTTTGTTTTTTTTACTTTTAAAACTGCATTTTCCAAGATTTGGCCAAAAATCTTACACTAAACCATGTCAAATTATCCATGTTATCCCCATGAATGAAAGTTAGAAATGTGGGTATTTTATAAGGCAAATTTTCTTTTTGGAGAATTTTTCTTTTCTTTTTTTGAACATTTTGTGGAGTCAAAATGTCCAAATGAAGTGTAAAAACATGAATAAACTGAGTAAAATTACATTTGTTTAGAATATATATATTGTTACAAAATAACATTTTGTTGCCTGGGGTCTCTCAGACCCCAAACAGCCTGACTGTAAACCGCAAATGAACAGCACACAAGGGTTAAAGTTGTGGAACATAGTGCAGAACAAAGTGAAGCCATAACAGGGCATTGTGTATCAAAAAGGTAAATGAAAATAAATAAATACAAATAAATAGAATGAAGAAAAAAATATATCTATATAGAGATGTCATTTAAAGGGTTCAGTTATGTTTATGCACTAAACAAGACCAATAAACTTGATTTATTAACCTATTAACACAGTACACCCCATTTTCCCATGATATATGTACTTACAAGACATTTGCCCACCGGCAACTATAGTTGCCGCTTGGACTTTTGACTAAGTATATAAAAAACTATATATCTCTTGTAAGATTTGTTTTGTTTGGCTGATTCTAGAGACCTTCATGATTATGTAGATATATATAGGGGAGAGCGGGGCACAACCTAACGCTTTTTGACTTTCTCAGTTTGTGTAAATCTACTTATGGTTCAGAGTATTTATTTTTTCCCACATTAATTTCCCACATGTCTAGTACAATTATGTGGTTTTGTTTTATTAATACAGTATATACTTTTTTCTTGACATACCCCGAAAGAATGGAAGTGAAATGTGACAACATGCCCCATAGGTGGGGTACATTGTAACATGTGTGGGGCACATTGTAACATAACATATGACAGCTTAAAATGTTATCTGATCTAATAAAAAATATATACAAAACAAACTAAAATATTTTCTAAATAAAATACAATTAAAAAACTTTTTCATATAAAATAATGGCAATTTTTAATAATTAAATATAAACAAATTTTTGAGTTTTGACTACGAACACATGAAAACAAAGCTTTACAACATAGTTCAAAACAAATAAATAATTAGTCATTTCTGAACATTGACTCTCAGTCTTTATTCACCTTTTTCTCACGTTTTCCCAATAAAATTAATAAAAGTATAGAATATAATAGCATATTTCTAATAGGGGCACATTGTAACGCAGTGTGACAACATGCCCCCGCCTGCACAACTGGGGTTTAAACCCTGCTAGTGTCTTCTGCTAGTTAGCGAAGCATTAAAGAACTATCTCAACTGTTAAATAACATCTTGGAGATTAAAATAATATCAGATTTGTCTTATTTTAAATAAACACAAAAAATAGAGATAAAAAATTAACTTAAGTAAGAAATTTACTTTTGCTATGGTTTAATAAATGTCTATAGATATCTTCCAAAAAAAGAATAATTTTGCCGGATTTTTTTTTTCTATATAGTGTTGATATGGCAACTAGTAAATACACAAAGTTTCGTCATCCAAGCATGTGCGGAAGTATTTAAAACAAGCGTGTTACAACTAGCCCCGCGTTAGGTTGTGCCCCGCGCTCCCCTATGTCAACAAAAAACACTTATTAGTAACATGAAAATGGCCTTTCTTTGGGAGCGTTTGCCTTCGCCCTGCGTCCTGGAAATAGGGGTAGGAAGTTGACAGCCTCATGTGACAGGGAGGAAGTGAATACCTTTTTTTTCTCTTGAAATCCTTTATTTGGTTGTTTGCTTGCATTTCATTGAGAAATAAAACATGGACAACATCTAGAAAAATATTTACAAAAGGAAAATGACAACTATGTACTGCGGCAACTATAGTTGCAGGTGGGCTTAAATACAGAAATGCATTGTCATTTTGCAAATTACATTTCAAATGATATATTGCTACTGTTACAGAGGAGGCTCCCATACCGCCTCCTCCGCACCACCGGGGGAATCCGTCTCCGGAATGTTAATTCATCATTGCCCAACCCAAATTCCCATTATACCTCTCACCTGGGACTGAGTGCACAACACACCTGCACCTCATTCACACACACACACACACATATACAGCGTAAGCCACTTTCACACACCACTTCTCTGTCAAGTCTTGAATTGCCCTGGCCATCATTTCTGAGCGTTACCTACTTGTGTTTAATTGTACTCTGACCTTGGACTGCTTCTCTCATTACTGATTGTTCTCTGCCTGTTCCGACCGGGATTGTTTATTGGCCCTTGTTTCTAGCCGCCTGCCTCGACCTCTGTCTCTTGATTCTGTCAAAAGTGCTAAAGAAAACAGCAAATCACAACTATTACATACATACTGCTGTTCTACACTATATTTACACCATGTTATTTACAGGGGTGCATCTTCATATATGACCTTGACTAATTTAAAGTGTGTCGGGAAAATAGCTCAAAACCTCTACAGAATACAGAAAACCATTCGATCTGAACATTTATTTATTTATTTATTGATTTGTTATCCTGTGTTGCAGGTGAAGGCAAAATGGCAGGCATTATTCCCAAGAACAAAATAAAAGGAGTTGATTTCTGTGGATCAAAGGATTACTGCTACATCATCCGCTCTGATCTCGGCTGCTATATGAGGTCAAGTGATTTCCACAAAGGGTCAGACCTCAGTATTCATGCTCTGCACCCCTGCTGCCAACATGGAGACCATTACTTTGCTGACTATAGCTACTTTTACATCATTAAGGGTGATGAATACCGCAGAGTCACTGACCTGACAGAAGACACTGATTCTGAAGTCTTCACCCTTCATCCAAAAAATCGGGGTGGAGACCATTACCTGGGGTTCCTTGAATTACCGACAGACATTCCTAATTTGTTTTCCGACATGATACACAAAGGCTGTAATGGGTTTTTCGTCATCTTCCAGGAAAAGGGCACTTACACAGCAAACCTGAGGAAAGACTGTAAAGAATTTTCATTTAATGGAGAATATTCCCTGCATCCCAATTGCAGAGATGGTCTCTATTACTGGGGCGATCCAGATTACTACTACTTCCTCAAGCCAACCTCAAAGTGGGGAGTTGAATACTACAAAGGTACCAGCCTCAACACAGCTGACTGCACTGCTGTCTCATCCATTCACCCCGATGTTCTGAACTTCCTGCCAGGCGGGCTGTCCATAACCAACGGTCCCGCATTCAGCAAGTGGGTGAACATTAAACATTTAAATAATGACAGTCCCACACCAATGACATGGCAAAAGAAAGTTACTAAAAAGGTTGGATACAATAAGGAGAAGATGTCCGAGATGACACACAACTGGAAGATAGCAGCGTCTGCCTCAATCTCAGCTGGAGGACTCGCAGGGTTAATTACACAGTGTCAGTTCTCCATATCGACAGAATACGGAGGTTCAAGTGTGAACACTGAGAAGGAAAACTGGAATGAAGAGACTGAAGAGGAAGAGCAACTATCATTTGAGCTGAAGCCGCACGAGTGTCTGTATGTGTGGCAGTTCCAGCTGGGTCTTGGATCAGAATCGGTGTTGTTCTGCAAGGATTTGAAGATTACCGATAAGCCGGACCCTCCGACTGAAGTCCCGCTACTGCCTGCCTAAACACCGGCTACAAGAAAATACCTTAACTCTGACTTCTTAAGCAATTATTTATATATCCGCTGACATTGCTTTAATTACAGTACATACAAAGTATAAAATATAAAATTACTCATTATAGCAATAAAAAAACGTACAAAATGCAGCTTAAAAAAAACTGCAGACTGATGTCATTTATCAAAAAAAAAACTACCTTATATAGTATATTAGTTGTCCTTATAGATGTGAAATCAAATTCTACTAAAATGTTTGATACATAATTCATAAAAAACTTGTTTTTTTTTTATTTGCTTTCCTTGTAAAATTGTTGGGCTTCATCTGTATCAGCATAATTAATAACCTACTGTTAATAATCTGCATTAAATAATTATATTAATCTTTATTAATTAATTTTGTATTCATCTTTTTGATCATCATAAGTTTTTTATCCATTACTTTGTCTTACACCCTTCCATGGTAGCACATCAGTTAATTCATAGCTTATTATTAATAGTATCGTTAACACATGAAGAGGCTAAATACAAATAGTGAGTTACAAATAGTGTAAAGACTTAATGTTTTTTAATACTTTGTTAATAACTTGATAAATACACCTATCTGATGTATTTTAAACCATGTATTAAAGTTGTTAATGTTCATCAAAACATTAAAGGTGCCATGTGTAAAAATTGAGGTAAAAATATCCAAAAAATGAGCTACACGCATCAAAAGAATGAGAAGAAATAAGGGCGATGATGTCATTAAAAAAATGACAAGTTATAGTGCTGCAGAGATATCAACCTGAATTAGCAATAGCATTACTAGCCACGGCCCGACAGGTGTCGTAATACCAGTTTCGGCCATGGGAGGCGGTATGCGAGCAACATAACCACCACCAGCCCAACTGCAATACACGAATAACTCGCACGGCTTGTGGACGTACTTGAACCTGATGTCAATCGTGTGGAAAATACAGCCCACTACTACATTTCAGTTCAGGGAAGAGAGCGGAAGAATGGCTGAAGCCCTTGGCAAGAGACCCTTACCACCACCACACCCACCCGCTGCAGGGATAAAACGCGCTCGGAATCGCAAATAAAATCTGATAAAAAAAGGAACAGATCCAGAGTAAACATTGGCACTGCTTTCCATCGCTGGAGACAACTAATGGACATGAAAGAAATGAGGTTCGACTCCGAACTTGCAACATTTCTGTTTATTATAACAACCTATATTATGTTTATTAAATGGCTTTCCTGAGGTAAATCTTACATAATTGTTCTCCAGCTATGTTCTTGACCTCTTCACGCTGATAAAAAACACTGATTGGTAGATATTATGTATGAGGAATACATTTCGGTAAGTTGTAGCCTACTGTATCTTTCAACAGTGTTCGTGTTTTTTACTATTATTAGCTACTAGAGATGATCGGTTCACGTGCGCTAGGGATCTGTCACGTAACATTTACAAGCGCCAAAACGGTATTTATTGTTTGAATTGCGTAATAAAATTGACAGAATCTGAGAGCTGAAATTTTTTTTATATCATAACTAACCTGCTCTGTCTAGTCTGTCGGTCTCCATGTCCTCTTTGCTTCGGGATTTTTCTGTGCGCGAGAAAATTGATGTGTGTCGTGAGAGCGTGTGAAAAGTGTCAATTGCGTGTGTCTCACGGTGAATGCGTGATAGTTGGCAGCTCTGGTTACGTTGGTCAACATCAGCGAATGCTGTCTGTCAAATTAATGTAATTCAAACTAACGATAAAAATGTAATATGAACAAAACGAATATGAACATATTCACTGGTGAAGGGGAGTAGCTTGAAGATGTCATATTCATAGAGTAGACACACTTTCTGGAGGTATACTGCCCCCATCTGGTATGGAATGTGGAGTATGAATTGATTTTTTTTTACACATGGCACCTTTAAGAAGTTATTAAATCATAGTAAATAAATGCTCATGTATAAAGGGAATTGATGCAAATTTAAGGTTTAACTGTCATCTATGTGTCCTCTTTTTATTATTTTAAGTACATTTTAAATCAGTTTTAATCAATGTTCTTCTTATTTCCTATTCACTTGTTGGGATTCGTTTATAATTCTTTTTAAATCCTTTTTACCGTATGTAAATCACTTTGAATAACCAGTGTGTGAAATGTGCTATATTAATAAACTTGCCTTACATTGACTTTTGTGTGACTTAATCTAAAGTGAGAACTATTTACCCCTAATAAAACATTTATTAAGGATAAATGTAAAAATCCTTATTCCTGATCCCCAAACATTTCTTCTCTTCCAAACTTCTTCCTCTTCTATACTGCCAGAAAACAAAAACAAATATCAGTCTTTATTAAAATGCATTTGTCGCAATGCTGATGTTCGTCGGCCCGACTGCGGAATCCAACGGTGTGGGCGAAGGTATAATGCATATGTCTTTTCAGCGTTCTGTGAAGTTCTCTTAATTTTTAGAATTTAGTTTCAATTCTACTTTAGCTCTGCACTTAATCTTACCCCAATTTCAAATGATTATCAAATGTACATCGTGTTTCTTATTAGAAAATAATCTTAAATATTGATTATGATATAATTTAGATCTTTCTGGGAATAGATTATTCTGGGTACGTTCATTAAGGGGCCTGATGTCGCTTTGAGAGGAGAGGAGAGAATTATCAGATATCTTGAAGAGACACCACCCAAAAAGGAGAACAGAATTCTCCTAACAATTTGGAAGACATTTAAAATGATACCAAACATGAAAGGGAATAAACAATAGATTCACAATATACATCATATGTGATGTATAGATATTCTCAGTGAACTTTTAGAGACTTGAATCAGGGGGAAAGGAAATGAGTTTGCTTCTTTTTTGTCTTTAGCTGATCACATGCCTACACTTTTTTATTCAATTATTTGTTTTAATTATTTTTGAGATGCAGTAAATGCATTTATTTTAATTAAGAAGAATTCAGTTATTTATTTTATGCCATACATTTTTGTTTTAATATTCTATATTTTTGTTTTAAACTTGTAAAATAGTTTTAACCTATTTTACCGTCAAAATGCTACCAGCGCAGAAAGGAAGTCGTCCTGCGAAGCCGTAGCTGTTAGGGAGGTGCAGAGACAATAGGAACCCAAGAGCAGATCAATTCAGAATAGAATTTATTGTCCAAAAGGTTGAAAGAAAACAACACAAAACATAAAATAATTGGTAGCCGAGCCACCAAGTAAGAGGGCGAGACAGAGGCGAAATCCAATGGACAGGCTGGGGTCAAAACCAGTAGCGGACCAACAGTTTCAGGGAAGAGGCCAAGGCAATAGTCCAGGACGAAGGCAGGGGGGTCAAAAGCCGGGTGAGCAAGCTGAGTTGAGATAGGGAACAGGAACTGGGCAAATAAACAAAACAGGATCAAATAATCAGACAAGGCTTTAAAGGTTTTAGAGGCAACCAAAACAAGACTTTCAGGCAAGGGGACAGTGGTGAAGCGGACTGAAACCAAGACACACTGACAGAGAACCAAAGAAAGAGAGAAGCATAAGTAGTGGAGAAAATCAGTGCAGAAAATGGGAAACAGGTGTGTGAGTAATGAGAGTGAGAACACTAATTAGGATGGGATTCAGCTGTGATGGTAGAGTGAGGTGAACTGACAATCAAGACACAAGACAAACACAGCAGAAAGGCTGAAGATCAAACCAGAGTCCTGACAGTACCCCCCGCCCCAGGAATGCCACCAGGCTTCCCAGGACGAGGAGCAGATCGATGGTATTCCTCAATAAGAGAACGGTCCAGAATGTCCCGGGTCGGGACCCAACATCTCTCCTCCGGACCGTACCCTTCCCAATCGACCAGGTACTGGTATCCTCTGCCCCGACGCCTGGAATCCAGAATCTTCCTAACTGTGAAGGCGGGAGCGCCCTCAACCATCAAGGGGGGGGGAGGTTTATTTCTTGAAGGGATGGAGGGAGACGAAGAAAGGGAACGAATAAAAGGTTTAACACAAGACACATGAAACACCGGGTGCACTCGACGAAGGGGATGCGGAAGCCGAAGCCGAACCGCCACCGGGCTGATCACCTTAACAATGGGGTATGGCCCAATGAACCGCGGTGCCAACTTCTTGGATGGCACCTTAAGGGGCAGGTCCTTGGTGGAGAGCCACACCTTTTGTCCACAAACATACTTGGGTGCCTCAGCCCGACGGCGGTCCGCCAATCTCTTGGTGCGGTCCCTAGTTCTTAGAAGTGCTTCCCTGGCCCTCCTCCAGGTCCGCCGGCATCGATTGATAAACGCCTGAACTGAGGGAACCGCAGCTTCGGGACCCTGTGAAGGAAACAGAGGAGGTTGATACCCAAGACAACAAGAAAACGGGGATAACCCAGTAGACGACACCGGCAAGGTATTGTGAGCATACTCAACCCACGTAAGCTGCTGGCACCAGGAAGAAGGGTTATGAGAGGCCAGACAGCGGAGAGCCCTCCCGAGGTCCTGGTTCGCACGCTCGGTCTGGCCGTTGGTTTGTGGATGGAATCCTGATGACAAACTAGCAGTAGCGCCAATCTGTCGACAGAACTCCCTCCAGAAATGGGAGATGAACTGGGGCCCCCGGTCGGAGACCACGTCCTCCGGAAGACCGTGGATCCGAAAGACGTGGTCGACGACCTTCTGGGCGGTCTCCTTGGCAGAGGGGAGTTTGGGAAGGGGAATGAAGTGGACCGCCTTGGAAAAGCGATCCACTACGGTAAGGACAACTGTATTGCCACTGGACTCCGGTAACCCCGACACGAAGTCCAGCGCAATGTGGGACCAGGGACGGGAGGGAACGGGAAGGGGTTGGAGCAAACCAGTGGGTACAGAATTAGAGGACTTGTTTTGAGCACAGACCGAGCAAGCGACTACAAAACCCCGGACATCCCCCCCCATGCCCGGCCACCAGAAACGCTGGCGGATGGAAGCCAACGTTCTCCTCACTCCTGGGTGACAGGCCAGCCTGGACGAGTGGCCCCACTCCAGAACCCCCGGCCGAACCGACTCCGGAACGAACAGCAGACCCGCCGGGACCCTCTCTGGTACCTCCGACTGGGCCTGCCTGACGCATTTCTCGATGTCCCAGGTGACGGACCCCACCACACGACCTAGAGGAAGGATGGTGTCTGGCGGGGTTGCGTCCTCCGGGACAGGAAACTGACGAGAGAGTGCGTCAGGCTTGACGTTTTTGGAACCAGGCCGGTAAGACAGGGTAAAATTAAAGCGACCGAAGAAAAGTGCCCAGCGAGCCTGCCTGGAATTCAACCGTTTGGCGGTTTGGATATACTCCAAGTTCCGGTGATCGGTCCAAACCAGAAAAGGCTCCGCCGCACCCTCCAACCAGTGGCGCCACTCCCCCAAAGCCAGCCGCACTGCCAACAGCTCACGATTGCCGATGTCGTAGTTCCGTTCTGTGGGAGACAAGCGGTGAGAGAAGAATGCACAAGGGTGCAATTTGTTGTCAAGGGAATATCGCTGGGAAAGAACCGCTCCGACACCTATCTCTGACGCATCAACCTCCACAATGAACTGCCGGGTAGGGTCTGGAGTAATTAATATAGGTGCGGATGAAAACCTCTTCTTGAGTTCATCAAAGGCCGCCTGAGCGGACGAGGACCAGCAAAACGGTGTCCTTGTGGAGGTTAATGCAGTCAGAGGGGCCGCCACCTGGCCAAAATTACGGATAAACCGCCTGTAGAAATTAGCAAATCCGATAAAACTCTGTAGTGATTTTCGGTTGCCAGGTGTGGGCCAGTCGGAGACGGCTCTTACCTTAGCGGGATCCACACGAATCCCCTCCACCGAAACGATGTGTCCCAAGAACGGAACCGACTGGTTGTGGAAAGAACACTTCTCCGCCTTAGCAAACAGTTGGTTCTCCAGCAGGCGCTGCAGCACCCGTCTAACATGCTGAATGTGTACCTGGAGTGAACGAGAAAAGATCAAAATGTCATCCAGATACACAAAGACAAACTTGTTGATCATGTCTCTCAGCACGTCGTTGACGAGCGCCTGGAAGACGGCTGGGGCGTTAGTCAAACCGAAGGGAAGAACCCGGTACTCGAAGTGTCCCGTGGGGGTATTAAAAGCCGTCTTCCACTCGTCCCCCTCCCTGATCCGAACCAAATGGTATGCGTTGCGGAGGTCCAGCTTCGTGAAGTACCTTGCCCCCTGCAGGATCTCGAAGGCCGACGACATCAATGGCAGGGGATACCTGTTTTTAACGGTGATGTCGTTCAGCCCCCGATAATCAATGCAGGGGCGCAAGGAACCATCCTTCTTCTTCACGAAGAAGAACCCCGCCCCCGCCGGAGAGGAAGAAGGACGAATAATGTCGGCCGCCAGAGACTCTGATAGATATTTCTCCATGGCCGCCCGTTCAGGGGCGGACAAGGAGAACAACCGTCCCTTAGGCGGAGAAGTGCCAGGAAGAAGGTTGATGGCGCAATCATAGGGACGGTGCGGAGGAAGAGATGAGGCCCGGGAGTGGCTGAAGACCGCCCTCAGATCGTGGTAGACCTCAGGAACTCCGGAAAGATCGCTCGGCTCTTCCTGCAACACAGGGACAGAGGAGACAGGAGACAAGGCAGACACAAGACAATGGGCATGGCAATGTGGACTCCACGATAAGATAGTGCTGTCTGACCAGTTTATGTGAGGATTGTGAGTGGTTAACCAGGGGTGACCAAGGATCACGGGAGTGAGGGGTGAGTGACAAACAAAAAACACTATTTCTTCTCGGTGATTGCCAGAGGTGATAAGCTCTAAAGGAACAGAGGTCTGAGAAATAGTGGTCAGTTCCCTGCCATCTAAGGCGAGAGCAGTAAGGATAGGAGAAAGAGACTGAAAAGAAATGCCTCTCTTTGAGGCCCAAGAAAAATCAATAAAATTTCCTTCGGCTCCCGAATCAATGAGGGCAGAGAGTTGGTGAACAGCACCTTTATGAATGACTGAGGCTGGAAGCATGGAGCGGGAACCAGTGGGTGGGGTGGTGGAAGTAGCGCTCGCCAGTATCCCCACGTTTACTGGCGAGCGTTGGCTTTTGCCGGGCAGGAAGAAGCAAAATGTCCGAGACGACCACAGTAGAGACATTGTCCCTTAGACAGACGTTTCTGTTTCTCCTCTGCAGACAAACGGTACCTGCCCAACTGCATAGCTTCCGGAGCAGGTAGGTGGTCTGGAGCAGCAGACACGGAGGAGGTAGGTGCGAGGTCGACTAATGACGGAGATGGAGGGAACCGAGCTCTCCTACGAAGATCCCGACGGTTGTCTAGGCGGATGGCCAGGTCAACAAGTTCATCCAGGTGTTCAGGGAGTTCGTGAGCATACATCTCATCCTTTATGTCGTCCTCCAGCGCCTCCGTAAACCTGGCAACTAGTGCTGCTTCATTCCACATACTTGAAGCTGCGAGGGTGCGGAACTCGATGGCGAAGTCCGCCACTGAACGTCTCCCCTGACGCAGTGCTGCCAAGAGCCGCGACGCCTCCTTACCAAGCGCTGAGCGGTCGAATATCTTGACAAATTCTGCCTTGAAGCTGAAAAAATCCTCGCAGCACGCTGCCTCTGCAGCCCAGACAGAAGTAGCCCATTCCCGGGCCCGGCCGGCGAGAAGGGAGATGACGAATGCCACTCTGGCAGTGTCTGAGGCATAAGTGAGGGGTTGCAGAGAAAATATCACCTCACACTGAATCATGAATGCACGACACATTGTAGGCTCACCGGAATATATGGGAGGGTTGTTGATGCGTGGTTCCGGAGTGACAAGAGGGCGTTCGATGACCGGTGCCACAGGGTTGCGATCGGTCTGCATCCGGCGAATAGTCTCTGTAAGTTCAGTAACCTGGCTGACTAGAGAGTCCATGGTTTGATGAGCGGCCACCAGCTCCCCCTGATGCTGTCCCAGTAACGCACCCTGGGCCTCCACAGCCGAGCGTAGCTGAGATTGGTCTGCTGGATCCATCCTGGTCAGTGTGTACTGTTAGGGAGGTGCAGAGACAATAGGAACCCAAGAGCAGATCAATTCAGAATAGAATTTATTGTCCAAAAGGTTGAAAGAAAACAACACAAAACATAAAATAATTGGTAGCCGAGCCACCAAGTAAGAGGGCGAGACAGAGGCGAAATCCAATGGACAGGCTGGGGTCAAAACCAGTAGCGGACCAACAGTTTCAGGGAAGAGGCCAAGGCAATAGTCCAGGACGAAGGCAGGGGGGTCAAAAGCCGGGTGAGCAAGCTGAGTTGAGATAGGGAACAGGAACTGGGCAAATAAACAAAACAGGATCAAATAATCAGACAAGGCTTTAAAGGTTTTAGAGGCAACCAAAACAAGACTTTCAGGCAAGGGGACAGTGGTGAAGCGGACTGAAACCAAGACACACTGACAGAGAACCAAAGAAAGAGAGAAGCATAAGTAGTGGAGAAAATCAGTGCAGAAAATGGGAAACAGGTGTGTGAGTAATGAGAGTGAGAACACTAATTAGGATGGGATTCAGCTGTGATGGTAGAGTGAGGTGAACTGACAATCAAGACACAAGACAAACACAGCAGAAAGGCTGAAGATCAAACCAGAGTCCTTACAGTAGCCCGGGAGTGAGGAGGGCCTCAGGTAGGCTATTAGTCAAGGAGTTAGAATAACCAGAAATGGCAGGCTCGGGTTCGGGACCGGAGCCTGTAGGAATGGTTATCTCAGGGTGGAGACTAATTTAGGTCGACAGAACGTGTCGGGGACGTCCAGGTTATACCTGATAAAGGTGGACGGCGAGGACCAGCCTGTCACCGCACAGATGTCAGCCATGGATATCCTGCTAGACCAGCCCAGGAGGAGGCCATTCCTCTGGTGGAGTGGTCCCTCGTTCCAATGGGGCTGCAAGTCCAGGCACTTGTAGGCTAGCACTATCTCATCCACTACCCAGTGGGACAGTCTCTGCTTTGTAACTGACAGCTCTTTAGAATGGGCCTCAGAAGCAAACAAACAGGTGGTCCGTTTGCCAGATCCTTCAATGTACACCCCAAGGCCCCACACCGGGCAGAGTGGGTCTGGTGGCTGTTCACCCTGAGCAGAGGGGAGAGCAGAGAGTGAGATGACTTGTACCCTAGGAGTGTTGAGAGCACCTTAGGCATATAGTCTTGTCTGGGTTTAAGGACAACTTTGCTGTCATTGGGCCCAAACTCGAGGCAGAAAGCGTCCACTGAGTCACCAATTTGCTTGACTGATGCCACAGCAAGCAGGAGAGTGGTCTTAAGCGAGAGAGGCCGAAGGTTGGCTGTCGTGAGCGGCTCAAGCGGAGGGCCTCTGAGTGTCCTCAGGACAATGAACAGGTCCCAGGAAGTTACCGTGTTGGGACGAGGCGGGTTTAGCCTCCTGGCCCCTCTGAGAAATCTGACCACCAGGTCATATTTCCCAGTCGACCGGCCAGCTATAGGTGCATACGCTGCGATAACTGCCGTGTATACTTTGGAACAGAGTTGGTGCATCCGCTGTCAAACAGCTCCAGCAGAAATGAGAGAATGGAAGCAATCTCATAAGCCATGGGGTCTATGTCGGGCTGCGCACCAACCAGAAAAAAAAATAGCCCATTTCTGCATATAAAGGCACCTGGTAGAAGGTACCCTAGCCTCAGAGATTGTGTTTATGACCCTCAGGAGGAAGATGTAAAGGCTCCTGCCGAGAGGCCATAGTGGAGGCTCCACATCTCATTTTGGGGATGCCAGATTGACCCCTCCACTTGAGAAAGGAGGTCCCTTCTCAGCGAGATTGGCCACGGTGCTGCAGACAGCAGCTGGACTATTCCTGGGAACCACAGCTAGTTCTGTCAGAGTGGTGCCAGGAGGAAGGTATTCAGAACGCCTCCAGAAGAAGGCCAGAAACATTGCCATAGATCACCCACCTGGGTCATAGACTGTTTCTCCCTCTGCCCTCAGGGAGGAGGGAGAAACAGGACAATGAAAACACGTACAAATAGACTGCGGACCTTCTGGGGGTTGAGACCATTCCCCTGGAGACAGTCCATTCCGGGAGAGAATATCTGCTCCCATGTTAATAGAGCCCGGCACATGTATAGCTCTTACACAGGGGAGATTGTCCTGTGCCCAAAGGAGGAGGTGGCGTGCCAGTCTGTTCAGTAGATGGGACCTAAGACCCCTCCTAGTGATTTATATAGGCTACCACTGTCATGTTGTCCGACCGGACTAGGACATGGTGCCCTCTGAATTCCTGCCTAAATTCGGAGGCCAGGAGCACTGATATAATTTCTAGGCACTTGATGTGCCAGCTCGGCATCGGCTCTACCCAAGAGTCAAAGGCCGGCCTGCCGTAGCACAGTGCACCCCAACCAGTCTTGGATGTGTCTGTCACGACAACCTTCCTTCTGGAAACAGAGCCCAGTTCCACGCCCATCCGATACAGATGGCCCGATTTCCAGGGGGCCAGTGCTCTGGTTCAGCCGTGGTTGACCCTGAGAATAATATCAGGGGGAGAGAGCTGTATCCACAAATTTCGCAAGGGTGCATGGAGCTAGAGACAGTCCGAATGGTTGAACTGTATATTGGTAAACCTCTCCCTTGAACGCAAATCTCAGAGCGGTCTGTGATGGGGAGCTATCTGGATATAAAAGTATGTGTCCTTCAGATCCAATGAATAAAACTAATCCCTTTGGCAGATCTGCGAGAGGATTTGTTTCAAAGATAGCATTCTGAACAGCTCACTCAACAGACCGCAGTTAAGAAATCTCAAGTCGGGGATGGGCCTGAGGCCGTGATCCTTCTTGGGGAGGAGAAGGTAGCAGCAGTCAAAGCCTGACTCGCTGTGGGCTGCGGGTACGTTTTCTACCACGGCCTTTGCTAACAGAACCTGTACTTCGGCTCTGACTCGGAGGACATGAGAGTCAGCGCCCGAGACTGAAGTGTAAGTCACACCCCTGAAGCAGGGGGATTTGGAGCGAGTGCAAAAAAAATAAAAAAATAAAAATATTAATTTTTATCTTATATGCTTGTGTTATACATCAATCGATCCTGTTTAGTGTGTATTTTTTTTTGTGTATGCTCATAATAAAAACAAAGTGTTGTGCTTTTCGCTAAATAAAGAAAAATAAACATGATGCGAGTTCTGCCTACTCTCCGTCAGTGAAGTCAATTCTAACACGCGTCCGAAAATGAACTGTAACTCAGCGAATACTCAGTCAAACAGGAATACAGACATACAGGCATGAAGCTTGAATTCTCTTCTTTTAAATGAAGTATTTTTTTATAAAAAACAAATATTCACAGTTTATATAATATGTATGTAAAGAGAGAGATGTCAGTCGTTCTCATCTCAGGTAATTAAGTTTTAATGTGACTCCGCCTACGGAGACCGCGCTATTCAAACGCAAATGTGAGGCGATCCATACAAACCTGTGAAACGCCCACATCCGCTGGATAAGGCCGGTGAAACACTGGATGCGTGGCGTGTCCGTTTTTATTTCGGCTCCCATGTTAACAGTTTAGAGTTTGCACACTGCCTGTGTGAGACGTGCGTCTCAGGTGCGGCACGAGCCACGTGGAAAACGCGTGCATTCTAGAAATAGAACCGACGCCTATTTTTCACGCGACACGTAAGCGTCTTGGAAGCGTTTCCATGCAAAATTGAATAGGAAAATCTGTTTATTTGTCATTTTGACACGAATACATATTAATAAATGTCCTTTTGATGTTTAAAAGTGTCTAGGTTTTGACATAAATGCAAATATAAATGTAATTTTACAAAATATGATCGATTTTCAAATACTGCTGTATTGAATGAACAGCTTTTAGCAAACTCTATTGCTATTGTTATGTTGCTAAATGGCCACGGTTACCTGCTGCTGAGTGCGGTTATTTCTATCTGTTTTTAATTTCCTATACAGATCACGTGAGGTCCCGCCGGCTGTGATTGTGGGCGGGGCAACTGCTTTAAAGACGCCCAGTCTGGAGACCGTGGGCTCTCTCTCTCACTTCCCATCCGCTCCTGGTAGCAGACAGAGCACAAGCTCCGACGCGTGCTCGGCCTGCTGCTTCCTTTGAACTTGTTTAGAGCTTGTTTCAATGTTGGTTTCACAAGCACGATCCCGATATGGGATTATTGTTTGTTATTTTTAGTTTATTATATTTATTTACAGCTGGTGGTAACTGGTGATGGGTTTTTGCATATTATTTAGTATAGATTAGTGGAGAGCAGGAGAAAGAGGACCCGGAAGACTCACACAAACTCTGTCTTTTGTTTTGAACGGGAGGCAGGCAAGTTTCATCCGCTTTGAAGAATAGTGTGGGTCAGGGTTTTCTTTTGTTTTTGTTATGTTTATTTTTTGCCACCATGCTCTGCGTACGCTAAGGCGTATCACCTAATTAAAATTATTTATTTACACTGTCATCGAATCTCTGTGGTCTTTTATATGTTATGCTGATCCATAATTAATTTGATGGGTTCGTAACAGCTATACTGAGATGAGGAATATATACTGTATGTGTTTTGTCAAAAAATAAAGTCATCTATTAACTAATGAATCCTTTACTTTGAAATACGTATGATAAAATGTATACTTTAGTTTTGAAAGACGCTGACTACTTTTGAAAAGATTATAAAGTATGTATGTGCATGCATATATATACAGGTGCTGGTCATAAAATTAGAATATCATCAAAAATTTGATTTATTTCAGTAATTCCGTTAAAAAAGTGAAACTTGTATTTTATATAGACTCATTACATGCAAAGTGAGATATCTCAAGCCTTTATTTGTTATAATTTTGATGATTATGGCTTACAGCTTATGAAACCCACGAAATCAAAATATACATATAGAATATTACATGAAATCACACAGTAATTACACAGTGATACCATGGTCATTGAACCAGGTTTTGGTTCTTCTGGCAGTGTGGGCAGGTGCAAATCCTGCTGGAAAATGAAGGAAGCATGAAGTGCTCTGAAAATGTCCTGGTAGACGGCTGCGTTGACTCTGGATTTAATAAAGCACAGTGGACCAAAGTCCTCTTTCCTGATGAAAGCAAATTTTGCATCTCATTTGGAAACCAAGGTCCCAGAGTCCGGAGGAAGAATGGAGAGGCACACAATCCAAGATGCTTGAAGTCCAGTGTGAAGTTTCCACAGTCTGTGTTGGTTTGGGGAGCCATGTCATCGGCTGGTGTTGGTCCACTGTGCTGTCCACTCAACGCAGACGTCTACCAGGACACTTCCAGAGCACTTCATGCTTCCTTCAGCAGACAAGCTTTATTGAGATGCTGACTTCATTTTCCAGCAGGATTTGCACCGGCCCACACTGGCAAAATAACCAAAACCTGGTTCAATGACCATGGGATTACTGTGTGATTACTGTGTGATTTCATGTAATATTCTAATTTTCTGAGATTTTGATTTTGTGGTTTTCATAAGCTGTAAGCCATAATCATCAAAATTATAACAAATAAAGGCTTGAGATATCTCACTTTGCATGTAATGAGTCTATATAATATACAAGTTTAACTTTTTTAACGGAATTACTGAAATAAATCAACTTTTTGATGATATTCTAATTTTATGACCAGCACCTGTACATCGCTGTGTCTGTCAATGCTACGACGGAGCATCTGTGATGTCGGGATGTAATAATGGTGTGCAGGAAAAATTCAGTAAGGAGGTGCCGCAAGCCATATATATACATTGCCATGCACACAAGCTGAATTTAGTGTTAGTTGACTGTGTACATAATGTCAGCGCTGCTGCAGAGTTTTTTGAGACACTACAAATGCTCTACAAGTTTTTTTCTGGATCCGTGGTGCACAAAACAAAAAGAGCTCGGCCCGACAGCACAACCAGTGGAACTCAAGAGACTGTGCGATACTCGCTGGGCTTGCCGTTATAATGCGATCTGCGCCGTCAAGAAAATTCTCCCCGCTATCCGAGCCACCCTGCGTGTTGTCACCCAGTCACACCCACATCGGAGGGCAGATTCAAGAGCCATCAGTGCCGTCATCGATGAGAAGTTTGTTTTGCATCTCATCATGTTTGAGGATTTATTTAGAACAACAAAGTTCATGTCAGATCAGCTACAGGCCCCCAATTTTGACCTCATTGCAGCAGAGGATTTGGCCCAGTCTGTACTTAATGCTCTATCAGAAAACCACACAGACACTAAGTGGAAAGAAATCCAACAACAAGCAGAGGCTCTGTGTGCAAACACAGGCACACATACTTCACGCGAGAAAAGGCAGACCCAGAAAACTCGACACCTGGAGGATTTTATTGTGGAGGCCCCGATAGAGAGAACACAGACAGACAACACTGATGACATGAAAACGCACTCTTTCTATCCAGTTATAGACAGGTTGATGGTGGAAATGAATCGGCGCTTTTCAACAGAGGCAAATGATGTACTGAGAGGTGTGCCAACTCTCAGCCCAAAACACACATCGTTTTTGGACAAACAACTTCTGCTGGCCATGGCCCAACACTATGGTGTCAGTGAGGAAACCCTGTCAGCAGAGCTCTACCAGGTGCGGCGGCTTCTACAAAGGAAGGAAGAACAGGGACATGTCATCCACAGCACACAGGAGTTCCTATCCTTAATGCGGCCATATAAAGATGCATTATGGACCTGTACACGTTAATGCATAGCCCTGACACTTCCCGTCACATCAGTGAGCTGTGAACGCAGTTTCTCTTGCCTGGGCCGTGTAAAAAACTACCTGAGGAACAGCAGTGGAGACGCTAGGACCAGTAATCTGGCACTTTTAGCTATAAACACGGAGAGAACGAGGACCCTTGACTGCGATAACATCATTGAGGCCTTCGCACTCAATCACAGCAACAGACGTATTGTTTTGTTGTGAAGACATTTTTTTTTAATTCTGGTTGCTAAACATACCATTTCAATGCAGTTTGGGAGGGACAGAAATACCTTAACGGAGCTAGCAGCAACCCTCCTCTATCTGAGGACTAAGTTAAAGTATCTATTTTGTAAGTTTATGTAAAAGACAGGTTGATGAAAGAACTGTAAGCTCAAATTCAAAAGTTTACACACACACTTACTGTACACTTAGGCCTACTACACATGATTTTAAAAACAGTACCATTGCAGTTTTTATGTTATGATTTTAAATTGGTATGTGACCTAAGAACGATCTTACATTAAAGGTACATAAAGGTGCTGAGGTCTGACTTTGTGGTGCTCTGAAATTAAGTTATTTTAACATTAATTAAAATAAATTTATATTAATAAAATATTATTAATATTAATATGTGATGAAGGACTTTAAAAGAAGTTTGACAGATTTCAGTGCTGAATAAGGTTTATTTGTACCCCGTTTATTTGAAAATGATTAATATTTGACAGAAATGTAAAAAAGTAATCAAATCAAATGTAATATGTAACATTACTTTAGTAAAATCATTGAAATACTGTAGTTACACTGCTCATTATTATATTTTAAATAAGGAACTTGTCTAAGCCTACATCACAGTCATAGCGATCTGTATAACAACTATGCTGTAGCTTTCGAACGGGTAGAATATCTTTTTTCACTGCATTTGAATTAGCTGCCTGATCCGTGAAGAACCGTGAATAACAGTCTATGGGAGAAACATCAAGTCGATGCCTTGATAACGTTAGGTTGGATTTTGCAGTTAGCCTACAACAAATTTAACCCCCGTCGTTTCTATGAAACTGAAAACAATTGAACTAGCTGGAGACTTTGACACAAGACAAAACAGAACAGATGTTTCAAAACCGATCAGATAACGTTACTATGGCTTTGTATGGCAGTAACGTTAGCCAACTAGTTTACGGTTAGACTAGGCTAGCTATCGATAACGTTACAATGACACAACTTAAGTTAATGCTCTGAATTCGCAGCTTATATCAAATCCATAACTTTTTGATCAAGTTAAAATTTCCAGGTCAACCACAAATAATCCCACTACCTTTTAATATCATCTGATAACTAATTCAATGCCGATTTGTTGCTTTGCCCAGTTACCACTTCAAGACCATCTGTAAAACATTGCCAGCTCAATGTGCGAGACGAGTGAGTTGCTTGAACATACACAGCAAAGATTCTAGAGCGCTCTAGATTTGATACACAGACACCATTTCAGGAAAAAGGGCTGATGCTGACCGATTTATTACACATCCAGAAGAATACATTTGAGTCGTTATATGCTCTGGTATATTATGGAGCATAATAGGAATAAAGTTGTGACAAAAAAATTATCAGGGAGGAAAAATCTGAGGGGGCACGAGTATGGAGCTCATAATATGACAAAACAATTTGAATTTGAATTGTGTAAATTTGAATTATTTGCAAGTGTAATCTAACAAAATAGAATTTTAGGTGGTAGTTTAAATAGTTCTGAATTAGATTTTTTTTAAATGAATATTGAACATTTGAAATTTAACAAATTGAAATGTTTTTATGGCTGAATTTTATAGACATGTATTTTCAAACAGCTAGTTTTTTTTTTTTTTTTTCTGAATTCGTATACTGCAAATATTCAGTTTAAAAAAATACAGATTCAAGTTTTCAAGATGAAGAAATTCGGAACTTCAAATTCAGTTTTCTAAAATTCAATCTCAAAAATTCAAGTTCAAAAATTCAGATCTTACAGAAAGTAGGTCACAGGTCATCCACAGGGAAGAGTAAAGGATCTCAGATAAGTCAAACAGAGCATTTTGGCTGCACTGCAGTAGTTTTCTGCCGCAAACGCGATGGTGGTTCAAGAGAATCCGTGTATCTTTCGTTCAGTCGTTTCTTATTTAATATTAAGAGTGTCCCAAAATACACGTATAGGCTAAATCAGCGTCTTCACAGCAAGGGAAATGTTTGGAATAACAAGTAAGACTGTGTGTGGCACAGCTTGCCCTTTATATTGTACAACAGACCAATTAAATTAGGCAGAATAACTTTTTATGTTTGGTTGACTGTGTTTCATTTTGATAATGAACAGTCTACGATATGAAGCAACTGAACCAGAACTGACTATGTTGTGTGAGAGCGCGATGCGCCTGCGCCATCACTTGGATTTGTTCTGCTGGGAAATAACTTAAGACTCTGTTATTTATAGTCATACAGATAATATGACATAATCCGAAACAGTAAAATGATCTTTCAGTAATGTCTCTTTAGATCTTTCTGGCGCTCACCAAAAATGAACCAAAATACTGGGGCGCCTAATTTTGAAAGTCAACATTTAGATTATTTAACGTTATTTAACGAGTCACTTTGGAATAAATCACAGCGTGTTTCATGATAAAACGTGACTTAGCCTATACAGTCCGGAAAATAGGCTACAGGTTATAGCAAATTCAGACCAACTGCTGTTCTACACAGAGAAAAAGCCCTTTCTAGGCTCTTCTGTTGTGTCAAACCATTCGTTAGTCTAGTTGTTTGATGAGAAAATGAAATGTAGCCTATAGTTGCAATACACGCGTTTTGTAAGCTCCGTGCAACTGCTGCAGCGGACTATTATTACTAGAATATTAGAAATCTAATACTCAAGCTGTTTTCTCATTTTTCTACTCTTAATATTAAATAAGAAATGACTGAACGAAAGATACACGGATTCTCTTGAACCACCATCGCGTTTGCGGCAGAAAACTACTGCAGTGCAGCCAAAATGCTCTGTTTGACTTATCTGAGATCCTTTACTCTTCCCTGTGGATGACCTGTGACCTACTTTCTGTAAGATCTGAATTTTTTTACTTGAATTTTTGAGATTGAATTTTAGAAAACTGAATTTGAAGTTCCGAATTTCTTCATCTTGAAAACTTGAATCTGTATTTTTTTAAACTGAATATTTGCAGTATACGAATTCAGAAAAAAAAAAAAACTAGTTGTTTGACAATACTTGTCTATAAAATTCAGCCATAAAAACATTTCAATTTGTTAAATTTCAAATGTTCAATATTCATTTAAAAAATCTAATTCAGAACTATTTAAACTACCACCTAAAATTCAATTTTGTTAGATTACACTTTCAAATCATTCAAATTTACACAATTCAAATTCAAATAATTTTGTCATATTATAAGCTCCATATATTTTACACAAATTCCAATGGTTGTGTGATGTTTCTTTCTGTCAAGCCATGTTAATAAAAATAAATTAGTTATGTTTTCTGCATCACTTATGTTTGTTTTGATTAAGGTTAAGTTATGGTCAACTTTTAAAGTAGCCTAATAGATGTTTAATAAATGTTTTATTGGGCTAAATATTTCTCACTTTAGATTACATGTAAGTCACACAAAAGTCAAGCCAAGGCAAGTTTATTAATATAGCACACTTGATAAACAATGGTAATTCAACATGCTTTACATAAAAATGGTTTACAACAAAGAATAAGAAAAACAAAGAATAAGACATTGATTACAATTGATTTAAAATGTAATTAAAAGAATAAAAAGAGGACACATCATGATGTGCTTTAATCCTATTATTATTATACATTAATTCTATGAATAGTAAGTGTTTCCATAGACACTAATCAAGCTTTAAATTTGCATTAATTCTCTTTATATGAGAGCATTTATTTACAGTGAGTTAATGACTTCTTAATGTTTTGATGAATATTAACTCATTTAATACATGCTTTAAAATACATCAGATACAAGTTCTTAACAAATGATGAAAAATCATCATCTAAGTCTTTACATATGAACTAATTAAAAATGAATAATTTGTTAGTTACAGTAACAATGAATGAAGAACTCATTGTTTGTATATAGTCTGTTTATATGTCAACGATACTATTAATAAACTATGAATTAACTAATAGTTTGCAAATTATTTATAATAAGTTTATTAATGCATAAATGTTACCATGAAAAGAAGGTTCACACCAAGAACTATAACTATAACTATATCAGCGTCTACACCAGCGGGCGATATCGTTCTGTTTATTATAAGCTTGTCTGTCTCTTTAAATGCTCGAGCTCGTTACAGCACGCTGGATTCTGATTGGCTGCCAATGTTTTTATCGTTCATCAGCTGATAAAATAGTTCTGAAAGTGATTCCAACAATATTGTTTCTCTATATCGTTATCGCTATAGTTGTGGTGTGAACTCTCATATTCTTTAATATTGAGAATGATTTTTAGAACTATAAAGAACTCTCTCGTCCTTGGTGTGAACAGGCCTTAAGACTATTGGACTTAAGATTAATGGATAAAAAACGCATGATGATCAAAATTATTAAAACTGCAAAACTTTTGCCTTCATCTTGCCGAATAGCATGAATCCACATTTTCTTCGCATTTTCATCAGTTGGAAAAGAATGGAAACTGAGATACGGCTGTTTAGTAGAACTATTAGAACATTTAGGAACGCAACAACAATTCCTCGCTGTGCTCGCCGCCATTGCTACAGACTAGACCGAAAGACGGTTTACGCTACTATTCGCCGTTGGAAGTGACGTCACGCGCACTGTGATAAAGGCCTATTGTAAATGAAATAGTCACAGATAATAGTTTCGATGTACTTTGCCTTACTGAAACCTGGCTTAAACCAAATGATTATTTCAGTCTAAATGAGTCTACTCCATCAGGATACTCCTATAAGCACGAGCCCCGTCTGATTGGTCGTGGCGGCGGTATTGCAACAATCTATAGAGATTTTCTTAGTGTTACTTAGAAAACGGGTTATACGTTTATTTCGTTTGAAGTACTTGTACTAAATGTTACGCTCTTAGATGTTAGAAAAACATCCCTATTATCTTTAGCCTTGGCTACCGTATATAGACCGCCTGGGCCTTACGCTGATTTCCTAAAAGAGTTCGCAGATTTTCTCTCAGACCTATTGGTCAATGTCGATAAAGCATTCATTGTTGGAGATTTTAACATACACGTAGATAATCAAAATGATGCGTTAGGGGCTGCGTTTATAGATTTATTAAACTCCTTTGGAGTCAAGCAAAACGTCACCGGACCAACTCATCGTTTTAATCATACACTCGATTTAATTATATCACATGGAACCGATCCAACCGATATAGATATCATTCCACAAAGTGACGATGTCACTGACCATTACATGGTAACTTGCATATTACGTACCCCTGTAATATATCATGCTGCGCCGCGTTATCGATTAGGCAGAACAATTCTTCCATCCAATCCATAATTTTTCAAATAGCTTATCTGATCTGTCTCAGCTGCTCAGTGAACCCAAACAAACAGATGAACTAGAGGAACTAACTAGCATTATGAGCACCATTCTCTCTGGAAAATTGGATATTGTTGCACCCATTAGACTAAAAAAGGTCAGGGAGAAAAGTAAAGCACCATGGTACAACAATACTACGCGTGTTCTAAAGAGTGAAACCCGTAATTTAGAGCGTAAATGGAAACAAACTAATTTAGAGGTCTTTAGAATCGCGTGGAAAGACAGTATGTCACATTATAAAAAAGCCCTAAAAGCAGCCAGGGCTGAGCATCTCCGCAAACTAATAGAAAACAACCAAAACAATCCAAGGTTTTTATTTAACATCGTGGCTAGACTAACAAATAAACAAGCGTCACCTGAACAAAATATCCCGTTACAGTTCAGTAGTAATGATTTCATGAATTTTTTCACTGAGAAAATAGAAAACATCAGAACCACAATTGTAAATGTTCAATCCTCAATCGCGCCTTATAATTCAGCCTCAATTATCACCCCGCAAGAACAATTACAGTGCTTTACAACTATAGAACAAATAGAGTTAAATAAACTTATCACTTCATCGAAAACAACAACATGTTTATTAGATCCTATACCCACTAAACTACTGAAAGAAGTGTTACCTGTAGTGGAAGAGCCTCTTCTCAATATTATTAACTCATCTTTATCTTTAGCTCATGTTCCAAAAACATTTAAACTGGCAGTTATAAAATAATAATAATAATAATAATAATAATAATAATAATAATTCATTACATTTATATAGCGCTTTTCTCAGCACTCAAAGCGCTTTACATAGATGGGGGAATCTCCTCAACCACCACCAATGTGCAGCATCCACTTGGATGATGCGACGGCAGCCATATTGCGCCAGAACGCCCACCACACACCAGCTTACTGGTGGAGAGGAGACAGTGATGAAGCCAATCGCAAGGATCTGTGTTAGGCCCTCTATTATTCTCAATATATATGCTGCCACTTGGAAATATTATAAGGAAACATGGAATTAGTTTCCATTGTTATGCTGATGACACTCAAATCTATATTTCATCACGGCCGGATGAAAACGCTAAATTATCCAAATTGACAGAGTGTGTTAAAGATATAAAAGATTGGATGACGCGCAATTTTCTTTTATTAAATCCAGACAAGACAGAGGTAATACTTATCGGTTCAAAAAACCACCCACAAAACCTCTCACAATACAACTTTAACATAGTAGGATGTCCTGTTACTTCATCCTCGACAGTAAAAGACCTGGGTGTTAAACTTGACTGTAACCTGTCTTTTGAAAATCATATTTCGTATGTTACAAAAACAGCCTTTTTCCACCTTAGAAACATTGCTAAGCTACGTAATATGCTATCAGTCTCTGATGCAGAAAAGTTAGTTCATGACCTCGAGACTAGATTACTGTAATGCTTTATTAGCTGGTTGTCCTGCATCCTCAATAAACAAGCTACAGTTAGTCCAAAATGCCGCCGCTAGAGTTCTTACTAGATCAAGAAAATTTGACCATATAACACCAATTTTATCATCACTACATTGGTTACCTATAAAGTTCCGTATTAATTACAAGGTATTGCTACTGACTTATAAAGCCCTAAACGGCTTAGATCCAGTCTATTTAATGGATCTTCTATTGCCCTATAATCCATCGCGCTCTTTAAGGTCACTAAATTCGAGGCTTTTGGTCATACCTAGGATATCCAGATCCACCAAAGGAGGGAGAGCATTTTCACATTTAGCTCCAAAACTCTGGAATAGCCTTCCTGATACTGTTCGTTGCTCAGACTCTCCCAGTTTAAAACTAGATTAAAGACGCATCTCTTCAGCCAGGCATTCGTATAATACTTTTAATCTTACAGTTAATTCCGGTCTCTAGTTCATAAACGTCAGAGGAGAACTGGCCCCCGACTGAGCCTGGGTTCTCCCAAGGGTTTTTTTTCTCCATTAGGTCACCTGATGGAGTTTTTCGGTTCCTTGCCACTGTTGCCTTTGGCTTGCTCAGTTTGGGATACTTAATTTAATTTAATTAATCAATCAACAATTGATCAGCATTACCAAACGTGGACGTTTTACACTAGAAACAAACATTGATGTACTATTTTAATTTAATACTGTGAAGCTGCTTTGATACAATATTATAGACGGTGTCTATAATACAGCATACCGAAGCTCTCCGGCCGCCACTATGTCACGGCCAGAGCTCAGATCTCATTCAACCCCTAGCTATCCATGCAAATGCGTGGGCAAAGCTTCCCGGTGTATCAGAATTGGTGCTGAACATTATAGAAAAAGGCTATTCGCTACAGTTCGCTCGACGCCCCCGCCGTTGCGCGGCGCGAATCGAAACCATGGTAGAAAAGGAAGTAGCACATCTACTTCGTGCCGAAATTGCGAAACTGTTGAGCAAAGGGGCCATAGAGCCTTTATCTCAAGCTCAGAGCGAAGGGGGTCTATACAGCAGATATTTTCTGGTCCCGAAAAAAGACGGGGGTCTCAGACCCATCCTAGATCTAAGGCAGCTGAACAAAGTGCTTTCAAAACGCCGGTTCAGAATGCTCACGACCAAGAAAATCCTCGTGCAAATTCGCCACAGGGACTGGTTTGTGTCAATAGATCTGAAGGACGCGTATTTTCAAATACAAATAGCGTCACGTCACAGGCGATTTTTGAGATTCGCCTTCGAGGGCCAGGCTTATCAGTACACAGTCCTACCGTTTGGCCTGTCCTCAGCACCCCGTACATTCACGATGTGCATGGACGCAGCCCTCGCTCCCCTGAAACTTCGGGGAATGCGAGTTTTGAACTACTTGGACGATTGGCTGGTTCTAGCTCAGTCACACTCAGAACTCATAGAACACAGAACCATTTTACTCGAGCATCTCGAGAATCTGGGTCTCAAAGTAAATTGGGCAAAAAGTTCACTGTCCCCCAGTCAGAGAATATCTTTTCTGGGCACAGAACTGGACTCGCTGTCCATGACAGCTCAGCTTTCGCCACAGCGCAGACTGACTATTCAGCGCATGACGGAAACCTTCCACCGCGGCGCTATAGTCCCGCTCAAAAAGTTTCAAAGGATGCTCGGCCTCATGGCAGCAGCATCGACAGTCCTTCAGCTGGGTCTGCTTTGGATGCGCCCACTGCAGTTCTGGCTAAAAGCACGAGTACCGCGTTGAGCGTGGACTTCTGGTCTCTTTCGCCTCAAGGTCGATCAAAAATGCGTCTCAGAACTGATACCTTGGAGAGCGACCGACTGGTACCAGTCAGGTGTAAGCCTGGGGACTTCCTCGAGTGTGAAGGTGGTGTCTACGGACGCCTCCACCTTGGGATGGGGAACGCTGCTCGTGGGCAGACCGTTCTTCGGCCAGTGGTCGGAACGGGAAAGGCTCCTGCACATAAACTGCCTGGAAATGATGGCAGTCGACAACGCGCCGAGACGCTTTCCTCCCCAAATAACAGGGCATCACGTCCTGGTCCGCTCGGACAACATGTCAGTGGTAGCCTACATAAATCACCAGGGAGGCATCACATCCCCAAACCTTTAACCCTCTGGGGTCTGAGGGGTTTTCTGGGCCCTGGAGGTGTTCGGACATGCTCTGACATTTGTGTTTTTTTCAGTTATTTATAAACATGTTAATGGCAAAGGTGTAAATTCACTCTATATAGCACAAACAGGGCTACCATAATATGTGACCAACATGAATGTATATGTTAGAATTTTTAAGAGAATAATGTTTATGCGTGGTTATTGAAAAAAATTAAAATTAAAGTTGCTGAAATAAGACCACAAAACACATACTAAATATGTGTGAACAAGACTTTTGACTAATGGATGTGTTCGCTTTGAGTTCTGGCTTCAAAATCATGTGAAAATCATCCTGCCTAATCGTTCAAATAAAACAATACATTGATATAAACAGTATTTTTGTCAGAAGAGGTTTATGCGTGGGAGTGGTGATGGCTCATGAATATTAATGAGATTCAGACCAGGGGTGTGACATAGACCCACAGGCTAATGGGCCATCATTGGGCCATGAAGGAGCCTGGAAGAAGTAGAGGCTACTTTTATATTATTATGATGTAAACACAATTAGGCTACATTTCATCTGTAAAATATTACGTCTCATAGGTGTAATTTGCGGGTGGGACGTGTGGGACATGTCCCCACCACTATTTTCTAAGGTCGATATTGTCCCCACCACTTTTGAAACATCTCACGGCACGAATGTAACAATACAAATAAGCAAAACATCTCCAGTTAACTAGCAGAGCATTCTTTTCGTTTGTTTTAAAAGAGGCGATCTAGCTATGAAATGTGTTGTTTTGTTTTAAATCAACTGACCAAAGTGCGCGTTGCCGCTGCGATCAGTGGCGCGGATACTATGTTTGTTTCTGGCTCGGGCACAGTCTTCACTCGGACGCGCACGAGAGACTCTCTATTCGTTACGGTGAAATTAGAAAAAAAAAATGCACACAAAGTGTCCCTGCCTGATATACAACCACTGAAAAACATAATCGGTTTTGAGAAAAAAAAAAAACCTATACGAGCACGGATTCAAACCCAGGACCTCTGACACGCTTGGCAGAAGCTCTACCCCTAGACCACTTACACATACAGGAATATTGTAAGGCAATTGTTCCTTTAAGGTGTCAAAAGCTAGCCAAAACTAGGGAAAATATAGTCTGAAAATTCAGAAATTAAATATAAAGTTCTATATTATCAGAAAAGGAATTATATAACAGTAAACAACTTACTCTGAACTTGTATTCTCAGCGGGATCAATTCGCTCTTGAAAATGCTGCCGTTCGTCAATCTTCCTCTGAGGAAAAGGTGAATTCTTTCTCGCTGTCCAGAATCATCTGAAGGGTGTCTTTACCGGAGAAACAAGCCATCCTCTCTAAATGCGATGAACTATTAGTGAATCTGATGAAACTTGAATCGGGGGGCGGGTGCGAAGCAGATCACCTAACTATTTACCATGTGAATAGCGCCGGGGGCGGGGCGGCCTCAGCTTATTATATATATAATGAGGCAGAAGGAAAAAACGGTACCTCTCCTTGCTTTCAAACGGATTACATGAGTTAAAAACATTTGTTTTTTATATTAATTACTTCACTTAAAAGAAGAGAATTCAAGCTTCATAAAGACATATCTCACGTGTCTGTGTGAGAAGTATTCGCTGAGTTACAGTTCATTTTCGGACGCGTTTCAGAATGGCAGAGAGGAGGCAGAACTCGCATCATGTTTATTTTTCTTTATTTGGCGAAAAGCACAACACTTTGTTTTTATTATGAGTATACACAAAAAAAATACACACTTAACAGGATCGATTGATGTATAACACAAGCATATACAATAAAAATTAATATTAGTATTTTGATTTTTTTTTCACTGATAAGGAAAAAAACGAGCCTATCGAGCCGGCACGATTGTCGACCTCAGGGGGTTAAAGGTTGGCGGAACGCCTCCTGGTATGGGCTCAGCACAATTTGCGCCCGCTCAGAGCAGCGCATGTGCCTGGCCACCTGAATGTGGGACCAGACAGACTGTCCAGGAACAATGTTCCAGCAGGAGAATGGTCTCTGCATCCGCAGACAGTTCAACTGCTATGGGAGACATTCGGCAGAACGAAAATAGACCTGTTCGCGTCTCAAGAAAGCGCTCAATGTCCGGAGTTTTTCTCCAAGAGCAGGGATGCGCTGGCCCATGCCTGGCCCCGCTGCCCGCTCTATGCTTTTCCCCCCGTCACGCTCCTACCTCAGGTATTAGAGCAGATCAGGGAAAACGGATGCTCAGTGCTACTAGTGGCTCCGTTCTGGAAGAACCAGGCTTGGTTCCCAGTTCTGATGCAGCTGACGAGCGCTGCCCCATGGCCAATACCAGTGAGGAGGGACCTCCTCTCTCAAGCCAGGGGCTTGATCTGGCATCCTCGCCTGGAGCTTTGGTCCCTACATGCGTGGGCCATCAACGGGTACCCACTGATCTCCCAGAGGAAGTGTTAAACATGATCGTGCAGGCTAGAGCCCCCTCTACGGCTCTATTCCTCAAAATGGTCTGTGTTCTCTAGCTGGTGCTCAGCACGTGGCTTTTCACCCTCGGAATGTGGAGTAATGGAGGTTCTCTCCTTCCTACAAGAGCTACTGGATAAGGGTAGAACCCCATCCACGCTCAAAGTCTATCTGGCGGCTATAGCAGCGTTCTCTAAACCAATGCTTGGTCAGTCACTGAGAAGGAACGATCTGGTCATTCGCTTCCTTAGAGGAGCTAAGAGGTTAAATCCTCCCAGACCTCCCTCAGTCCCCATATGGGACCTTTCTACGGTCTTGGAGGCCATGAAAGGTGCCCCATTTGAGCCAATTCAATCGATAGATATCAAGCACTTGTCTTTCAAAACAGTGTTTCTTCTGGCTCTTGCTTCAGTAAAGCGCATAGGGGACTTACAAGTGCTCTCAGTGAGCGCGATGTGTATGGAGTTCGGGCCAAATGACTCGAAAGTCATACTCAAACCGAGGCACGGGTACGTTCCTAAATCCCTCAACACACCGTTCAGGGCCCAGGTGATTTCTAACAAGGAAAAGGACGCCAGCTTCCTTTGCCCGGTCAGGGCGTTAAGGGCTTATGTGTCTCGCACGTCTGTCTTCAGACAGACAGAGCAGCTCTTTGTTTAACTCTACGGACATTCTAAGGGACTTGCTGTGTCGAAACAGAGTCTATCCAGATGGATAGTCGATGCTATAGCGCTGGCTTACACCTCTAAGGGCTTACAGTGCCCATTAGGTGTCAGAGCGCACTCCACGAGAGGTGTGGCCTCATCGTGGGCTTGGTCCAGTGGGATTGCCTTGCAAGATATCTGTATGGCGGCAGGCTGGGCCTCCCCGTCTACATTTATAAGGTTTTATAACCTAGAGGTTCCCGCTTTACAGGCTAAGCTGCTCTCGGTCTAAATTCGGTACTGTCTGCCCCGATGTGTTCGGCCCAGAATACTGAAATTGCTTGAGCAAACGCTCGCTGACTGACCGCACAGCTCTATGGGCAGTGTGTAAGACCCACTATATTCATCAGTCCAGGCCGGAGGTCGCCCTGACTGAACAAAATATCATTAGTATAACTGTCCCTTATAGGACACTATAATTTCACAGGAATGATGCTATTCTAGCCACTCTCTCCTGGGCTCTCTGCGAGCCACGTTTGATCATGTACTATATGAGCCCGGGCACTTGCCCTTGGGACTTTGGTGCTGGATCTTAGCATGCACAGCGTTTTACATTATTTCAAAATTAAGGATAATTTTTTGGCTTCAGTATCTCAAGGAAAAGAGATTTTCCCCTAGCATAAGATTTTACGCAGTACTCGTTCCCTCTCTAGAGAGAACCGAGGTTACGTTAGTAACCGAGTACGTTTTTCTCACTCATTTCTGCTCCAAGGTCTTGATTGTGGCATCTCTATGAGGTTTATAATCCAGTATTTCTGTCATTATTTTGTCTTTTATGAATTCAATAATGAACTCTGTCTTGTATTCTGTCCAAACACACCGCGTCGTCTATGGCAGGTGACCTGTAAATGCGCAAAAACTGTTTCCATTGCAGTTTTGCGAAATATTTCTTTTTTGAATTGCCTGAAAAACCACCTCATGCGAGCGCAAAAACTTTTTTTTGTGATAAATGGGAGTTTTTGCGAAATTGACGTGTTTCCATTGAGCGTATTTTCAATTCGCAATTTCAATTTGCGCAATTTGAAGGGTAATGGAAACGCGGCTAGTGACTGTTACAACCGTGAACTCCCTCGGTAGACAGAATGGCCGACACATTAGAGTCAGGAATTCCAGATCAGGGGAGCAAGAGGCCTTAACAGACGTTCCCCGATCACACCAAGACACACTGATCATAAAACATACACCTCCTCCTTTGCTTTTCCTTGAGAGATCTCTCGTCCTGTCCACGCGGTGCAGCAATCCCTCATCTCTTGTTGGTAGGAGATTCGTGCCGCTAATTTACAGAAAATTAAATTACATATCACACAGTCATGGTTGATTGTTGTAACATTATTAGTCATTGGTGTCACTTCAAAGATCTCGTGCACGTCCCCAGTGTTGGGAATATGTAATAATATGATTAATATTTGAAACGACCCAATAAATTCTTTAAAGGAGTCATGACCTCGTGTTACCTTGGATACCCAACGCTCTATTATAGTCTTTCAGGCACTTCTAAAAAAAAAAAGTGGAAAAAAAATAAACACAGAGCTCCTCAGACCCTTATTTCTAAAGGCATTATTGTCTCGCGAGATCTGATGCGATGTTTTGGCTGTCGTGGACGGTCATTATAATAATGCAAATGAGGGGCGCGTTGATTGGTTGCAGGAAGGAGGGGGGTTGACAGCGCAGGTAACTCTTTAGCATATCATTACAAACTGACATCATGGCGCAAGTTGTCAATGAACCAGACCCTGCCGCGACCAATGGGATTCAACCGTACATGTTTGAGCCGGACTCCGAACCAGAGCTAGAAAGTGAAGATGTTGAGTTGTTGGATGGACGTCTACATCAAGATGTCTCTGAATGGTAAAGACAATAATTTTGACTGAGACGTTGTAGCCACATTGGCTATGAATCATGGCTCATTGAATCAGAACACAAACGCACATTCCTTCTTGCTGTCCCACTCTGAACCCCCGAAGGTAAATCAGTTGTGTTGGCTCCAGTTAGTCTGCAACAAATGGACTTTTACGACATAAATTGCACCTTGGAGGATAAAAAGTCAACACATTCCCTTACCTTTGAATAGTTCTGAATTCCAAACCCCCTTTCCCCTCTCTGGACCACAGAGAGATAACGAAACTTGAAACTTTCTACACACACACACACACACACACACACACACACACACACACACACACACACAAACATCCTCCTATAGAAATATAGTTTTAATGTATGTAACTCAGATTTGGGTTTGACCTTCCTGTATGCATGTTTTATTAATTTGTTTGATCATATAATTATGATTTTCTAGAGGTGTGGTTTTGAAATGTATTCTTTAATCAATAGTGTTTTAGTTAGAGAAGGTTCACTAACATTCTCTGGCAATCCCTTCCCCCCTGTGTTGAACTGTGTTTTATTGCCTAATGGAATGTCCAGCAACAGAGATTTTAGGAGTGGAGCAGAGTTAGTGTTAATCTTTAACCCTACTTAAATCCTACATTTTCTATATGTATAACCATTGAAGAAATATGTAAACCTGAATGTAATTTCTCTTTTCCACGATTGTTCTTCTCTGTGATGGGTTTTTGTATTCTTGTAAACCTTAAAGGAATAATGTTTCAGATGTGCACCCTGTTGCAATCAGATATGCCATGTGGATCTTTTTAAAAGTCCAATTTTCATTTCCATTTGTAAATGTACATCACATTTTGGGTTAATCTTATTCCTAGATTGTTAGTAGAACTCTTAATGCTTATTTTACAGAATAAGAAGTCATTTCTATGCCGTAGCTTTTAAACATACCAAATGTGGTCTTGAATTGAACCTCCATATACCCGTAGGAAAGATATGGGTACCAAATTATGATAAAATGCATTTTACTGCAGTTATAATTGTTTAAAGTAGAAATGGCATGATCCTAAGACTGTCATAAAACATGCAAATCGAACTCCTAAGTAGGGATCGACCGATATGCATTTTTCAGGGCCGATGCCGATACCGATTATTACAGATCAAGTAGCCCGATAACCGATATTTTGAACCGATATTTGTCTAGTGTAAAAATTTAAATTAATGTCAAAATTAAGAATAAAAAGGCCTCTGACAAAGACTCTTTAAATTATTTTAACATATCTTTAATTCTAAGAACTATTCATAATAACAACATCATTAATAATAACAACAAACATAAAAAGTAGTGGGAGCATCCAAATAATAGAGGTGACTATTCTGTACGCGTGTGTGAAAAGCAGGTGATTAGCTGCAAATAAAATGCTAAATATAACATACACACACACACACATACAGTATGTATATATATATATATATATATATATATATATATAATACTGTACTATATATGTATGTGTGTGTGTGTATGCATGTTATATTTAGCATTTTATTTGCAGCTAATCACCTGCTATTGCATGCATAATGTGAACATTATTCATATGAATATACCAAGAAGAATTGCATTAAGATCACATACAAACCATATTGTAATAGTGTTTTTTTTTTCTTTATTTTTGATGTGTGAAATGTTTGTTTGACTGTTTATCACGACGATACAAACTAGGAAGTATACAGGACAGCGTCATCCAGAAACGTGCAATCAATGTGAGATTATTGACAACTAACGTTATTCGTCAAATGAGAGAGCGCGGCCGCGGAGATAGATAACTAATCAGGGATAGGGAGCTCGCGTCGCGGGCGTCAGAGCTCGCGCTTGATGCCCTTTCAGCTCTTCAAAATTGCATAATGATAATTCTGAATCTGTGACAAATTATTTTGCAATCATGTGACGTGAGAACAATGCAATATTTCTCCAAATATGCGCAATTTTTTGACTAAAAGCCCAAACGGAACGGACACTGATGTTCAGTGAAGCGATGTGAACAACACAAAAACCGCAGCAGATGCGAGTGAATTCATTCGTGTTGATAATCTATTCACAATATAACGTTAAGTTGGCCGAATGGTGAGAGAAGTACGTTTTAGTTTCACTAGCACTGATGTGAAGCTCCGTTAAAGCATATCACTGCAATGACGGACACTGACCGGGAATTCACAGTATAATAACTGAACGGCGCTTGTCATCATAAATCGATTAGGTGTTTTGCAACTTCAGTGTAATGATTTAATGCAACTTCAGGAACGTTTACTGCTTTCTTACCTTCGAGAGATAGATAACTGATGTGTGATGATGATCATTGATCACTGAAGCAGCTCCTGTTAGCAAGTGCTTTCGGTGTGAGAGCGGAACATTTTCCAGCCGCGCCAGCCGTATTGATTGGCCGGACTTGTGACTCCCAACAAATCAGATGGTCGATGGGCGGGGCTTAGTCTAGGACACAGAGCAGTGCGCTCTGACTGAGGTGGCTGGATCAGTGCCAGATCACGCATTTAAAAAAAAAAAAATGTATCGGCAAATCGGTTTTTAAAATGGCCGATACCGATAACAATAAAAATGCTTAATATCGGCGCCGATAATCGGCCACGCCGATAATCGGTCGACCCCTACTCCTAAGTGAGACAAAGGAAATTTCTCCCGCCTGGAATTTCGCGTTCCAATTGGCCCAAGCGCCAGGGAGGAGGGAAATTTCGGTACCCTAGAAAAACGGAACACTCCGCGTTCCGTTCAGTTGAGTTCGGTATTTTCTTTCGTCTTGTTTGTTCCTGCTTGTTCGAACCCTCCTCATCAGGGAGACCATCAATGGCTCCCGTTTAGGGGGCTTTATATTTTCTTTTCTTTAAGTCTTTTAGTTTTGTTTCGTCTTCGAACTTCAGCCGACAACTTCAACTCAAAGGAAAAGACTCTGTTGAAAATCCCGCGGCGCGCGCTCCTCTTCATTGAGGACGTGCACGAGCACTGCATCTGCGGAAATTCCTGGCTCCATGGGACCTAGGGAGTCCTCATCTCCGTTTTATTTTCTTTACTAAGTTTTATTTTCATATTCGTTACTCCCTCCACAAAGGGAACTGAACTCTGAATCATGTTTCTGGCCACTTCACGTTTCAGTGAACCTTTAAACTGCGCGCGAGTCTGCTCGCCCCGAAGACACGAGGAAACACGCCCCGCTCTTAAAGGAGCTCTTCTTCAGCAAATACAAAGAGAACCATGTGCCATGCAAGTATCGATTATTGAATTGAACTTACAATGTGATTTCTTTGTTGTCTCTTAGGCTACGGGTTACTGTCTGTGATTTTGCCATGCTGAGATCATCTCGGTGATCTCTCTCGTCCTGAAACTTTAGTTTCACTTTCTCCCTTCCTCTCCCTCTCTCATCTGTTATCCGTTTAGTCTTGTATTTTGTTTACGTGTCCTGTACATACATATTTACTCGTGTAAATTGTAGAACTTGTATTCCTTAGTTCGATGTAGTATTAGTCCAATTATTAAATTTCATATTGACTGACTCTGATTTAATTGCCCATGTTACTTAGTCCCTGAAATGTTCGATCTGTTTCGACCTCACTCTGACCGTCACTACGGTCTAATAGGATGATAACCTTCGTTCCGCCTTCTCTCGAGACCTTATGTAAACAAAGTCATGCCCATGACCCCGGAAGCGGAACGTCACACGCTATAAAAGGGGAGTTAAACTTCCGACTCATTCTCTTTACCTTTCTCGCCTCTAGAGACCTGGTACAGGTAGGAACCGAATTATATTGTTATTTACCATTCAATTCATCACCCAAGTGGTGCAGGTGCCTTGTGCCCCTGTGAATTGTGGTGTTTTATTTGTGTATTATTGTTGTTATCTGTGCAATCACTTAATTCAAATGCTTGAATTATGATAAGTTTATATTGATATTTGAGGCTAGTTTTCATACTAGCCATTCAATATTTTAATACAAACACTCAATTCATGCTATATGTGCTTATGACTTGAGATTTGTTTTTATTGTATTATTCAGAGATTCTGAGGCTAGTTTCTAAACATACTAGCCATTCAATATTATGGGTTATTTCTGTTTTCTTTCAGAGTATCCATCAGTAACCTAGTGAATATACTTCATTACAAAATTTTGGTGAGTATTTTCTCCTTTTGGAGCCCTATATCACTGTTCGCAGCTGTTGGGGGTTGATATAGGCCTGCTAAATACGTTCGCGTACTAAGTGCAGGCCTTCTTTGCTTTGTGTGGGCTTGATATACCCTTTACTGCTGTGCGCAGTCAGTGGGATTGTGTGTGGCCTTACCTGGGTGGGGGTATTATGGCCTCTCATTGCTGCCGATATTGCCAAACAACAATGGACCCTCGTGATGGACATAGGGAATGCCCTTCATGCCTGGGGATGGCTCATTTAAGAGAGGATGTGGACAATCCCTGCGGTGCGGCTTGTGACCTGCCCAGAGGGGAACGACTTCACCGCGCTAATAGAGTATGCAGTTCTGTACCTGAGCGTGGTAGGAAGAGGGAACGCTCATCGGACAGGCGTAGTCATAAGCGTTCTCGCAGGCACTCGCATGATCGCCATGAACACCGATCAGGCCATGAGAAAGTGGTGGAAGTGGCTAAACACCCAACTCCTGCTCCACCAGCGGAGGGTGCCAACACAGACACTCAACTACAGATCCTGGCTGCTATTCAGAGTTTAGCACAGAGGATGGACAGAGTTGAAGCTCGCCACTCATTTTCACCATCACTACCTTCTGGGCAGGAATGCGTTCCTCCACCTGCGCAGCAGGGTAATCCTGACGCTGACGCAGAAAATGCTGATGTATTATCTCTTATTGCTCCCCACTCGCTGGTTGATAATGCACCGCAGGCAGAAGGAGGGAGCCAAGGAGAAGGACTCCATTCAGATTCTGCCGAAGTGGATGACGAATCAACTGGGAAGGATGATTTTCCAGCAAATTCTCTTGTTGCTAGAGTATTTAGTGCAGCAAAAATTCTTTGTTTGCAGCCTTCTGTGTCCGACCCTGCACCTGTTGGGGGTGTCTGGGAAGGCATACCTCAGACCAATTCTCCATCTTACATTCCAGTGGCAGATGATTATACCTCAATGTTGAGGACAGCATGGAAGAAACCATCTCAGAAGCCTCAATTCAATGCAGGCTGCAGACGGTTGGCCAATGCCCGTTACCCAAAAGAAACTGGACTGGGGGACATGCCACCGGTAGAACAAGAAATAGCATCATGGACAACTCTGGGACCAGCCTATGCATCAGCTAACCCTCGCTGTCCCAAGAAGGAGTGTGCGAAAACTGACCGTTTGATCTCACGATCCTTTAATGCCACTGCACGTGCAGCTCGTACAGGCAATGCTTTGGCTATCCTCTTAGCAGCCTTACGGAAAACCGTAAGTTCGGATGACCAGGATTCTAGGAACCTTGTTGATTCTGCTCTGGCAGCCCACTCACAATTGACACGTGATGTGGGGGACGCTATGTCTTCGGCTGTTCTATGTCGTAGACAGATATGGCTGGCACAAACCTCTTTGCCAGAGACCATAAGAAGCGAACTAATGAATTTGCCAGTAATTCCCGGTCACGTTTTTAATTCAAATTCTCAGGAGGTGCTGGATAAGGCTGAACGCTCCATTACAACGAGAGAAGCTGTCCAGCGGGCTTGTCATAAACCAGCTCCAGTCTTCAGACCAAGGTTTCGAGAAACACAAAGACCACAGCAACCTGCTTGGTCTAGACAAATGAGTGGCAATCCTGTTAGTGTTGAAGGGCAGAGGTTTCGTGGCCAAAGACAAAATTCTGCCGCTTATCCCCAGAGGAGATTTCAGTCCCGTGGGGGAGCCCAACAGAGAGGTTCACGAAAGGGTGCAGGACGTGATGGCGGCCCTGCATAGGGGTCAGGGGCTGACCGTCGACTGTCCCTCCCAACTTTCACGGGCCAGTTGGGAGAGAGTGGTCTCAGACCAGTGGGTTTTATCTACAATAACTCACGGGTATCGGCTACAGTTTCGGCGGCGCCCCCCCCCCGTTTTCAAGGGTCAGAATGACTATGGTCAAGGACCCATTATTGGAGCCCGTATTGAGAGAAGAGGTGCAAGCTCTTTTACGAAAAGGAGCAATTGCAAAGGTGCCCTTCAACGCACAGCAGACTGGGTTTTATTCAACCTATTTCATAATTCCAAAAAAAGATGGTGGTCATCGTCCCATTCTAGATCTCAGGCACCTCAACCAGTACTTAAAAATTCTTCCATTCAAAATGATTCATACAAAGATGGTAATGCAGTCCATACGTGCAGGAGAATGGTTCACGTCCCTGGATTTAAAGGACGCATATTTCCACATTCCAATTTGTCCAGAGCACAGGCCTTTTCTCCGCTTTGCTTTTCAAGGCCAGGCCTTTCAGTTCCAGGTTCTACCATTCGGCCTGTCTTTGGCACCGAGAATTTTTACTCGGGTGATCTCAGCTGCCCTAGCTCCCCTTCAGCTGCGAGGTATCAAAATCCTGCCATACCTGGACGATTGGTTAATTTGTGCTCCTTCTCGAGAGCAGGTGATCAGGAACACAGAGGAGGTACTAGCTCACATTCAGTCCCTGGGGTTCATGGTGAACTGGAAGAAGAGCAGTCTCCAGCCTCAACAGCAGGTGAAATTCCTGGGGCTATATTTCAACTCCATAACAATGGAAGCATGTCTCACTCCCCAGAGAATAGACAGCCTGGAGAAGGCGTTAGGTCACTTCCAGAAGGGGAAGCTGGTGACAGCCCACAGGGTTCAGAAGCTGGTAGGACTGATGGCGGCAGCATCAATAGTGATTCCCTTAGGCCTACTGAGGACACGCCCGATACAGAGGTGGTTCAATTATTTTCGTCTTCATCCAAAAAAGGACAGAAGAACGAAGCTGTTGGTGACAAAGGCCTGCATGCGGGCCTTACTCCATTGGAGGGACAAGGACTTTCTCCGCAGGGGAACCCCACTGGGCAATCTTCCTCACAGAAGATCAGTGATAACAACGGACGCATCACTGACAGGCTGGGGAGCCGTTTGGGAAGGCAGGTCAGTAAGGGGCGAATGGGATCCCCATTGGTCAACAGAACACATAAATGTGCTCGAACTGAGGGCTGTTCATCTTGCTCTCAAGGGTCTGTTACCATTTTTTCGTCACAAGCATGTGCTAGTGAGAACGGACAGTACCTCAGCAGTTTACCACATAAATCACCAAGGAGGGACGAAATCACTACGCTGTCTCCAGGTGGCAACGAACCTGCTGACGTGGACCGGGCCACGGCTGTCCTCACTGAGAGCAATCCACATCCCGGGTGTGACAAACAGAGCAGCCGACATTTTGTCCAGAACAGGGCCTCTCCCAGGAGAATGGCGATTGCACACGGAAGTAATAGCCCAAATTTGGACCCGATACGGGACAGCTCATGTAGATCTCTTTGCTTCCAGGGAGACGACCCATTGCCTGGGATGGTACTCCCTCACGGTACAGGAGGGCAGTTTAGGCCTGGATGCTCTGTCGCAAGAATGGCCGACAGGCTTATTATATGCTTTTCCCCCCTTTCCTCTGATTTCCCAAGTCCTCCAGAGGATCAGAGAGGGTCATTGCACAGTTCTACTAGTTGCTCCACGCTGGCCAGGAAGACCATGGTTTTCGGACCTAGTTCAGCTGATTCAGGGTCCTCCGTGGCAACTTCCATCACGGGTGGATCTCCTATCCCAGATAGACGGGCAGATTTGGCATCCAAACCCGATGGCATTGCGATTGTGGGTATGGCCTCTGCAGAGTCCGTCCCTCAACAGCTAGATGAAACTGTACGTGAGACACTGAATAACGCCAGAGCTCCATCTACTCGGGCTAATTACTCCATAAAGTGGAGAATTTTTTCAGAGTGGTGTTTAGGCTTGGATGTTGATCCAATAACCTGCTCGGTGCCACTTGTCCTTAGATTCCTGCAGGCTCAACTGGATCAGGGCAAAGCAGCCAGCACAATCAAGGTTTATGCTTCATCTATTTCAGCATCTCATAGGGGAGTGGATGGCCAGCCATTAGGCCGACATCCCTTGGTAGGTCAGTTCCTGAAGGGAGCTCGTCGCTTATGTCCAAATCGCACTTTGCGGGTACCCAATTGGGATTTGCCTTTAGTACTAGACTCTCTCACTAAGCCCCCGTACGAGCCTATGGCGGATGCAGATTTTAAAGCTTTGTGTCTCAAGACAGCTTTTCTCTTGGCTATATGCTCTGCTAAAAGGGTAGGAGAATTGTGTGCGCTATCTATTAGTGAGGATTGTTTACGTTGGAGGCCGGATAGCACAGGAGTGACACTCTGGCCCAACCCTGCCTTTTTACCTAAAGTACTTAATCCTCAGTTCAGAAATCAAGTTCTGGAGTTAGTTCAATTTCAACCCCCTTCTTCACAGGAAGATCAGCAGAAGTTGCTCACCCTTTGTCCAGTAAGGGCATTGCGCACCTATGTAAACTTTACTCAGGCCTTGAGGAAGTCTCATTCGCAGCTTTTTGTTTGCTATGGGAAGGCCAGATTGGGGTTGCCACTTTCTAAGCAACGTTTGTCACATTGGTTGGTTGAAGTTATTTCCCAGGCTTATACGGGAAGAGGGTTTCCAGTTCCTATGGGAATACGGGCCCACTCTACCAGAGGTGTAGCTACGTCATGGGCCGCACTAAAAGGAGTTCCGGTGGGGGAGATTTGTGCTGCAGCATCATGGTCTACACCATGTACATTTGCTAATTTTTATAGAGTTGACGTAACTAGCACAACGCCTGTCAGCACGGCAGTTTGATGTCTGTTGCCCAGCGAGGTTTGAATAGTTCGGAGTCTGTAGTTCCTCGCGACCCTGTTGACATGAGTCATCCTATTAGACCGTAGTGACGGTCAGAGTGAGGTCGAAACAGATCGTAAGTTATGAATATAACTATGGATCTGTGAGACCGAAGGATGACCGTCACTATTCTTGTCGCTCGGAATTCTAGGGCGTTCAAGGTAAGAGAATGAGTCGGAAGTTTAACTCCCCTTTTATAGCGTGTGACGTTCCGCTTCCGGGGTCATGGGCATGACTTTGTTTACATAAGGTCTCGAGAGAAGGCGGAACGAAGGTTATCATCCTATTAGACCGTAGTGACGGTCATCCTTCGGTCTCACAGATCCATAGTTATATTCATAACTTACGATCTTAGCTATATGCTTTATCTTGGTAGGCTACGATTTAAGTAACCTAATTTTAGTCTACAAACACCGAGAGTGTCTTTTCAAGGCCTGGAAAAGATACTCTTTCTCGTGTTTGTAAGAAGAATAATTTTCCTTGAGAGTTAAGTTAATCTTACGTTCAATGTTTGCTGGACAAACAGATTGTTTGATAACTAAATTAATTCCATTAAAGTTATCCCATAACTTCGAGCTGAAATAAGAACAATTGATGTATTAATGACAAACCATAACCCGTTATGGTAATCGTTCATATATCAATCTAGTTCAGCTGCAATAAATTAATGTAACTGTAACATACAAAATATGAATCATATTCATGATTAATTATTAAAATTCCCTATAGATCATTTGAGCTAATATTAATATTAATGTACAACCCATTGTTGTTACAACGTACATTAACATCAGTAACGAGCTAAAACATTTGTTGCTATTTTCTCCCGCATAGGTTTACCTTTTATTTAAATGTAGAATTACATTAACAGAGATGTAGTGTAATTTTTTTTATCAGCTTAACAGCGGTTATTGAGATAAACGTTTACTATCATGTGGTGTTTTTGCCTTATTTCACGTTGTGGTTATTTAGACATTCAATATTTTCTTCTTTAGACATGTAACGAGATGTTTTTCTTTATGTTTATTATTACTTGACTGTTTGTTTTATTTATCTATCCTTATCTATTCTATAAAAAATATATATAATAATGATATGTTGTCATAGTTATTTAATATACAATTCTATGAAAATATAGCTGTATCATTTTCTTGTCTGTTTATCGTTGAGGGCAAACTTCATAATAACAATGCATCATATGTAAAACTATGTTTATGTACTTTTCAGTGAGTCACAGTGTATTAGATGACTCACTAATGTCCAGTGAAGTGGCTTATTTGCTAAAGTACCATCCTGACTCTGACACTGTAGTGGACATTATGCATCAAAGTGTCAATGTCACAATCTCCCTCTTGTCTACTCCTAGCAGTGTTTGTAATTTGACAGATATATCAAAATCATCTAGTCATTCGTTTGCATACAAGCATTGTTACCTACTTTTTTGTACACTTGTACACTTTTTGCTTCCTGCTGCGCTGTCCATATATGGCATATTCTCCACCGTCGTGACGTCAAGCCAGGGTAGAAATCAAAATCTCGTATTTGAGTGCGCGTGCACGTGGGATATTTTACAAACCCTGAGGTAATCAAACGCTTCACTTTTAAATATCGGCTTCCGGCCAGTGTATAATCGTTAGGCAATCATAACATACATTGATTCTCGTGGAAAAATGCAAAATGTGGGTCATGACACCTTTAAATATAAGACTAATAGGAGGTTATGATTTTCAGAACTTTTTTTTTTCAGGAATTCAAATTACATTTGATTATTTTCAGGTTTTGAGAATGCATAGTATTCTTAACTTAATACTGGAGTGCTATTGTATTATTTTGTAAATTTTGTTCTCGATGTTTGTTGAATACCCTGTTCACGTCGAGTTTCTCCGGTGTGTGTGTGTGTGTGTGTGTGTCTCTAACTTTAACTGTTAATGAGTCTGAGATGTCTGATGTAAACAAACTAGAGTTTGTTCTCTACTCATTTACACTCTTGTATAGCTGTAGTTCTCCACTCTTCATATTCAAGTGGTTTTACTGTCTTCTATGAATGTGTGTCTTATGCTGAATCTGTCAAAGTATATTAAAATAAGAGCTTTCTAGTGTGTTTGGTGTTGTGGCATATTTGCACTGACTCAAGTGGTTGTTAAACTCATGCTTTAAGATTCTTCATGATCTTAGTGTCATGCTCCTCATCTCCTGGATCCAGGGTTCCCACGGGTCCTTGAAATCCTTGAAAGTTTGTGAATCTGAAAAAAAGGTCAAAGCTCTGGAAAGTTTTTGCATATAAACACACAAATGCAGGTCCTTGAAAGTGCTTGAATTTATTTTGTGTGAGAAGTTTCCTGGAAAAAAATGTCATATTATTCCCTCCGGTCCGCTAATGTGTTATTCCGCCAACACTTCGTGGCCTATGTGCACTAGCTTATTTGATTTACATTAGTTACGCGCATTTACAGGTTATGTCAAGTGTTGCCATGACGAGCATGAAAATACTATGGTCCCTCAACGTTTCACAGGCATGCCATGAAACATTATAAAAATAGGCAGAAACCACTGAAACGTGATGCCTGGAAAATGCACATTTCAAGATATTTCACCAAAGAAGATTACAAAGAATGGCTTGCCAGAGATCCAATTACAATAAATAGAATATCAGATCTCTGTCATATGGCCAAACATAAAGGCAAAAAAAAAGAAGCTTTTTTGCATAGTTGTGTTTGACACATGAAAACTGTAACAATGTATCTTACAAGGTAACACGAGGCATTTAAAGGCATAAGTGGTGCACTGATTGATTGAAGTGCACGTCCACTGGTTTCCACACCAGTACAAAGGGCTGTTCCCTCTAAAAGTGCCCTATTTAAGGCTATCGGGATGATTTCGGACACAGTCCTGACTGAAGACGCTGACTAACGGAGATTCAATCAAGCACTGTACAATTCTTGCTGTCGCACGAGCTCACAGGTGAATAATTATTTGTATTACCTCCCTCTCTCTCTGGAGAAATTATGTGAAATTGTTGATGCTCGTACTATTGAAAAGAGGACAAACTTATTTAATTTTGGCAGGAATGAAGATTTTTTCCATCAATTGCTCCAATGCAATGAGAAAGTTGCCACTTCACATCAAGTTCATGTGCCGTTTTCCTCCATTCTTCTTCAGAAGTTTGTGTCTGAAAACATTACATTAGATTAACGACAGTTTATGATCCCAGCTTTTAAAGTAATGGATCCTTAATAGATGTTTTAAATATTTCTCATTTTAGATTAAGTCAAGCAAAAGTCAAGGCAAGTTAAGTTTATTAATATAGCACACTTCATACACAATGTGTTTTACATGAAACGGATTTAAAAAAGAATCATAAAATGATCACAACAAGGACAAAACAAAGAATAAGGCATTGATTAAAATGGATTTAAAATGTGATTAAAATATTTAAAAGAGGACACATAATTATTGTCACGGGTGTGTGGTGCGGGTTGAAGGAGACCAAAAGCTTCAATATAAAAGATTTACTTAAATTTTACTCAAAGGTATATACAGGCAGGATAACACACACTATGAACTAAGTAGAACCGACAAGGACTGACTGAACAGAGGGAAACTAAATACAGATACCAATGAAAACAAACGAGGTGAGGACAGGTGACACAGATGATGAAGACGATGAACAGGTGAGTAATGAGGGAGTGAGTTCAGGTGTGAAGACACGAGGGATGCTGGGAAATGTAGTGCAGACAGGACAATGACAGACGGTGAATGTGACAATTGTGTTGTAATCCTACCATTATTATACATTAATTCCATTAATAGTAAGTGTTCCTATAGACAGTAATTAAGCCTTAAATTTGCATTAATTTACTTTATACATGAGCATTTATTTACGGTGAATTATTAACGTAATGTTTTGATGAACATTAACAACTTTAAAATAAAACATTTAAAACAAAAGTTGTTAAAGGATGAAAGATCACTTCTTTACATTTGAGCTAATTAAAAAAATAATCATTTGTTAATTATAGTAACAATGAATGAAGAACTCACTATTTGTATATAGTCTGTTAATGTGTTGATACTATTAATAAACTATGAATAAAGACAACGAATATACTATATAACAAACGTTTTTGAAGAAAAATTTGGCAGATCTCTGTTTGTTTTTAAAGCTGCATTTTGTTCATTTAAATTGCTGAGTAATATTGTATTTCATACTGTAATAGACAAAACTATATATACACACAACACACACATATATATATATATATATGATCTGATACAGTACCAGCATCCTCTCTGCCTGTTTTTAAAGCAATGCTTGCAGCAGATACTGATTATAAATTAAGAAGTCAGAGTTAAGGTATTTTCTTGAAGCTCTTCAGTCGGAGGGTCCGGCTTATCGGTGATCTTCAAATCCCGGCAGAACAACACCGGTTCTGATCCAAGACCCAGCTGGAACTGCCACAGATACAGACGCTCGTGCGGCTTCAGCTCAAATGATAGTTGCTGTTCCTCTACAGTCTCTTCATTCCAGTTTTCCTTCTCAGTGTTCACACTTGAACCTCCATATTCTGCCGAAAAGGAGAACTGACACTGTGAAATTAACCCTGCGAGTCCTCCAGCTGTGATCGAGGCCGACGCTGCTATCTTCCAGTTGTGTGTGATCTGGGACATTTTCTCCTTATTGTATCCAACCTTTTTAGTAATTTTCTTTTGCCATGTCACTGGTGTGAGACTGTCATTACTAACGGTTTTAATTTTCACCCATTTGCTGAATGCTGGGCCCCTGGTTATGGACAGCCCACCTGGCAGAAAGTTCAGAACATCAGGGTGAACGGATGAGATAGCAGTGCAGTCAGCTTTGTGGAAGTCCTTACCTTTGTAGTATTCAACTCCCCACTCTGAGGTTGGCTTGAGGAAGTAGAGGTGATATGGATCACCCCAGTAATAGAGACCATCTCTGCAATTGGGATGCAGGGGAAATTCTTCATAATGATCTGATGAACACATTTCTTTTGTTCTTCTGTAAGTGCCCTTTTCCTGGAAGATGATGTCCCAGGTGAAAAAAAAGTGCACTAAAATACATTTTATTTAAGTGCACTTAGTACACTTCCATAATACACTTTCATAATGTACTTAAAGTGCTCTATTTTCGACACACTTATTTTGCACTTAATATACTAAAAGCTCATCTTTAGTACTGCTCAATATAAACTTAAAATCATCTTAGTGTACTCAATTGTGCTTTTTTGAGACACACTGAAGATGAATTTAAGTGTATTTTTAATATACTATTTCATATTTTTAAAAAATGTATTTTGTTACCACTTTAAGTATAATTGAAATCATCTTTAAATACAATAATAAACTATTTAAATTATAATAATAATAATATTCAATTATATACAAATTATACTTAGAATGTATTCCTAGATTAAAAAAAAGTGCACTAAAATACATTTTATTACACTTCCATAATACACTTTCATAATGTACTTAAAGTGCTCTATTTTCGACACACTTATTTTGCACTTAATATACTAAAAGCTTACCTTTAGTACTGCTTAATATAAACTTAAGATCATCTTAGTGTACTCAATTGTGCTTTTTTGAGACACACTGAAGATAAACTGAAGTGTATTTTTAATATACTATTTCATATTTTTAACAAATGTATTTCGTTACCAGTTTTAGTATAATTGAAACCATCTTTAAATACAATAATAAACTATTTAAATTATAATAATAATAATATTAAATTTACAAATTATACTTAGAATGTATTCCTAGATTAAAAAAAGTGCACTAAAATACATTTTATTACACTTCCATAATACACTGCCATAATGTACTTAAAGTGCTCTATTTTCGACATACTTATTTTGCACTTAATATACTAAAAGCTTACCTTTAGTACTGCTTAATATAAACTTAAGATCATCTTAGTGTACTCAACTGTGCTATTTTGAGACACACTGAAGATGAACTAAAATACGCTTTTAACATACTATTTAGGCTTTAATTTATTTTGTTACCCCTTTTAGTACAATTGAACCCATCTTTATTGCATTTTAAATACACTTAAATTATTTAAAATTTAAGAATATATAATATATACAAATCATATTTATGTATTGCTCACTTTTTTTATATAGTAAATCATTTCAAATATGTTTTAATACTGTGAACAGTACCTTTATAAAACAATTAAATATGTTAATGGTGTATTAAAACACACATTAAAAAAAGAATTGTATAAAACACACACTTTGAAAGCTAGTAAACTTTAATGTATTACCCAGTGTACATCAGTACAGCAGCATATGTAAACTGTAAAAAAAAATACATTAACATAAAATACAGTGATCTGCAGAGGTATTATAAACAACAACAAAAAAACTAACTTCAATAAACCTAACTAGTCAATAAAGTGCAATCATTAATAGCTGCAAACAGTTACAGTACTGTTACTGATTGGTCTTTGAGTTTGCCTCATTGTTGCATTTCCTTCGAATCAGTGCTCGCACCTCAGACATGTTGGAAATTGTTTGATCACAGTGTCTATGAAAGGGGAAAAAGATGAGTTTATGTTTATATTAAAGCAAAATTAACCTCTGTTAAAAAAGTAACTGTTCCCTTTCAAAAGGGAACTTGCACTGCTTCGATGATGCTATTGGGGAACGATGTTCTCTAGGCGCCTCTTTAATTCTTCTGAGTCGCACTAGTCGTGTCACAGGCTGTCGCCAGTCAAATTCTATTGCTGTGATTGTACAGCTTTTCAAACACCGGTTTACATGGAGGGTGTTCCCCATATCGTCATCAATGCAGTGTCTCATTCCCTGTTCTCAGGGAACAGAGGTCGTAACCTAGACGTTTTTTATTACAACACAGTAAAAAAATTCTAACCTCTCCAAGTCAAAATTTTCTAGTGACGGGTCACATCTAAATTTTTTAATTGGCCCAAGTGCAATTCTTGTTGCAATAGTCTGTTAACATTGGCTCAATGAGAAATAATACGTCAGACTAATTGAAAAATTTTGATGTGATCAGTCACTAGAAATTTTTGACTTGGGGATGTAATTTTTTTTTTTACAGTGTATAATGTTTTGACATTTCCCTCTGTTGTACATAAAAGGTGAAAAAGACATACTGTTAAATGTATTATAAATGCATTAAAGTATATTTGTTTTGTACTAAAAACATACTTAAGTACATATTTATTACATTTAATAGTAAGTCTTTTTCACCTAGTAAAAATGGAATTCTTTAACATAGCATGTAATGCTTAGTTCATATATTTTAACAGTAGACATTTAATATAACATGTTAATTAAGAAAAGGAGTTAATAAAATAGCTCTTGAACAACTGTGAAGTCTACATATGTCACTGTATCACAGCAAAAAAGGGCAATTTAGGCTAACCGTTTAACTGAAAAAGTATACGCAGCCAACAAGAATAATAATTAAAATGTACAACAAATGCTAATCTTGTTTTAGTCAGCCCCCTTTGACTTTGAGAGCAAAAAAAAAAAGTGATGTGCAGAAACACAAACTCTCAAACTCTTCAAAGAGTTAAGGAAATTAGAAGTAGTGCAAAATATTGTAAGCCATGACAAGTGACTTGCAGCTGTCCCAAAAAAACAATTAAATAGATTTTTACATGAATGAACACAAATTAGACTAGACTAAGAAGCTAGGAAAAAATGTTGGAAAAAAACTAGGACAAAAACTAAACAGTGAGCTATTTATTTATGCAAACAGCAACTAAAACTTACCAGTAACTTCTGATAGCAGTATCTTCATCTCTTCGAGATTCGACTTGGAAAAAATAAAAAAAATAAAAACAACACTAACAGTTACTTTTTCTATTAACGTTAGAAAAAAAAATCTAAATAGGCTACTGTCATGATCACTCATTAGTTGCAAAACATTTAAGAATTCCGTTAATCTTAGAAATAAAAACGTCTCGGTTACGGATGTAACCCTCGTTCCCTGAGTGGGAACGGAGACGTTACGTCGGATGACGACGATTGGGGTTTCGCCTAGAAGCCTATCACCTTCGAGTATATAAAACGAGCCAATGGCAATGAAATGCCATGGGTCTGCGGAATTTGCATAGCGTAACTCCGCCCGCCGCAGGGGGTATATAAGGAAGTACGCTGGCACAATGCAGATATGTCTTCGCTGAGGAGCCGAGACTAGCCCCAGGCGTTTTTCAGCGGTACAGCGGAAGTGGCAGGAAGACGTAACGTCTCCGTTCCCACTCAGGGAACGAGGGTTACATCCGTAACCGAGACGTTCCCTTTCGTGGTCACTCCGAGTTACGTCGGATGACGACGATTGGGGTTCCAGTCTAATCACGCCACCTCGGCTGTCTACCAGTGCCCTGCGTGAGTCTGAGCTCCCTGTTGTGAGACTAGCACGAACGAAGGAGTCCTACTTAACACAGGGATACCAAGGTACACTGGGAAGCATATCTCCAGAGAGAAATATGCAATAATGCCCAGCCATTGATGGGGGGGACTTAGAATACACATATGACCCAGAGGGCTGCATATGGAAAATCACTGGGGTGTCCAGCCGCAGGTGGAATTTTAAACCCCAGGGGTGGCAAGGTGGCTTGCCAAGGGAAAGACACACGCTCACAAGGAGACTTACAGTGGAATACACATGTGGGGGTCGCCCAGAGGGGAACCATGCACATGGAGGCACCTAGTCAAGCGCAAAAGCTGCGTTATGGCAGATTGGCATAACTCAGGCGTTGACGTAACCAGTGCTGGAGGAAACTCAGAGCTTATCAGACTCACCTGAGAGAAATATCGCACGTATCCCGTCCGTGGAGAGGAATGGCGAGCAAGCGAAGACACCTGAGCAGAATCTAGCACCGGCTGGTTGAAGCGAGTACATGAGAAGAAACTGGCTCTACTCGGAGATTATAGAATCTCGCGAATGTGTTGGGTGTCGCCCAGCCTGCAGCTCTACAAATGTCTGTTAGCGAGGCGCCATGCGCTAGAGCCCAAGAGGAAGCCACACTACGTGTGGAGTGGGCTTTCACACCAAGGGGGCACGGACGACCTTGCTGCTGGTATGCCAAAGCAATGGTATCCACTATCCAGTGGGATAACCTTTGCTTTGAGAGAGCCTTTCCCTTCAGCTTCCCACCATGACAGACAAAGAGCTGGTCTGAGGTCCTGAAACACCGCGTTCTGTCCACGTAAGCACGGAGGGCGCGTACTGGACAGAGCAGTGCCAAGGCTGGGTCTGCCTCCTCCAAGGGCAGCGCTTGCAGGTTCACTACCTGGTCTCGAAAGGGTGTGGTAGGAACCTTGGGCACGTATCCAAGCCGGGGTCTCAGGATCACGTGAGAGTTAGCCGGCCCGAATTCCAGGCACGCTTCGTCAACCGAAAATGCCTGCAGGTCCCCTACCCTCTTGATGGAGGCCAATGCAACCAGGAGCGCTGTCTTCATAGACAGGAACTTAAGCTCCACTGACTGTAAAGGCTCAAATGGAGCACTCTGCAGGGCAGTTAGAACCACTGAGAGGTCCCAAGAGGGTACGAAGGGAGGACGAGGAGGATTTAGTCTCCTCGCTCCCCTCAGGAACCTGACGATCAGGTCGTGCCTTCCCAGAGACTTACCATCAACTGCTTCGTGATGTGCGGCAATGGCGGCAACATACACTTTCAGGGTGGAGGGAGACAGCCTTCGCTCCAACCCTTCTTGCAGGAAGGAAAGCACGACACTGATCGGGCATTTCGTGGGTTCTTGATGTTTAGAAGAACACCAGTTGACGAAGAGGTTCCACTTCAACGCATAGGCATGTCTCGTGGACGATGCTCTAGCGGAAGTGATGGTAGCCACCACCGCAGGTGGTAGGGTACTCAAACCTGCCTCGTCCCGTCCAGGAGCCACACGTGGAGGTTCCAAAGATCGGGACGAGGGTGCCATAAGGTGCCCCGTCCCTGAGAAAGGAGGTCCTTCCTCAGAGGAATTGGCCAGGGAGGTGCTGTCGCGAGGAGTACTAGTTCGGAGAACCAGGTCCGGTTGGGCCAATACGGGGCAACCAAAATGACCTGCTCCTCGTCCTCCCTGATCTTGCGCAAGGTCTGCGCAAGAAGGCTCACTGGGGGAAACGCATACTTGCGTAGGCCCCGCGGCCAGCTGTGCGCCAGTGCATCCGTGCCGAGCGTGCCCTCGGTCAGGGAGTAAAACAGGTCGCAATGGGACGAGTCGTGGGAGGCAAACAGGTCTACCTGTGCGTCGCCGAACTGACCCCAAATCAGCTGGCCGTCTGGGGATGGAGTCGCCATTCTCCTGCGAGAGGCCGAACTCGAGACAGCTCGTCGGCCGCCTGGTTCAGGTGTCCCGGGATATAAATGGCTCGAAGCGACCTCAGATGCTTCTGACTCCATATGAGGAGGTGGCGAGCGAGTTGCGACATACGGCGGGAGCGTAGACCACCCTGGTGGTTGATGTACGCTACTGTTGCGGTATTGTCTGATCGGACTAGTACGTGCTGGCCCCTGAGCAGCGCATGGAAGCGGTGCAGGGCGAGACGTACAGCCAGCAACTCGAGGCAATTGACATGCCAAAGGCGCTGGGGTCCTGTCCAGAAGCCCGCGGCAGCATGACCATTGCACATGGCGCCCCAGCCCGTGTTGGAGGCATCTGTTGACACAACAACATGCCGGGAAACTCGTTCTAAGGGCACTCCGGCCCGTAGAAAATTGAGGTTCGCCCACGGGGTGAAGGTCTGACGGCAGGCTGGAGTCACTGGGACTCGGAGCGTGCCGTGTTGCCATGCCCACCTCGGGACTCGATCGCGAAGCCAAAGCTGAAGCGGTCTCATATGAAGCAATCCCAGCGGCGTTACTGCGGCTGCGGATGCCATATGCCCCAGGAGCCTCTGAAAAAGTTTCAGTGGAACCGCACTCTTGTCCTCGAACTGACGAAGACAAGTCAGCAGTGACTGCGCGCGCTCGCTCGTAAGCTGCGCGCACATGGCGACCGAGTCGATCTCCATACCGAGAAAAGAGATCCTCTGCACGGGGCAGAGTTTGCTCTTCTCCCAGTTGACCCGAAGGCCCAGACGGACTAGGTGCCGGAGCACTAGGTCCCTGTGTTCGCAAACCTGGTCTCGAGAGTGAGCTAGGATAAGCCAGTCGTCGAGATAGTTCAGGATGCGAACCCCGTGTTCCCGAAGGGGAACAAGGGCTGCCTCGACGACCTTCGTAAAGACGCGAGGAGACAGGGCTAGCCCGAAAGGGAGAACCGCGTACTGGTATGCCTGCCCCTCGAAAGCAAACCGTAGAAACGGTCTGTGTCGAGGTAAAATGGAGACATGGAAGTAGGCGTCCTTCAGGTCGATCGCTGCAAACCAATCCTGCGGCCGCACACACTGGAGGATGTGTTTGGCCGTTAGCATCTTGAACGGCAGCCTGTGAAGGGAGCGGTTCAAGACGCGCAGGTCGAGGATTGGCCGTAACCCACCGGACTTCTTGGGTACAATGAAGTAAGGGCTGTAGAAGCCGGACTTCATTTCGGCTGGAGGGACAATCTCGATCGCACCCTTCGCCAGCAGGGTGACGACCTCCGCTCTCATGACAGGGGCATTGCCACCGCCATAGTGAAGCGGACTCCGCTGAAGCGGGGAGGAGATCGCGCGAACTGAATCGCGTAGCCGAGCCTGATGGTTCTCGCGACCCAGCGGGACAGTCTGGGAAGCTCTAGCCAGGCCTCCAGAAAGTGCACCAGCGGGGTCATACGAACCACAGACGTACCGTCGGTGGGGCAGCGAGGCGGAATGACCGGCACCGGCGAGGGTGGCATCGCGGCCCTGTGCGGGGGCACGGTCATTAACCGCGTCCTGCCAGAGGAGGCCAGGGGAGGGCGCGCGTCCCACGGGGGCGTGCTCTGGCAGGGGTCTGGCGACAGAGGGGGATGAGAGGAGCGTGGCCCGTGGGCGGCGCGTGCTGTCATCCCAGACCTCTGGGACAGAGGAGGGCGGCAGTGGCGGGACCCGAGGGTGGCGCGCACTGCGGCCCTCTGGGTCTGTAGGCTCAGGATTGGGGATTTCGATTCTTTCTTTAACCACATTAGGGTGCTGCCCGTCGTGAGACGAGCAGCGGGGAGTGGAGAACAAAAGATTCTCCCCCGGCCCTCCACCGGGGGAAGGAGTGGCCCTGCTACCACCTCCTGTAGCGAAAAGAAAGCCAATCCTGAGCTGCCCGTCTCAGGAGCGCCGCTTAGCCTGGCGTTTAGCGGGCTGCGGGGCTGGAGAGGGCTGTGGCGCCTTCCTACGGCTTCCTCCACGACGCGGCCCAGATGAAGGCTGCTGCTGGGGCCGTGCGGGAGGGGCGGGAGCCGCGGGAGGGCGCCCTCGGCGGCGAGCAGGCTGAGGATTCTGCACCGACGGCTGAGCAGCAGAGCGTCGGGGCAGAATGTGCTTAATCGCCTCAGTCTGCTTCTGAGCAGTCGAGAACTGTTGGGCAAAGTCCTCGACTGCACCGCCGAAAAGGCCGGCCTGGGATATGGGAGCGTCAAGCAGACGAGTCCGCTCGGGCTCACGCATATCAGCCAGGTTCAGCCAGAGATGTCTCTCCTGGACCACAGCTGTGGACATCACCAAACCCAGGGAGCGCGCGGTCACCTTCGTCGCCCGGAGAGCGAGGTCGGTGGCGGCGCGCAGCTCATCAAAGAGCCCTGGGTCTGTCCTACCCTCGTGCATGTCACGAAGCATCTTGGCCTGGTAGACCTGTAAGATGGCCATGGCATGCAAAGAGGCAGCTGCCTGTCCCGCCGCTCTGTAAGATTTCGCCACCATGGTAGACGAGAATCTACAGGCTTTGGACGGGTGCTTAGGATCACCACGTGATGAAGCGCTTGTCGGACACAGCTGCATCGCGACAGAACGTTCAACCGTGGGAATCCCAGTGTACCCACAAGCATCAGCTCTATCGAGGGGAGGAAAGGCGGAGAAAGCCGTCGAACGATCACGGGAAGACATGGGAGCCTTCCAGGACCGCGTGACTTCCTCATGCACTTCCGGGAAGAATGGTATTGGGGTTGGGCGGCGACGGGTGTCAGCGGCCGCTCCCAAAAACCAATCATCCAGCCGCGAGCGCACTGGATCAGGTGGCGGGGACCACTCAATACCAATGGCCGCGGCTGCCCGGGAAAGCATGGCGGTCAGCTCGGGATCAGACTCGGGCAATGCTGGCACGCCCGAGGGCGGCAACACAGCCGAATCCTCACTTCCCGAGGACTCGCGCCCACCTTGTGATGCAGCGATGGACATAGTATCTTCCTCTGGAGCTCCAAACGAGACGCGCTGGGGCTCCGAAGAGGGACCAGCGGTCTCAGTTTGGACACTCGCGGGTGCTGATGCTGGAGAGGGGTGTGTGGACCGTGGACGTGTCGGCGGTATGTCCCACACAGTCACCCTCAGGTCACCCCGGCCACCAGCCGAAGTACTAGCCCTCTCGGGACCAGTAGATCGGGGTGTGGGTAGGGGGACTCTCGCTCTAGTGAGCTCATTGAGTCTCGACCGCAGCATAGAGATGGTCATGTTCCCGCAGTGAGAACATGAGTCATCCACGAACGCTGCTTTAGCGTGATCAACGCCCAAACACGTTAAGCAGCGATCGTGCCCATCAGAGAAAAATATCTCGCCACCGCAACCAGAAGTGCACGGGCGAGGCATCTTTAAAAAGACGTGCCACGTGCAATGCTCTTTTTGTGAGAGGAAAAACTCCGCGGATGCTGAAGCGAACAGGGAGAAACACACTATCTGTCAGATCACTGACAAGATCAGCAGGGTAGTGAGCACTCGCTGAAAACGCCGTCACACCAACACCGGAGAGTTCGCTCGTCTCGAAGGTAAGAGAAGACTAACTCAGAATATTTGGCTTGCAGGAGTGGAGAAGTTCTCGGCTCCGAAGCGAAAACATATCTGCATTGTGCCAGCGTACTTCCTTATATACCCCCTGCGGCGGGCGGAGTTACGCTATGCAAATTCCGCAGACCCATGGCATTTCATTGCCATTGGCTCGTTTTATATACTCGAAGGTGATAGGCTTCTAGGCGAAACCCCAATCGTCGTCATCCGACGTAACTCGGAGTGACCACGAAAGGGAACTGAAATATCGTAGACTAATGAAACCTTCACGTTTGAAAAGGTTAATCGCAAAAAAACTCACCTAATCCATATCGCGTGGTTTCCTCCAAGTCCTCTAAAGAAACACGATCGCTCTAGTTTGAATTTAGACTTCTATCTCTGAATTATTACACCGTGTCCTAACTACACGCGACGCCGAAATATAATCACATTCAATGAACGCACAGCCGTCAGCAAGCTCTGAGTGAGGTGTGAGCTCATAATTACACCAGAACCAATCACAGACGTTCAACAGCTGGAACCAATCAGGATTAGTCACGTGTGTTATTAGCGTTTTTCAAATTCAAACAAGTACAACATATTTTTGGACAACATTTAAACATATTTGGAAAATGTATCTATTATGCATTTAAAATAATATGATGTTGATATCCATGTGGGAATTTCAGTAGTAAAAACATCATGTAATGGACAACAGCCCTTTACAAGTAGCCTACAAACAAGTAAAAGTGAACAACATTCATTTTAAGTGCTTATTGCAATGCTTAATGATAGTAGACAAATGTTTATAATACATTAGAAGTTGGTACATTATACAAAAAAATCTAAAATATTAAAATGGTAAAATGATAAATATTACAAATATATTGCAGTAGGCCTAAGTGTTTAAAGTACTTTAAACACATTAAAAGCTTTTTATATTTTAGATTAACCATTTTAATATTTTAGATTTAGCTATGTTCTTACACAAGTTACACAAATGTATTTTAATTAAGAGCAACATAAGTATGTTTTCTTTAAATACACTAAAACTTCACACAAATGGTAGATTGTGTTAGCATATTTCTTAAAAATGTAACTAAGCATATTTATTAACAATGTACTTGTAGTGCTTTTTTTTTAGAAATATATTAAAAGTATGCTTGTGTTTAGCATATTTCTTAAAAGTATAATTAAGCATATATTTATTACCAATGTACCTTTAGTGCATTTGTTAGAAATATATTAAAAGTATGCCTGTGTTTAGCATATTTATTGAAAGTATAATTAATCATATATTTATTACCAATGTACTTGTAGTGCATTTGTTAGAAATATATTAAAATTATGCTTGTGTTTAGCATATTTATTTAAAGTATAATTAAGCATATATTTATTACCAATGTATTTCTAGTATACTTTTTAGAAATATATTAAAATACAATTCAATGTATTTTTTATGCACTTCAAATAAGCATGTTGGTAATACAAATGTATTATACTATTTGTATTTCAAGTATATTTTTAATACATTTAATACTATGTCTTTTTCACCTGGGAGTACCTTATACACTTAAAATTAATTTAAAGAATTAGTAATATTTACTTTATTTTTATAAAGTGTACTTAAATACTACTTTTGGGAAAATTTAATTTTTGACTATAACATTTTGAATATATTTTAAGTAAAATCAATTTAATTTAAACTTATAATAGCTATCTAAAAGTGCACTAACAATGAACTATTTTTAATGTGTTAAAAATGTACTTGTAAGAAATACACTAATAAAACACTTCTGTGTATTTTTTCAATAGTATATCTTTTTTCTTATGCACTAAAAATACATTTAAAATATCAATGTTATTTAGTATACTTTTGCAATTACACTTAAGTACTACTTAAGTAAAAATATACTTTTAATTAGTGTATTTATAGTGTATAATTTTTTTTACTTTTCTTTAGCACAAAAAATAGGAATGTACTACAAATGTACTTTCTTGTATTTAAGTGTTTTTTTAGTGCACTCAAGTACACTTTATTTTCACCTGGGGTAATACGAGCCCAAGGCTGACAGGTAATGGTCTCCGCCCCGAAACTTGGGAGGAAGGGTGTAGACTGCAGAATCAGTGTCTTCTGTCAGGTCAGTGACTCTGCGGTATTCATCACCCTTAATGATGTAAAAGTAGTAATAGTCAGCAAAGTAATGGTCTCCGTGTCGGCAGGCGGGGTGCAGAGCATAAATACTGAGGTCTGACCCTTTGTTGAAATCACTCGACCTCATATAGCAGCCGAGATCAGAGCGGATGATGTAATGGTAGTAGTACCTTGATCCACAGAAATCAACACCTTTTATTCTGTGCTTGGGAATAATGCCTGCCATTTTGCCTTAACCTGCAACACAGGGCAACAAAAAAGTTGAGTTTTGAGCTATTTTTTGCCACGCTCTTTAAATTAGTCAAGGTCACATACAGTATGAAGACGGGAGATTTTTTTCTCTCAGCACTCCTGTATATAGTCAGTTTGTAATAGTGGTGATTTTCACAACTGTGTTTTCTGTTTTCTTTATCATCAGCATTTACAGGGTTTTAGGACGTGCGTATGAGAAAATATAAGAGCTGCTGTTCCTGATGTTATTGCTGTTCTGCATGAAAGCTTTAAACAAAAATCTCCTTTGTCTTTCCGAACACATTATAATACTTTTGCAATCACTTCACCAGAAATCTTTCTTCATCTGTGCATTAATTATCTCCACCCTTCATACATATTTTTAGCTGTCCTGTCGACTTCTTGCTTACAAAGTTACACTACAAATACATTTCTGTTTAAAACAGTATGGTAACAAAACGGCTTGTAAAATTTATTTTAGAAGGCTTTTTTTTAATTACTCTTAAATCATGTAAAAAATGGCTTATAGTCACAAGCACAGGAACACAAATACAGGTCTTCATATGAGCTCTGAATGCTCTTTATTAGAAACACACTCACCTAGACGTGTGTATCAGCACTGGATCTGACGGGCAGCTTCAGTCCGAGAGAGAGATATCTGACTCCTTAAAACAAAAACAAAATCTTGTTTGAAGCAAAAACTCACTTAATTTTTTTTTCTTTCTCAGGAAACCAGTCATAATTTCTTATGTAATTTTACTCATCTAGTAAATGCTTCTTGATTTAAGAATATTTAGATATTTGGACTGGAAACAAGACAAAAACACTAAGTAAGAAAAGCATGTTTGGCAGTGTAGGGAACGAGCTGTTTATGTGCTGAAGGGGAAATGGCCACAGCACACACTGATAAACCAGATAAAGATTATGGGCCCTATTTTAACGATCTGAAACGCAAGTGTCAAAGCGCAAGTAACTTTGTGGGCGGGTCTCAGCGCTGTTGCTATTATACCGGCGGGATAAATGACTCTTGCGCCCGACGCAAATCTAAAATGTGTTGGTCTGAAGTAGCTTCATTATTCATAGGTGTGGTTTGGGCGTAACGTGAAATAAACCAATCAGAGTGTCATCTCACATTCCCTTTAAGAGCAGACGCGTTTTTCCTTGGCGTATTGCTATTATAGCGGCGGATTTGCCAGGCGCGGTTCACAGCCGAGGAGACCGACGTTCTCGTCAGGGCCGTAAAACACAGAGAAGTGACATTGGGGATGGAGAAACACACGCACATTAGCTTCGGTTAAACAGGCGTATGATAATGTGGGTAAATGTGTAAGCTAGATGTATGCTTTTATAATAAATTGTCTATCTATCTATCTATCTATCTATCTATCTATCTATCTATCTATCTATCTATCTATCTATCTATCGTAATAATGTATGATTTGCAAAAATCAGAACTGCTGCTTCTGTGTAGATGAGAGAATCAAAGTGTATGTTGTGCACACGCTACATTGAATATGGCCTTAAAATAGCATCTGAATAACATGCGCAACGCGCCACTGACTTTAAACAGTTTTTTTTTCGGCCAGTGGCGCAATTGTTTTCTAAACCTGTAAAATAGCATGAGGGAACGTTTGCGCCGGAACACGCCTCCTCTTTGCGCTGAACCGCCCCCGCGAGCGCAAGTGTATTTCTTAGTTAACCGACGTGCGTCTGTGGAGGGAAAAGTCCGCTTTGCGCGGGTGCAAAATAGGAATGAAACATGCGTCGGTGTACAAAGTCAATTGCGCTGGGTGCAAAATAGCACAATATATCATCTAAAGATTACAGTAATGCATGCCTGATGTTATTTAATTCTACAGGTTGTAGATTTTGCTCTGAGCCACATAGACACAAAATCATTCACGATTCGCAAAATGCTCTACAACCAGAGTACTGTACTCAGACAACAATTAGCAAAGTCTATTTAGGAAAAATAAACTAGTCTTGAAAAGACTAAATACAGAAAGAACACATTCAGTTTTCATGCCGTCTGAGAGAAGACTTTCTGATAAAATATTCATGAGCTCCAAACAGTTGAAGCATTTTAACAAAAAGTGTGAATTTGGCTATGATGATATTCCTACTAAAGAAATACAAAAGAGAGTAGACAATAGTTAACTTTTTAAAATGGAAGCCAAAAAAAAAAAAAAAAAAAGCAGGAGCCTGTATACATTACAACACATACAGGATCAAAGGCAGTGCTGGTGTGGGAAGTGCTATTTTAAAACTCAAAATGAAAATTCTGTCATCATCAAACCTCCATGACTTTTTCTTCAGTGGAACACAGAAAACAACATTTTAACCATGTTCTGGTCGTTTTCTTTCCATGCAATCATGATCAGGGACTGGAGCTGGCTTTTTGTGTCATTATTCAGTGAAAATCATGAGTTGATGAGAGACGTAGTGATGTTAGAATCGGTTGATACAGTTCACAAAACTGGCTTGAATTAAAATGAACAAAAGTGAAAGTGACATATGAGGGAAAAGTATGGTAACCCATTTTTGGAATTTTTCCTCTGCATTTAACCCATCCAAGTTAGTATTCATTCATGAATCGGACTGACCCAATGAGCTCAACTGTAAACAGCTCACGAGATGGAAAGTCTGAATAAATAATAGTTGTGGAAAAAACAACAACTTTTAAACCTTATTGTAATGTACATCGGAGTGTAACAGATTAGCGAAAAAAGGAAATGCATGGCAAGAACTTGTTTCAATACATTGGTTGTTGATTGAATTGAACGCAGATGTGGGATTTCCAATCAACTACATATGTCACCAGAGACGAGCCTGTCGTTTCACAGGAAGAATGAGTTGACATTTTGATTAAAAATGTCAAGGTGCAAAAAATGTACCGGTAAATCTTAAATGAAATATGCATGGATAAATTAAAAAACAAAAACAAAAAACATTTCATTTAACAGAAAAGTAATCTAATAAACCCTGCCAGTGTCAGCAGAGCAGATATATCAGGGCAGACTTCAGTACTTTCACTGAGATCATGAAACAAACAATCGCTAACTGAGGTTTGGTTGCTTTTCTTTCATTTTAAAAACTGTTATACATTGAATGTTATTAATGGTGAATAAATCTATGAACGATGTACTCACGTGTCTACTGTATCAGAGAAGTAATCAGTCTTCAAACGCCAGCAGTCTGAGAACACGAACCTTCACTCGATTTCACTGAATTACAGCAAACACTTCTTAAATACTTACAAGTTAAAGCACAAGTGTGTGTCACAATGTCCTCTGCATATTTTTGAGAGTATGAGGATGTCTGAGCTGGGCGGAGAAAGGGCAGAAAAACTGTGTTGGGGCTTTTTATTTTTTTTGAGAGAGAGATCGAATACAGGAACCGAAACTCTTCTCTTGTGGTTTGCTTGTGTTCTTTGTGCCCTAATTAGGACCCAAGCCCTGAAAGGGTGAAGGCCCTATTGTTTTTCTGAGGATTATTATTATTAATTTTATTATGATGGCCCAAGCCCGGCTGTGCTGAAGCTATACGGGCGTGGCAGGGGGAATAACCTGAACTTGGATAATCAATCCCATCAAATTTGCCATATTATACTTTTTAATGTAAGCATTGGGTTTCAATTAAATTGAGTAATCTAATGTATCTAATGATAAAAATGGAAATAATAAGAAATAAGAAATACAATAAAGGTTCAAATGTTGACTTATATGTCACCAGTAGTGTGTGATTTTATATATATATATATATCAATGATGCGCGGGTTGATCCGAAATGAGCGGGTGCCTGCGGTCACCCGCGGTTACCCGCGGTTACGAGTCATCCAAAAATATTTTTAATGATATTCGGGTCGCGGTCGGTTGGGTCGTTTGAAATAAAGATGCCAATTAAACCTTTGTCATTTATATAGTTCTAGACACAATTTTCTATGAATACGTTTTAAATTTAATTTACACTTTATTGGCTGAATAACTGGCGCGAAGATGACGCACGAGCTCAGTCTGCAGGTAGAGATGGAGGCGGCAAGAGAAAAGGTGAAGACTGGGGAGTGGAAGCTCCGCAAATACACAAATAGAAAGAGCAAAGTGTGGGAGACATTTGCCGAAATAATGAAAGATGATGACCAAAGTGCTGGCTTTGTCATGTGTAGGCTACTTCTTGCGATGCTATTTACACATTTGATAACCACAAAACTGGCACGACCAACCAGGCACGGCGCCAGGATTCCAGTTTTGGATAAGCCAGACCAATTGTGGGTGGGCCTTTAATTAAAAACGTTAAATAAAAATAAAATAAAAAAACGTTATCCAATCACTGCTTAACCTAATAAAAAAATATTGACTAATATAGCCTACTGTTATATTATCTGTGCGTATACATAATATAGATTTTAATAGCTTGATGCTCTTTAAATATTGTGTTGCATTGTAAAAGTAAATCCTCGATCGCTCTCCATGGTTCTGACCAAAGAAGAGAGCTTTGGAATCTCCATTATGCATATACCTGGGCTGCATTTTCCGATAACATTGTCTCTTAGCGCGCTGCGATAACTTAACTAAAGGTATACTACCAGTCATGCGCGTCGTTAGACATGGGCATTCGGGGCTTCAGCCCCGGATGTTTTTTTTATAGCCCCGGATCTCAAAAAATTTAATTTATTGATAATTATTATTAGGCAAAGTGGCAAGCAGCACGAGTCCACGAGCCGTGAGAGCAGGGCGTGGACAGTAGCGCGAGTGTTAATGAGTCACCTGAATTCAAGTTCAAGCACCGGTTTCAAGTTTCTCACGGATGAACTTCGGGGGCGCGCGCGCCGCACCGGTTTAAAAAAAATAACGCAGTCAGCACCGCCGCACAGTCCGCAGTCACACCAGATGTTGTCAGGCTATATGTCAGTAAAACTCAGAAAAACTAACTTACTTACGTCGTGCCAGCCGTTTGCTCGCGGCGTGCACTCTTCAATCACGCAAATGCGGCGCTCCCTGTATCACGCAAAATGCATGTAACGTCGTGTTCTGTCGTCAATTAAGTATTGAAATAACCAAAAGGGAGATTAAAGCTGCGTAAAGCGGCTTTTGTATTCCTTTGTAGGCTACATATGTTACACATTTTGGCGCAGCCCTACTCAATTTTCATTATTAATATTCTAACATTTTATCAATATTGCAAAGTCATCAAAACTGACTAAATATTTTGTGACCAAAAATGTGAAAAATAGGCCTACATCTAGCCTAAATGATCGTTCATGACATTATTTTAACTATAAGCAACCCAATTTGTCTAGATCTGTATTATTTCCTTTGTATAATGTGCTTATTGCTGCGCAGTCGTGTGATTTAGTCTGCTTTATTAACATTATTACAATGTATTCCTAACTCTGATATGTAGCCTATATATAAGGTCCTCGAATGTGTTCGAATATTTCACCAGCATCAGCCTTTTCACAGTTTCTATCACTCCGCTTGTCTGTGTTTGCACAACTTGCATCATTAGGCCAGTAATGGTGACAAGACTGCAGTGAACAATTGAAATTTAATTGAACTGATTTAATAGTGCCAAAAACATTGATTAACTCAAGAAAGAAACAAGTTGCTGAAACCAATCTTTAATGCTAAAAAGTTTACATCTATGCAAAATAATCCTTGAAAGATTTCTCATTTAAGGCCAGTCCTGTTTGGAATATGTGATTGTGTATTGTCAACAATAAGCAGAAACATTCTGCATTTCCATTATATAGTGTGGATCATTCATTTCAACATTTATCCTCATTCTCATGTTTAAGAATCTGTTATCTGCTTGACAAATAATTTATGCTACTGCCCACTGACATGCTTTTAAAGCTATTGTTATCAAAAAATGTTGGCCGTCAAACACCTTAAAATGCACATATGTAGGTCTGCGAAATCAAAATTTTCTCGGGGGAGCATGCCCCCGAACCTCCCTAACTACCTCACATTTTAATGTGTGTGTCTGTGTGGTAGTATGGCGTGGTGTGGCTACAGTGCCAGGACTGAATTTTTTAACCAGTCTGCCCCCTGCATATAGGCCTAAAATATACATTATTCTCTGTATCGAATCTTGTTATCTTGTTACCCACCCCCAGCCCCTGATGTTTCGGGCTCAGCCCCTGATGTTTTTAAAACCTAGAAACGCCCCTGCTACCAGTAAAGGTATATCATTGCTAGGCGTCTTCAGGGCTATCATCCACTCGTGAGGCAGAGGCGCTGAGAGGCAGAGGCGCTGGCGCCCTCCTAGAAACGGCGCTGTTTTTGGTAAAACATGATTTTGACAACTTCATTAAGTTTTGTTTTATCGAAAACTCTTTTTAAAAGATTTTCGTTTTGTATAAATTGTATCTTAATTTTGATCAATGTTTTATCAATCAATTGCCCGTATTTATTAAATAAGAAGCAAATATATAGCAGACAAAATAAGGCGCCGGTACGCGATCACTGCATGTGAACTGGAGGGCGCCGAAACTAAGCTTGTGCCTCACAGATTTGATAAATATAGGCTATATATTACAGACAGCTTGAAATGTCTACTTTTAAAACGAAAATATTCAAACCAAAATAAATAGGCTATACTCTCTGATTATGTAGGCTAATCCATATGAAATGTGCATTTCTCTCTGGTGTTCATGGCGAGTCCGCAATCTCCGCATTGTCAACTTCATCTTTGCAGCGACACAGAAAACACCAGTTTATTACTAAACAATTAAATGTCTCCTTGCTAATTTAGACACATTCATAATCATTACTTTAACCGGTTCTTTGTGGCAAGCTTTATGCGTGCGGTCATTACGCTTATTCCTGTAGGCTAGCCTATTTAAGTAATTAATTTAATATAAAGGGGCGATTTGTCCACGAATGGCTTAAATGAACAACTAGTCGACTAGAAAAAAAATTGTCGGAGGCAGCCCTTATTCCACATATTTTCGAACCAGCAGGCCATCTGGGTTGGGCGAGCGACCATGAGCGGAGCGGAATATTCAGAAATGCGCTCTCCGCTCACGAGCTCTGATCGGAACAAACCCGAACCTCACTGTCTGCTGAACTTGCGCAGAAACATCAAAATAGACATAGCCAGCTTTTTAAAACTGTTTTTAAAACTAAACATTTAGACTATTTTAGTACAAATTATGAGCTTATATTGACGATTTTTTATAATTCTTGACAAAATTAGAATATTAAGTTATATTAAGACGCTACGATGAGCATTATAGCTACTTTAAAAAAAAATGCGGGTCAGGAAGCGGGTCGGGTACAATATTTTCTTTTTCGTTTTTTGCGGTCCGAGTCGCGGGCGGGTTAGTTGAAAACGTCGGTCGGGTGCGGTTTGTTTATACATTGACCCGCGCATCACTGATATATATATATATATATATATATATATATATATATATATATATATATATATATATATAATGTTATAAAGTCCAGTACAAATGTTACTGCCGCTCGTCACAAAGGCTGTCACCAGTTGCTAGGCGACAAAACCAGACCGTCCCATTGAACAACTCCCGGGACACAGCTAGAAACAATTTGTTAATGTGACAATACATTTTGTTTGTTTAATTTTCAAATAACCAGTGGTGGAATGTGACGACATATTACTCTGGATTAAAGTATAATTTTGAAGTACTTTAGATTGTTATTCAACTCCACTTCATCTCAGAGGCGAATATTGTAGGCTACTTGTTATGAAAAACTGACTTTTTACACATATTAGATTATGATATTAGATATTGTTTTAAAAAAATATGAACAGTATATAATAGAAACACTAAAAATATGTCTTATAGACTAGGAATGGGCAACATCGTCCTCGAGGGCCGCTGTCCTGCAGATCAGTGTTGTTTTTGGCAGCCCTTTTAGTTTTAGTCTTAGTCTTAGTCTTTTGGACGAAAATGCTTTTTAGTTTTAGTCACATTTTAGTCACTTATAAACTTGATAGTTTTAGTCAAGTTTTAGTCGACGAAAACGCAAAAAGGTTTTAGTCAAGTTTTAGTCAATTTTAGTAAAAAAGAAAAAGAAAAAAGTAGTCTTTAACAAATTAATTTAGGTTAAAAAGTATTGGAAATGGGCTTAGGTTTGACAGGTTGTACTGTTGCAAGTGTTGCAATTCATAAAACAACAGTTAACCTTAAAACCTTTGCATAATAAACTAGACTTTCTCATTGATGGAGATGCAGTGCTGCCAAGCTGTACTTCATTGTCGCATTGGGCAGAAACCTTTTATCCCCATATTTCAAGTTATATTTTTTCCATGAATTGATGCTCTTCTAAAATTTCAGCACATTGGCTATTTTCACCAGTAATCACAGTAATAAAGGAATGGTTTACAGTTTAAACAGCAAAAAACTTTGAGCTACTACAACATTACTGTCACGGTTGGTAGATCCGCTGTCTCATTCTAGTCTGTGTGTTCATGTGTGTGTGTGAGTGTGTGGGTGTGTCTCAGTTCATTCATTGTTTCATGTGGGCGTTGTCACTGATCATCCTGATCAGCGGCAGCTGATTGTAATTATCACAGCCTATTTAATGCCCTGTCTTTCGTCTTATGTTTGTCAGATCGTTGTTTGATGAATCCCTGTCTGCGTGCCTGCTCCTGTTTATTCCCTCGTGTTTCGCCTGCACTGCACTGCACTGCACTGCACTGCACTGGACTGGACTGGATTATTCACCGCCGATCTCACCACGGTAGGGATGGGGAAATGAAGCCTCATGAATCACTGAGGCTTTCCCCTGACTGTTCCGGGAAAAGATTCAAAGCTTCGAGAGTGTCGAGAACAGCGCCGAGAGCAGCGCCATCTGGTGGTTATTTAAAATAAAGCAGCCAGAAGCCTGTGTTAGAAGCTCTGGCAGATGAAGCAACCACAACACACTCCATAGTTTCAATGTTATGTGTACAAATAAAAACCTTTCATGTTTGTGTTTGATTTGTTCATTAAATAAATTATTTTACCCATTAAAGTGTGACAATTAAAATATAAAATGAGCTTATATGATTCAATAAGATCTAATGTAGGCTCTCTCTCTATATATATTTCTCTCTCTCTCTCTCTCTCTCTCTCTCTCTCTCTCTCTCTCTCTCTCTCTCTCTCTCTCTCTCTCTCTCTCTCTCTCTCTCTCTCTCTCTCTCTCTCTCTCTACACACACACACACAATGAATAAGGACATTGTCTGATAGGATCATCTGTTATTAAATGTGCTTATGACACTTGTTACTGATAGTGCTTAATCAACTGTAGGAATGACAGAAGGTTGATAAAGTTTTTAATTATTTTTATATTTTTGGATGTTGCCATTGCTCTAAATACAAACCCTCCACCAAACACCAACACCCCTCTCCCCTAATCCCACCCTAAACCCCAATACCAACACCAAATTACCTAAAATCACCAAAAAGTGCAAAGATTTTACAAAAACAAAAAGACACAACAACAAAAAATAATAGCCTAAGTAGCGAAAAATTTATTTTGCTTATTTAAATGTAATATATTGTTTAACTTTCAAAGTAGGCTACAACACATCAACCAGACTGAGGCAACGACTCGTTAAATACGATCTGGAGTTCGAGCCTTCTGACACCCAAAGCGAAACGCGCACGTGACTGGAGAGAAAGTGAGGCTTCGTTTGTCATCGATCACGTGACTCTAGTAAAACAATACACACTCCGATACGGGGCTTCACTAGAAATTGTTTCGCTTGTGTGATACGCGCATCGAAGCTTCAGTGTCATATGTAACATCACTACACCACGGATTCTTCACCGCCGATCTCACCACGGATTCTTCACCTGCATTCTCACTGTGGATCGCCTGTCTCAGCCCCTGTGTCACGCTCTCCTGTTTGCTGTGTTCCTGGCGATCGCATCAAGAAGAATACGTTGTCTGTCATTAACCTTGAGTATTTGTTACCCAATAAATACATTGTGCACTCGCACTTGTTTCCTATCAGTTTGTCGTTACAGAACGATCTGACCCAACATGGAAGCAGCGAGCGCGGAGTCCTTCAAGGATTTTGTGGACCACAGTATCGCCAGGATGGATCAGCAGCAGGAGAGTATCTCTAACACCGGACGCGCGGTTCAAGCGCTCGTGACACAGGTGTCCGGGCTCACTCAGCAAATCCAACTGCTGAGCCCTCCCACTGTGCCGCCCACACCGCCTGTTCCCCCCGTCGTGCCAGACGTCAGAGATCGTCCAGAACCACGCCTACCTGTTCCTGAGAGCTATGCTGGTGAGCCGAACTTTTGCAGAGCATTTCTCACAAAGTGTTCTATGCATTTTGCTCTACAGCCAAAGACGTTCGAGACCGAGAAGTCCAAGGTGGCCTTCGTCCTCACATTGCTGAAGGGGAGAGCGGCGTTGTGGGGAACAGCGGTGTGGGAGAACCAAGACCAATGCTGCGCCTCGTTCCACGCACTCTCCGCGGAGATGAAGAGGGTCTTTGACCGTGCGGTGGCCGGCCGGGAGGCGGCCAGAAAACTAGCCGACCTGAAGCAGGGAAGCTCCTCGGTGGCGGATTACTCGATTGAGTTTCGGACCCTGGCGGCGGAGTGCAAGTGGAACGAGGAGGCACAGTGGGATATGTTCCTGCATGGGCTGTCCGACCGTGTGCAACGCGAGATCTACCTGCTGGACCTGCCTCCTCAGCTCAACGGGCTCATCGACCTGGCTCTGCGGGTGGATGCTCGCATCAACCAGCGGGACCAACACCTTCATCCCATCCGCATCCACGGCGGCGTTGGGCCGAGGGACAGCCTGGAGCAGAGCACGGTTGGACCCACCAACGATCCCGAGCCCATGCAGGTAGGGAGAGCCCGGCTTTCCCGGGAGGAGAGAGAGAGGCGGAGGTCCCAAGGACTCTGCCTTTACTGCGGCGGCCGTGGACACTTCCTACACTCGTGCCCGGTAAAGGAGCAAGCCCGATAGTAAGGTTGAGGCTACTATCGGGTGGGATCTCCGCCGGGAAGTCCTCATCATCCACTCTCCTTCCGGTAAGGCTGAGATGGGCCAACAGCACGCACACCTGCCAGGCACTTGTGGACTCCGGGGCCGAGGGAAACTTCATGGACATTCACTTAGCACACAAACTTCACCTTCCCATCTCGTCTCTTCCTCATCAGATCTCGGTCAGTGCTCTCAATGGTCAACAGCTCCCCAACATCTCCCTCTCCACTGGTCCCATAACCCTCATCACCTCTGGCAACCACGTTGAGACTATCCCCTTCCTCCTTATGGACTCCCCTGTCGCCCCAGTGGTGTTGGGTCACCCTTGGCTCGTCAAACACAATCCTCGTGTGGACTGGGGCTCCAACACTATTTCCATGTGGAGCGTGTCCTGTCACGAGTCCTGTCTTGTTTCTGCCTGTCCGTCTGTGTCTGTTTCTGTGTTACAGGAGAAGGCGGCGGATGTATCAAACGTGCCTGCGGAGTATCTGGACCTGAAGGAAGTGTTCAGTAAGTCTCGGGCTGCTTCTCTCCCTCCGCATCGTCCCTATGACTGTGCAATAGATCTAGTGCCAGGTAAGTCTCCGTCTAAAGGCAAACTTTACTCTCTTTCTGTACCAGAGAGGGAGGCCATGGAGAAATATATTTCTGATTCTTTAGCAGCCGGATTCATCCGACCTTCCTCTTCTCCCGCGGGGGCGGGATTCTTTTTTGTGGGTAAGAAGGATGGTTCTCTGCGACCTTGTATTGATTACCGGGAGCTGAACAACATCACGGTAAAGAACACCTACCCTTTGCCGTTGATGTCTTCAGCTTTCGAGAGGTTGCAGGGAGCATCCATTTTCACAAAACTGGATTTACGTAATGCCTATCATTTGGTTCGCATCAGGAAGGGGGATGAATGGAAAACCGCTTTCAATACCCCCAGGGGGCACTTTGAATATTTGGTTATGCCTTTTGGGCTTTCCAACTCCCCAGCGGTTTTTCAGGCACTCGTCAATGACGTGTTGAGAGACATGGTTGATCAGTTCATATATGTCTACCTGGATGACATATTGATTTTTTCTTCGTCTCTCCAGGAACACGTTCGGCACGTCAGACGAGTGCTTCAGAGGCTGCTAGAGAATGGGCTTTTTGTCAAGGCGGAGAAATGCGAATTTCACGCACAGTCTGTCTCTTTTTTAGGATACATCGTCTCTTCTGAGGGAATGCGCATGGATCCTGACAAGGTTAAGGCTGTGATGGATTGGCCAAGTCCAGATTCCCGTAAGGCCCTACAGCGGTTTCTGGGGTTCGCCAATTTCTATCGGCGGTTCATTCGCAATTTCAGCCAGCTAGCCGCACCTCTGACTGCCTTGACCTCCCCCAGAACGACGTTCAGGTGGTCGGACACAGCTGAGGCTGTGTTCTCCAACCTCAAGAGTCGCTTCGTTTCGGCTCCCATCCTTGTCGCCCCTGATTCCACACGTCAGTTCGTGGTGGAGGTCGACGCGTCAGAGGTGGGGGTAGGAGCAGTTCTATCTCAGCGCGCGTCCTCAGATGACAAGATGCATCCTTGCGCGTTTTTCTCCCATCGTTTATCACCTGCCGAACGAAACTATGACATTGGTAACAGAGAGTTGTTGGCCGTCAAGTTAGCGTTGGAGGAGTGGCGTCATTGGTTAGAAGGGTCGGGGGTACCTTTTATCGTTTGGACCGATCACAAGAACCTTGAATATATTAGATCTGCCAAAAGACTCAACTCCAGACAGGCTCGGTGGGCACTTTTTTTCGGACGTTTTGACTTTACTCTCTCGTACCGCCCGGGTTCCAAGAACATCAAACCCGATTCATTATCTCGTATTTTTGATCCATCCGAACGCCCGGTTACTCCCGAGTGTATTTTACCCGAGAAAGTAGTTATCTCCACACTCGTATGGGAGGTCGAGTCGAAGGTCAAGACGGCCTTAGAAGGGGTAACGCCTCCGCCCGGTTGCCCACCGAATCGTTTGTTTGTGCCGGAGGGGTCACGGTCCGACGTTATTCGATGGGGTCATTGCTCCAACGTGGCTTGTCATCCAGGAGTAAGTCGCACTAGCTACTTAATTAAGCAACGATTCTGGTGGCCATTAATGGCTCGCGACATTCACGATTTTGTTTTGGCTTGCTCAGTTTGTGCCACCGCTAAGACGTCTAACCGACCTCCTGATGGGTTACTTCGACCGCTGTCTGTCCCTTCAAGACCCTGGTCCCATATAGCGCTAGATTTTGTCACCGCCCTCCCGCCCTCTAATGGCATGACGGTTGTTTTAACCGTAGTGGACCGGTTCTCGAAGGCGGCACATTTCATCCCCTTGCCCAAACTACCCTCAGCCAAGGAGACAGCGGTCACGGTCATTGATCACGTCTTTCGGTTACATGGCCTCCCGATGGACGTGGTTTCTGACAGAGGTTCCCAGTTTGTGTCCAAATTCTGGAAAGAGTTTTGTAGATTATTAGGGGCCACAGTCAGTCTGTCTTCGGGTTATCATCCCCAGAGCAATGGTCAATCTGAGCGAGCCAACCAAGACCTGGAGAGAATGTTGCGATGTTTGGTCTATAAGAATCCTTCGTCCTGGAGTCATCAACTCTCTATGGTTGAGTACGCACATAACTCGTTGCCAGTGTCATCCACGGGCCTCTCTCCGTTTAAGTGTAGCTTAGGATACCAGCCACCTATCTTTCCGAGTCTGGAACCCGAAGTCGCGGTCCCCTCCGCTCACGCCTTCGTCCAGAGGTGTCACCGCACATGGACTAGAGCCCGTGAGACTCTGCTCCAAGTGGGGGCGCGCACCAAGGCTAAAGCCGATCGCCACCCGTCTAGGCCACCCGTATACGTCGCTGGTCAAAAAGAGTGTGGCTTTCTACTAAGAACATTCCTCTCCGCTCCGTGTCTAATAAGCTTGCCCCTAAATTCATCGGCCCGTTCACTATCACCAAGATTATTAGTCCGGTGACAGTCCGCCTCAACCTTCCTCCAGCGTACAGGAGAATTCATCCCGCCTTTCATGTGTCCAAAATAAAACCCGTGTTTCATTCTCATCTTAATCCGCCTGCCCCGGTTCCTCCCCCGCCGCGACTCGTAGATGGGGAACCTACGTATTCGGTACATCGTATCCTGGACTCGAGACGGAGGGGACGCGGGTTCCAGTACTTGGTGGACTGGGAGGGTTACGGTCCGGAGGAGAGGAGTTGGGTACCTGCTCGAGACATCCTGGATCACTCCCTCATCGATGATTTCAATCGACAGGTAGGGTCGTCTGGGAACGCCAGGAGGCGTTCCTAGGGGGGAGGGTACTGTCACGGTTGGTAGATCCGCTGTCTCATTCTAGTCTGTGTGTTCATGTGTGTGTGTGAGTGTGTGGGTGTGTCTCAGTTCATTCATTGTTTCATGTGGGCGTTGTCACTGATCATCCTGATCAGCGGCAGCTGATTGTAATTATCACAGCCTATTTAATGCCCTGTCTTTCGTCTTATGTTTGTCAGATCGTTGTTTGATGAATCCCTGTCTGCGTGCCTGCTCCTGTTTATTCCCTCGTGTTTCGCCTGCACTGCACTGCACTGCACTGGACTGGACTGGATTATTCACCGCCGATCTCACCACGGATTCTTCACCGCCGATCTCACCACGGATTCTTCACCTGCATTCTCACTGTGGATCGCCTGTCTCAGCCCCTGTGTCACGCTCTCCTGTTTGCTGTGTTCCTGGCGATCGCATCAAGAAGAATACGTTGTCTGTCATTAACCTTGAGTATTTGTTACCCAATAAATACATTGTGCACTCGCACTTGTTTCCTATCAGTTTGTCGTTACAATTACACACAGATAACGTGGTAACAGTGGAATCACCTTTTTACTCCAAAAAAGCCAGGAATAAAAACATTCTTGGCAATTGTGGCTTTATTATATAATTAGTTAAATAATAATTTATGTTATAATTTATGTTATAGGCCTAATCTAAGTTATATAATAATTATATAGGCTATTACTTTGTACCAATTAGCCTACTAAACTAATGCTCGGACACACTCGGTCTCTCTCGCGCACTTTTGGTCTCTCTCGCGCACTATCGTTCGCTCGCGCAGTTCGTTTCGCTTTTGTCCAGTCCGGCACCTCATATCGAAGATGTGTGGCGAGTGACTAGCCGCAGCCGCAGGTGTGTTGTTGTGTGGAATCTGGAGCGCGGCGTGGCGGCAGCCGGGTGGTGGGCGTACCCAAAACTAGGATAGGAAGCGGCAGCATTGCTGATACTTTTTTAGCTCAAATCACACACAAAATAGGCAGAAATTACATAAATTGTGAACGTCAGACTTATAACCATTTTCGTTCCATCTCGTCTCGTCAACGAAAACTCGAAAACGTCTTGTCATGTTTTAGTCACCTTAGAGCCATTAGTAATCGTCGCGTTATCGTCGTAAAAAAAGGTGCGTCAACGAAATCATTTCGTCATCGTTGACGAAAACAACATTGCTGCAGACTTTAGCTTATAGGACAGTTTTGCATGTTAAAATATTTTATGGTTTGATTTTTCAGTATGTGAGTTAATTTCTTTTATTCTTCCCTCTTTCTGAGAACATCTCAGTGACTGGCAGCCGTCGACTGAGTCGGCCCTGATAACCTGTTAGTGGACAGTGGAAATACGCACTGATCCCAGATGATGTCCCTCCGGCAGAGGCTTTACCCCAGATCCCGGATTTACCAGCCCATCCCGGATCTCCTGCTCCGCTCAATAAAAGTCTACAGAATAACTGTTTTCTTCCAATCTGTTTTATGTACACTGTTAATGTACATAATAATTTCCTTATTACATTTACAAGTTATAACTTGCATTACAAAAATAATTTCAAAACATTACAATTACAAAAGTACATTTTTTTTTTACAAATTATAACTAACATAAAAATAATGTATACGATTGTTTAAAGCTGCAGTCTGCAGTTTTTCCTCTTTGTCGCCATCTCTGTTCGAAATCTGCAACTGCAGTTATTCATGGAATTATCAACTTTACGTGGGTTGTGCCTCGGCACGGCACAGTGCGGATGAATGCGATGTTTTGAGGAGAATGTGCGGCTGTCAGTCGGTGTGGATAATGGCATTCGCAATCACAGATCCTACTTTTTGGAAATATTAACAACTTAAGAATTTTCACTGGAAAATGAGTAAGTAAGATCCACTTTTGTTCTGACCAAAAAAGCATTGCAGTAAATTGCGCTGATTATATCAAGTCAAACTGTGCAAATTATACTTTGTAGGGCTGTCACTTTTGTGAAAAAATCCTGTTCGATTTTTGAGACATAAGTGTTCACTGAATCGATTGTAAAATCGATTTTCCACGTCTAAAGATGTTTCCATTTTAAACGCAAAATATGGGCAAATCCACGGACAACGAACAGGCATTAGGACGAACGTAAAGAGGGCGCTTGAGACGCGCACAAGTCTGCAATATTTCTGATGATTTATTGGCGTGAAGTTTCGTACACAGTGACAAACATGAGTGCAACATTCTCCAAAAACAATAAGCAGAGTGGACTGCCATAGCATAAATGAAAAACATTACCTCAGTCTTCAACATGGCTGTGTTTACGATTAGAAATGTCAAACAAATACATAGCCTACGTAGGCGATTGTAGACCGGAGCCCAAAATTTGTATCTGAATGCATGAGACTTTCTGAATACCGGCAGAATTCACAGATTTGTAGTAAAAAGAGACGCATTATGCAGAAAGATAATTTGCTGTTGTGTGTGTGTCAGAGCCTGCTCTTGCTGTGTGACGCGCGTTCGCTGCGGGCGTATCGTGACGAGCTGGACGCGCTCCGAGAGAAGGCCATTAAAATCGATTCCCTATTTTCGTTTTCGAAACTTGCGTTGGTTGGTCCAATCCATTGTGCAATCGATTTTCGAACGTAAAGTGACAGCCCTAATACTTTGTTCTCAAATCGTTAACAACATCAGCATTGTGTGACATTTAATGCCCTTTTGATGTTTGTCCTTGTTTTCGCATGGGCCGGTTGCAGTGTCTTTATTTCTGTAGCCACTCCGAAGTCTTTTGCGTTTTACAATGGGTGAATCTCCAGTCGTCACTGGTGATTGTCGTTTGAAACATTCTGGATCCGCCATAAGTTTAATTATTTCAAGTGCTGTGAGAAAATGCTATAAATCTCCATCTCCAACATCCTCACACACAATATAGCCTACTAGCCGAGACACCTTCTTTATGTGTTCAGATGTGACGTAATGACACAAAGACATGCTCGAATTTCCCGCAGAAATCCACCAGTACCACTGGAGTTAAAAACATTATTACAAGCTTACCGTTCTGATAATCTCCTGAGGGTTGTGGTCTGTAGCTGGCTTCCTCTTCATGCTAGCCTGTATTCTCTCTCTCTCTCTCTCTCTCTCTCTCTCTCTCTCTCTCTCTCTCTCTCTCTCTCTCTCTCTCTCTTTAGAGCCCTAAAAATCATGCTTTTTTTTTTTTTTTTTGTAATTCAAGTTTTTATTCTTTTCATCCAGTACATGACAATACATGTATCAATACTGCTTGCAAGGCCAGAAATATTACAGTGGTTGAACTTAACAGAAGTAGATGTATTAACAAATGGTCAGAGAAAATAAATAAATGAAAATTACATTGATAATAATAATAATGAAAAAAAAAAAATATATATATATATATATATATATATATATAAAATAATAAAAAAAAAAAAATATATATATATATTGTTTCACATGTAAAGACAGCGTCACAAAGGACCAAAAATCTTCCCAAACAGGAATATCCACCGGGACCCCTGCTTTGTTCTTATTATGTAGTTTGCAAAGCAAACGTTCGTATGAAGCTGTCCTGGTCATTATGTTGACCCATTCTTTTAACTCTTGGGTTTCTGGAGTTTTCCAGTGTTTCAGGATGACTCTAGCCGTCACAGAGACCCCCACCATAATTACTGCAAACTCTCCCTTTGAAGTATTTGGCATCTGTTCCCTGTCTCCTAATAGACATAACCTTGGTAATAACGGTATTGTTGTTCCAAGCCATTTGCTCAAAATATTTAAGGTTTGTTGCCATAAAGGTTGAATAATTGGACATTCCCAGATACAATGAATAAAAGTACCTCTATCCTTTTGACATTTCCAACAAACATCATTATTTGTCAGACCCATTCTATTGAGTCTAAGAGGTGTCAAATAAAACCTATGTATGATTTTATACTGTGTAAATTGTCCTCTAGCCTCTCTTACATATTTGCCTGTGTTTGACAAAATTCTTTTCCACTCTTCGACCCCAATTACAATCCCAATGTCCTTTTCCCATATCGTCTTTAAATTAGTGCAGACATTGCTGAGCACCTGGTTGGTTGTCCTATAAAATACGGAGGCTTTTTGTTGGGGATGAGGAAGTGTTAGGAAGTCCAAGATATGGTTTCCGTCTGTGTGCTGAATTTTCGTGGAAACACAATTCCTAATTTGAAGATATTTCCAAAAGTGATCTTTCCCCTTTAAATTATACTTCTGTACAAGATTATTATAAGACATAAATACACCCTTTTCAAACAAATCTGACACAGTACACAAGCCGTTCATATGCCATTTCTTCCAATATATGGGTGATTTCCCAATACAAATAGTAGAATTATACCATAGGGAAGAGTATGGTTGTTTACATTGTGATAATTTATGCATCTTGTGAATCTTCGCCCAAACCTCTCTTGAGTGCTTCATGATAGGATTTGTAGTTGTGTCTAAACACTGAGACAAGTGCTCGATAGGGTTGTATGGCCGTGACAAGGTTTTCTCAATAGTAACCCAGTCTAATTGAGCATTATTGTTCCAATGCTTGGCCAATTTGGCCATTTCAAAAGATATCTGATAGAGCCGAGGATCTGGTAATCCCAACCCTCCCTTATCACGGGATGCAGATAATTTGTTAAACTTTATCCTAGGCCTTTTCCCATTCCATAGAAAATGTTTAACCATTATATCATATTGGTTAAAGATCAACTGTGGTATTAAAAGCGGCAGCATCATCAGCACATAGTTAATTTGAGGGGAGACCACCATCTTAATTATATTTACTTTTCCCCATAAAGTTAGCTGAATTTTTCCCCATTTATCTAAGTTATTTTTTATGTTTTGTAGAAGTGGTGCCAGATTTAGGGTAGGAATCTCTTCCAACTCCCTACATATCTTTATACCCAAATATTTTATTCCTCTTGGGATCCATCTAAAGCCAAATTTAGTTACCATATTTGCGTTGCATATTCCGGATATAGGCGTAGCTTCCGACTTTGTCCAATTTATTTTATATCCAGACACTTTGGAATAGGATTGAACTGTCTCCATTAGGTGGGGTAAGGACTTATCTGGATCTTTTACCATGGCCAGAATGTCGTCGGCATATAAAAATAATTTGTGCTCTTTGTTGCCTCCCTGTACGCCTGAAATGTTTGCATTAGCCCTAACAGCAATTGCCAATGGTTCCAGTGTGATATTAAACAATAGTGGCGATAGCGGACACCCCTGTCTTGTCCCCCTAGTGAGGTCAAAAGATGGAGAAACTTTACCATTGGTGATCACGCATGCCTTAGGTGTCTTATATAATGTTTGAATCCACTTTATGAAGCAGGGCCCAAACCCAAAATTGGCCAAAGTTGTAAATAGAAATTCCCATTGAACCCGATCGAACGCCTTCTCTGCGTCAAGTGAGAGGGCAACAATTGGGTCAGTCTTTTCTCTGTTTAGCCAAATTAGATGGAGTAACCTTCTCATGTTATCCGTTGATGACCTGTTCATCATAAATCCAACTTGATCAGGGTTTATAATGTTGGATAATACCTTTTCTAAACGTAACGCAAGAATTTTGCTCAGGATCTTGCAGTCTACATTAATCAAACTTATTGGACGAAAATTTGAGGGTTCAGTTGGATCCCTATCTTTCTTAGGAATCACTGATATTAGAGCATCGTTAAAAGAAGAGGGAAGAAATCCAGTAGCATATGCCTCATTATATACTTCTGTTAAGGTGGGTGCAAGTAAGTCTATATACTGTTTATAATACTCAACCGGGAGCCCATCTAACCCTGCTGACTTTCCATTCCTCATAATAGATACAGCTTTTTTTACTTCAAGTTCTGTTATTGGGCCTTCTAGCATATTCATCTCCTCTGAGGACAATTTAGGCATTTTGAGTTTGGAGAAAAAACTATCCAATTCTTCTTGTTTAGGACTAATATCAGCTGTATATAAATCTTTGTAAAACTTCTGTAAAACATCATTTATCTCCTTAGTTGACGTTACTACTCTGTTTCCTTTCTTAATAGCTGATATCAAATTACATGTATTTTTTTGCTTCAGCTGTCTAGCGAGCAATTTACCAGTTTTCTCCCCTTCCTCATAGAAAGTCGTTCCCAATCTGAATAAGGCATATTCCACCTTTTTATTATAAATTTCCTAGAGTTCAAATTTAAGTTTACAAATATCTTGATATAATTGATTTGAGAAACATTGGGATAATTGTTTTTCATGATTCTTAATTTTGTTGTCTAATTCCTGTATTCTGTCCCGATCCTCCCTTTTCCTTTTAGAAGCATAACCTATCATCTTCCCTCTAACATATGCCTTAGATGCTTCCCATTCAGTTGCTCTTCTATCAGTACTACCAGTATTAATTTCGAAGAAAGACTGTAAATCTTCTTTTAACGATGAACTAAAGGCCTCATGAGACAAGGGGTAACAAAATAAATTAAAGCCTAAATAGTATGTTAAAAGCGTATTTTAGTTCATCTTCAGTGTGTCTCAAAATAGCACAGTTGAGTACACTAAGATGATCTTAAGTTTATATTAAGCAGTACTAAAGGTAAGCTTTTAGTATATTAAGTGCAAAATAAGTATGTCGAAAATAGAGCACTTTAAGTACATTATGGCAGTGTATTATGGAAGTGTAATAAAATGTATTTTAGTGCACTTTTTTTAATCTAGGAATACATTCTAGGTATAATTTGTAAATAATTTAATATTATTATTATTATAATTTAAATAGTTTATTATTGTATTTAAAGATGGTTTCAATTATACTAAAACTGGTAACGAAATACATTTGTTAAAAATATGAAATAGTATATTAAAAATACACTTCAGTTTATCTTCAGTGTGTCTCAAAAAAGCACAATTGAGTACACTAAGATGATCTTAAGTTTATATTAAGCAGTACTAAAGGTAAGCTTTTAGTATATTAAGTGCAAAATAAGTGTGTCGAAAATAGAGCACTTTAAGTACATTATGGAAGTGTATTATGGAAGTGTAATAAAATGTATTTTAGTGCACTTTTTTAATCTAGGAATACATTCTAAGTATAATTTGTATATAATTTATTATTATTATTATTATAATTTAAATAGTTTATTATTGTATTTAAAGATGATTTCAATTATACTTAAAGTGGTAACAAAATATATTTTTTAAAAATATGAAATAGTATATTAAAAATACACTTAAATTCATCTTCAGTGTGTCTCAAAAAAGCACAATTGAGTACACTAAGATGATTTTAAGTTTATATTAAGCAATACTAAAGATGAGCTTTTAGTATATTAAGTGCAAAATAAGTGTGTCGAAAATAGAGCACTTTAAGTACATTATGAAAGTGTATTATGGAAGTGTACTAAGTGCACTTAAATAAAATGTATTTTAGTGCACTTTTTTTTCACCTGGGAACAGTGAGGTGTTTAATCTCCATCTGCCATTTCGCTCTTTGTCACAATTAATATCAATGCCTAACGTCACGGCAGCATGATCTGATAAGGCAATAGCATTTATTTTACAGTGTGTTACATGCTTTGTCATTGTATTTGAGATCAAGAACATATCAATTCTGGAGTGGGATTTATGACAATGTGAATAAAAGGTGTATTCCCTCTCGCGTGGATTCACAAGACGCCAAATATCCACTAATCCATTATCCTCACTCATCATATGAATTGCTTTTCTGTCTTTAGGATATGTTTGGTCACTACATTTACTTTTATCTATAAAAGCATCCCACACTTGGTTAAAATCTCCGGCTAGTATTATTTGGTCATCCATTTCCCCTAAATTCTTATTTAATTCATAGAAAAAATGAGGATCCCCTATATTTGGAGCGTAGATGTTACATAACACCACAGCAGTACCATTTATCATGGCCTGTATACACACCATTCTCCCTTCACCATCCCTGACCTCACCAGTCAGAACAAAATTTAGCTTCTTATTCACTAGTATGGCGACCCCATTCCGCTTACTGGAAAAGGAGCTATGAAATACATGTCCAACCCACCCATACTTCAGTTTTAGAGCCTCCTCCCCTTTAAAGTGTGTTTCCTGAATAAATGCAATATCCACCTTATTATGTTTCAAATATGTCATAACTTTGCCTCTTTTTATAGGACTCCCACAGCCTTTTATGTTCCAAGACACACATATTATATGATTCCCCACCATAGTGCACTATGAAGTATCGACATCAGGAGAAAGGGAGAAAATAAAATAAAATTAATTCCAACCACAAAGGAACCCACTGTTGTATATTTATAGACCTTCCTGCCTAGCAAATACAATAACACATTTTTAGTAGTAAACTTTGTCATGACCGAACCTTTTTTCATGAAAAATTTGAAAAAAACATAACGAACACCGTTAAGTAACTTAAAATGCTCCCTTAAAACAGAACCCGGGAGCTCTGACCAGTCCCTGGTCTCTAAACCAAAGCCTGAAAAAAAAAAAAAAAAAATTGTTGCAAATATAACACGCAACAACGAAAAATAACTCCTATTGGTCCGTGGGGTACCCCCCATGCAGCTCATAATGTCACTGTCCAGCTGCACGCTGCTCGGGCAGCATACCATAAAGCTCAAAACCCACTCGTGTTTAATTTCCACCCATGGTTGACTTTTATATAATCCTCATCGTCCAAACGCATCACTGTCTTATAAGGGCATACAGCGTACCTGTTTATGACCCATCACTGCGTAAGGTGCTGATGAAACGCTCCGCTTCCTCCGTGCTGGTGAAACTACGGTTTCTACCTTTCCAAGTAAATCTCAAGGTAGCAGGGAAAGCAAGCGTGTATCTCACGTTTAGCTGTTGAAGCGATTTCTTGGCAGGCAAAAAGGTCTTTCTTTTTTCAGCCAGCTCCTTCGTCATGTCGGGAAACACGGATAACTTAACATCCTCCCACTCGATTCCCCGGTGCTCCCGCGCGGCTCGAAGTACCTTTTCCCGCGCTGACTGCCTCAAAAACCTGATCAGCACCGGTCTCGGTGGTTGATCCTCACTCGGCATGGGAGCCAGTATTCGATGGGCTCTCTCAATTTCAAAATCGCCCTCCATGTCGATCCCCAGGCCTTCACTCAAAACTTTCTTCACACATCTCTCCAAGGTGCCGTTCGTTCCATACTTCTCTTTCAGCCCCACAAGTCTTACATTATTCCTCTTACTATGGTTTTCAAGCATTTGAACACGATCCCACAAAACGTTTATCTTCTTTTCTTTAGCATCTTTATCTGTCGCCAACCTCTCTGTCACATCCTCCATTTGTGAGATACGGCCCTCCGCTTCCTCCATTCGAACTTGCAGCCCGTTCACGGTATCTTTTAGCTCCGTCATCGTCTCTTTAATGGCGATTGTGTCCGCTGCCACTGCCTGAAGGGTCTTACTCATTTTAGTAACTTCAGCAAAAACTTTCTCTAGGCTCACTTTAGCATCAGTCTGCTTTTCGGGCGGACTCGAAGCTGCCTTAGTGTCCGTTAAAGGTGGGGTCTGCCTGGTCGCCATGCGGTTTGCTTCTTTGAAATATTTGGATGTTGTAGTCATCGTGATACAATCAAAAACGTGATCAAGTTCTTAGCATCCGGATCATAAACGTTTTCAAATTATTTTTTTTAAACACAATGTCAACTACTTCGTCATAAATTATCAAATTATTACCGAGTGGGTAGGAGCTTATCTAGATAGCCGCCATCTCGCTTGAGGTACACACGTGACTCAAGATCATGCTTTTTAAAATAACTAATGACACACAATATCTCTACATTAACACACATGTTGCTTCTACTTGCATTAACATATTTCCTGCGTGCATTAATTGTTACATCATTTACGTCAATTGCTTTATATACCTGCTTTTTGTGTTTGTGTCAACTATTGGCATTACTATTGCGTCACTATTGGCATTAGAAATACACACATTTTTTCTTGTACATTTTATTCGTTTTCTACCTTTCTAGACATTTAATTCCTGTCTGTCTTCATATTTGGCAGTTACACACATCAATGCTCTTGTCCCCCAGAGCCCATATTCACACACACACATAATGCAACGTGCGTCATCTTTAAGGATGTGGTATACACACAGTGCACAGTTTGTGTTTTTGCCACCTTATTCCTATTGCTGACACACTAAACTGTCACGCACAGCACAATTATTTACACTGACACACGAGAGCAAAACCTCTTCTCAAGTCTCCAAAAGCCTAAACACATTTTCTGCTTTACACACTTTTTGCAATTCAAAATGGCACTTTTTAAACACACTGAACACGGTTCTGCATAAGACACAACAATCTGACATAAAGTCACATGATTGCCATTTCAAAACTCAGCGATTCAAAATGACACTCCATGATCTGATTGGCCGATACATGTGTCACCTGACCAAACACCTCAATGCTTAACTGTTAACACTTCATCTTTTTCAGTTTACTGGTTTTTGTGAGCATATTTGTGTTCAGTCCAGTGTAAATATTTCTGCTGTGCATATTATGTTGCACTGACTTTTTTTGGTGAAAAATAAAAAATGTTTCAACAGCATGTGTGTGTGTGTCTGCAAATATTTCTGTGCATGTGAACAATCTGAAGAATTTCTACAATTTGAACTATTTTAGTATTATGGCGAAGCACACTAAAGATGAGAGTGCTCTTCATTACGCCCAACAGTGTGTAGTTGGTCAGACAAGAATCTGCTAATATGAATGAAGTGCCATATCGTGCAAAAGTTTGATTTTGATAATGCTATATGTAGTTTTGGAAATGTTGTTTTGAATTTATTGCACCAGTGTCTTAGACTATGTTGTAGTGTGTGTGATTGTGAGGGCTTGTGTGTGTGTCTGAGGGCAAAGTTTGGTTTTTCAGCAAGAGTGAATGGTTTTGAGTGTAGAGCTTCATTTTGACCTGAAAATAGGATGTTTGGGGAATTGGGTGAGATGTTATGGATTTGTGTTTCCAGTTTTGAGAATACAAGGCATAGTTTCAAGAAATGTGTTTAAGCAATCGAGAAAAACTGTAATAATCCTCAGAAAAACAATAGGGCGTTCACCCTTTCAGGGCTTGGGTCCTAATTAGGGCACAAAGAACACAAGCAAAAAACAAGAGAATAGTTTCGGTTCCTGTATCCGATCTATCTATAAAAAAAGCCCCTACACAGTTTTTCTGCCTTTTCTCCTATTATTACCATTAATAAGGATGTGCACAAGTTCTGCAAAGTTGATGTTTTTTTGTTACTAAATTAAACTTTCTACAAAAAGTCACGAGTCAAATGGGGACTTATGGGGATAATTATGAAAATGTCATTAGAAAAACTATTTGGTTGTTCCGAAAACACTTAAAAACTTCAGTTAAAAGATAAAATGGCAGTTCATGATAAATTCTTAATTTCCTTTAAGTGCATTTACTAATTCTTATAATAGGTTTTAGAAGAAAATCACTCTGAAACTCGTTGTGGAAAATCACAATGGTTTTGTTTTATTAACAAAGTACAGAATAAAAGTCAACATAAAACAAACACAGTAGTCTTCACCACGAGATTCTTGTGTGTCTCACAATTGATCTTCTTCTGAAATCACAGGGTTTTCCTCAGCAAGAAGCATTTGTAATAGCTGGGACCCAAGAATAGACTTTTGTCCACTGTAGTGGACATTATATTTTAGTGAATTTCTCTGACATCATACATGTCACATGACACGACCGGTGTGAGCTGTAAAGAGCAGATTCAGGGCTTTTCAGAGACACCAAATGTTTGGAGGTTTCACCATGAAAACAACTTCTCCTTGGTCTTTAAAAATGCCTGACATTAATTTTGTGATCAAATGTAGGAAATATTATAATATATTGTAATTATAATTTAAATTGGACTACTTTTCAAATTGTATTTCATAAACCAACATCTCAGGAAAATGTTAAGGGGTTTCAAATAAAAAAATGACTTTCTGTTCCAGAACAGGGCATTGATTTCATACGTGTAGAGGACATCAGGACTTACATCATGTTTATCAGGCATTCTGGGAGACACGAGTGAATATGGAAATAAATTATACATCAATATTCCTATGAAATATAAGATATTATTATTAAAATGTTGCTAATTATTACTCCAATTATTACACTTCTTTTTTCATTAAATGTTGCTCCAAGAACACATTAATGTGCAAATTAGATACAGTGTATAGATACATTGCATTGAATGGGAATATTAATTTATAGCCATTTTACCCACATATTGCATAAAGTAAAATGGTGTATCAATTCATTCCGTTATTTCTTTCATAACATAGTTGCCTTTGGCTTGCTCAGTTGGGGATATTTGGGAATATTTAATTTAATTAATCAATCAACGATACTATTGATCAGCATTACCAAACGTGGACGTTCCACTAGAAACAAACATTGATGTATTGTTTGAATTTATTACTGTGAAGCTGCTTTGATACAACCTATGTTGTGAAAAGCGCTATATAAATAAACTTGACTTGACTTGACATAGTTGAGAATAATCTTTATACAAATTTTGGTTAAAAAAAAAATCCTGAAACCCCCAAAGTTTATTGGTGATTGAAAAAAAATCCCATTGTTTTTACCTTTACATATAATTTCATGTCATTTTATTTTTTAAACAACTTAGTCCTGGCGTCCACTACAGAGGACATAGCATAACCTATGAATAAAATATTATTTTTCAAAAATGTTTTTTTTTTTTTTTTTTTTTTTTTTACCATTTGTTTATTGTGCTCTAAACAGTGTGATGACATGGAAAAAACTAAATTCAAAAACCTTTTTTTTTTTCTGGGTCTCAGGAGGATATAAAAAAATACAGCATTTTTTAAAACAGTCATACAGCAACAGTCAGCTTCTCCCCTCGGGTTTCAGACCTGAGCTCGTCTGACCTCCTCTTCCTGTAGGTTTCATGACAACAATTTCTGCCAGAATGCACATTTCCTGCCATCAGTGTAAATAATATCAGGACTTGTAATCTTCGTTCCCAGGATCTTTTCCTTCTGTCTGTTCCAACGGTTAGAACTGATCTGGGAAAGGTGTTTGAGTTTGCTGCTCCCGCTACATGGAAAGAGTTACAGAAATCCATGAAACTTGATAAGCCGGTGTAAGGCCCGTGAAATTGGTCCAATATGCCGGTCCGCCAATACACAGGGAAGGTTATCACGTGTTCTGTCCTTACTCGTGGAAAATATTGGTTGGTTAAATTTACAATACATTTAGTTATGTATTCTCTCGTTAATTCATCTGACTCCATAAATGAAAGGTTTTAATAATATCTGTGCCTCACTAATAGTGAGCGAATGTTTGACTTTTCCTTTTAACCATTAAATGAACAATGAACAAGAACTGTTGCCTTTGGCTTGCTCAGTTGGGGATATTTAATTTAATTTAATCAATCAATAAATTCCTCTTGAAACAAACTTTGTTGTATTATTTTAATTTAATACTGTGAAGCTGCTTTGATGCAATCTGTATTGTGAAAAGCGCTATACAAATAAACTTGACTTGACTTGACTTGACTTGGAATAATCACATGTAACAATTTATTATGTCAGGTAAATGTATCATGCCAATTTCATAATCAATTCAAAGATAATCGATACAAAACATCAAATGCTCTGGAATAGAGAGAAGATGCAAACCCAACTTTAAGAAATACGTGAGGCGGAGAGATTTCTTTCTCTCAGCCTCACGGGCCGATCTATTTACAGGAAAGGCCCCGATCTCCCTGCTGCACTCCATTAAATAGACAGACCTCTTTCACATGTGCTAACAATAGTAAATTTGCATTCAGAGATCACACCTTCATGGGGGTGGGAGACCATTTGTCTTGAGACCACTTTCCTTTGTAAGTCAGTTATCCACTCTTAATAACCTTATTGCCTTTTGTTTTAGTTAATCTGAAATGAGACATTTGTACCAGTCGCACTGTGACATTTTAAACGATACCAAACATGAAAATACTCTGTTAATCATTCACATTAAACTATACATTTTCTTGGGTGAATTCAGGTGATCATCTGAGAGAGAGAGGAGTGAGGGGAGTGGGAAAGAGATGTAGATTAGGATGACTCGGAGGTGAGATTTTCGTCTCGATGGTGCATGAGAGCCAGTTCAAATGGTAATCTCCAGAGAGGTCCTTTTGTCCTCTCAGGGCCTGGTCACCCCCGAAACAGACTGTCTGGAATTTCCTAATTTATCAATTCTTACACCGGTGTCATTGGTGGCTTTTAAGAGGAGGTTAACTGACCTGGAGTCAGCCACATCTGGCTGTAGATGTTCTGCCTGATGTGTTGAGGATTGTGGTTGACTTCTACTGTATGCTATTTGCTATTTCAGTTGTTTTATGTTGTCATTATTTTTGTGTATTTTGTGTCTGTATGTATGTATGGTTGTACCTGTCTTGGTCAGGAGACTCTTGAAAAAGAGATTTTTAATCTCAATGAGACTCTTCATGGTTAAATAAAGGTAAAAAAACAAAAAAAACAATGGACCAAGTTTTCGGACCCAGCGCTGTCAATTCCCCCACGCACGGGTACTAGCTTCAGCCCAGCCGGGCTTTGGGCCATCATAATAAAATCCTCAAAAAACAATAGGGCCTTCACCCTTTCTCCGCCCAGCTCATACATCCTCATACTCTCAAAAAATATTGAGAGGAAATTGTGACACAAACTTGTGCTTTAACTTGTAAGTTGTTAAGGAGTGGTTTCTGTAATTCATAAAGTCAAATCAAGTGATGGTTCGTGTGAATTGTTTTGAGTGTAGAGCTTCATTTTGACCTGAAAATAGGATGTTTGGGGAATTGGGTGAGACGTTATGGATTTGTGTTTTCAGTTTTGAGAATACGAGGCATAGTTTCAAGAAATGTGTTTAAGCAATCGAGAAAAACAGTAAGATGTGTGTGACCATCATATGACAGTAAAAGAGCAACACACAAACCTTAGTCTAATATGGAATTGTACTGGAATGGTAAAGAGTGTTGGGACGTGACAGGAGGGCCTCCACTCAAGGAGACAATATGATGGACACGTCTAAGAATGTTCCACATATGGTTGAAATACCATCATTGGCCTATAAAGATAACATTCTGGAGTCGAGACTATAAAGGAGAAAGGATGCCCTCCCTTCACTGTCACGCTCTGCAGCCACACTGTGTGACTGTACGACCGCTGGCCTTTTCTTGCAAGAAAATACACCTCATCAAAAACTATTGGAAATGTTTGTCTCTTATCAGTGATAGAATTTTGTTTGCCACCACTCCTCCCTGAAGGCTTTTGAGCTCAATAAGACCAGAGACCAATGAATTTTTCCCCCAGGCAGCTGGGAGCGAACAGGCTTATTCAAACCCACCCTAAAAATGTCCTTGAGGGCCACATCATTGAAGTTCACCAGGTGAGAGAGTTCACAAAACGTCTCAGGTTACGACTGTAACCTCTGTTCCCTGAGAACAGGGAACAAGACACTACGTCAGAATGACGCTATGGGGAACGCCTCAGGCGTGACAGGTGTCTGAAATCAAATATCAACTCACATCAATCATGTTGACCGGCGACAGCCCGTGAATCGTCAGCTTGATTGATTAACGCGCGACCTGGATGTATAAAGGGGAGCCTTGCACACATGACAACATCCTATCGTCTGAAGGGACTGTTGCAGGCAGGCCCCGAGGCATGGCAGGAAGACGTAGTGTCTCGTTCCCTGTTCTCAGGGAACAGAGGTTACAGTCATAACCTGAGACGTTCCCTTTCGAAAGGGAACTCTACACTACGTCAGAATGACGCTATGGGGAACGATATACCAACGCCACCATGCTAAGGGGAGTGCATGCCCTCAGGTCACACTGGGCTGTCAGTGACAGCATTCCCTACGGTCATAGCCCAAGCTAAAGGATACCACAGAAAAACCTCCACAGATTTAAATGAAGATCTACCTGGGCCAGCTCAAAGGCCTAGGACCACAATTCAAAAACTAGAAAGGGTCCCTTCTAGGGAATGTGGCTAGGGGACCCGAGGGAACCCCAGCCAGTCACTATTCAGGGGAGCGTGCCACCTGAAATGCCACCAGGCAGGCCTGACCTGGTGTCACTACATAAGACACTACAGTCTGGCCACTTCCTGTCTGTCCGAAGACAGAGCCTCAGGACACTTGCCTTAGGAAGGCATCCAACCCGAGGGACTGCGAAGCAGGCAGTGAACCACTCAGCCCGGATCTCAGAGACGGGACATCCTGAGAGTATGACTCAGCATAGTGCTTTACAACCCTTGTCAGCGAGGGGAGTTTCTCTACTCGATCCATGGATCTACCCAGTGTTTGTGTTTCAAAACACTGAGGAGGCCTGTGAGGGCCTAAAGGGAGCTTACCTCCAGGAAGGCCTGGTAGGACCTCTAACCTGGCGACCACAACATGTGGGAGCTTGTATTCAACCACAATATGTGGGGGCTTACCTTCAGGAAGGCCGGTGAGGCCTCTAACCTGGCAACCACAGCATGTGGGAGCTCATATCAGGAAGGCCGGTGAGGCCTGTAACCTGGGGACCACAACCTGTGCTTACTTGCAGAAAGGCCCTAGAACCGAAGTCTGGGCCACGTAAGAAAGGGAATTAAGCGTACAGCGCACAACCCTTACCATAAATATGGATTATAGAAAGTACATGAAAGAAAGTGCATGTACTTAGCCATTCTGAATCCAAGAAGGCCTGATGAGGCCCGTAACCTGGCGACCACAGTAAGTGGGAGCTCATTCTTAGAAAGCCCACAGTATGTGGAAGCTCACAACAATACGACTCTCATATGGAGAGGAAGCCTACTACATACACTAACACAACACTAGCTTGCTATTTTCATGAAGGCCTCTGCAGGATGAAAGTAGAGGAAGCCTGAAACATGCAGTATGTATATGGAGGCCTCAGCAATACGACTCTCATATGGAGAGGAAGCCTACAACAAATACTGACAAAAGCTAGCTAGCTGTTTGCTTGAAGGCCTCTGCAGGATGACTCTGAAAGCAGAGGAAGCCTGACACATGCAGTATGTATATGGAGGCCTCATACAATAAGTACATGGAGGCCTCAACAATACGACCCTCATATAGAGAGGAAGCCTACTACATATACTAACACAAAACTAGCTTGCTATTTGCATGAAGGCCTCTGCAGGATGACTCTGAAAGTAGAGGAAGCCTGAAACATGCAATATGTATATGGAGGCCTCAGCAGTACAACTCTCACAGGGAGAGGAAGCCTACAACATATATTGGCAATAACTAGCCACCCTAGGCTCAATAAGTATATGGAGGCCTCAGCAATACGACCCTCATATGGAGAGGAAGCCTACTACACATACTGTACTGTTAAAAGCTAGCTTATTATAAGCTATGAGAACTTGTCAATGCTAAATTAATGTCATAACCAGAAAGGCCTGGTGAGGCCTGTAACCTGGCAACCGCAGCACCTGGTGAACACAGTATGTGGGAGCTCATATTAAACCACAGTATGTGAGAGCTCATACTCAGGAAGGCCTAGTGAGGCCTATGACCTGATAGCCACAGTGTGTGGGAGCTCATTCAACCATAGTATGTGGAAGCTATATTCAGAAAGGCCTAGTGAGGCCTATAACCTGATAACCACATTCCAAGCGCTGTCCGGTTGCAAAATGGGGACTGACTGATCAAGGAGGCCTGTTAAGACCTTCTACCTGACCATCGAAAAAATCTCTAAATTTACTTTCTTACCCAAACCATTTTGCCCCAGACTCTAAAACAGGAGACAGTCTGAAAAGAAACAGAAATATGTTAATTTCACATTTTACAAAAAAGACCAGAATTACACCTGCTCTTTTTGTTCACTGCTCATCATTTTAATTCCTCAACTAAAATGCAGCCAAAACAAAAACACTGGATAACGCGATCTGGATGATAGACTGAATTACTAAATGTGTAACTTCTTAAAAGTCAGATAATATTCATTCATTCATTCAGTACTTTTATTTCAAGCAAATAGTGTGACAAAAAAAACAAAAAAAAAAAACATAATAATAATAATAATAATAGTAAGAATAATAACTTATACACGTATGCTTGAAATGGAGTGGGGAGAAGTAAAACTTATTGAACCCCACCCCAGTCTGTCAAAGAATACAAACAAAATAGCTGCTTCCTGCTTCAGCTACCTCAAAGAGAGAAGGAAAAATTGAATTATTTATATATATAAAATAAATAATAGTAATATTAATACCTCATTAAGAAACAGTATTATAGTTGCACATATGCAAAACCACACATACATACTATACATATTCATACAGATATTACCACAGGTAACAATGAATATCAAATACCAACAATGGTAGACGGAATACCACAAGGGTAAATAACAACTAGTCCAACACTCCACACAACATGAATACAATCAAACCTCATTATCATTGTAAAGGGACCAGACCTTTTGTTTGTAAAGACGTTTGAAAAGGCGAATGCTTTGACATTTCTTAAATTCAAGCCCCAAATTATTCCACAAAGTAACCCCACATACAGACATAGAAAAACTCCTCCTGGTGGAACCCGCCATTGGGACCACAAAGTTCCCAAATCCTCTCAAACAGTACGACTGCTCTTTATGAGAAAACATGTTTTGAATGTTCACAGGTAATAAATAGTGATATGCTTTAAACATGAACTGTGCATTATATAATTTTACGAGATCCTGCATTTTTAATAACTTTGATTTAAGAAAGAGAGGATTTGTGTGTTCAAAATAGGCAGCCTTGTGTATAATTCGTACAGCCCTTTTCTGTAGCAAAAAAAGTGATTGTATTACATTTTTGTAATTATTGCCCCATACCTCTACACAGTAGATTAGATATGGCTGTATTAAAGAACAATACAAGGTATGGAGTGCATTTTGATCAAGGATATGTTTAACTCTACTAATTATAGCAAGGCTTTTGGAGACTTCAGTAGTTATATGTCTGATGTGGGCATTCCAACTTAACTTATGGTCTATCGTTACACCTAAAAATTTCATGTCCTGAACATTTTCAATTTGAACTCCATCTATCTCAACCAGTTTCTGTGAAACGGCTTGATACTTTCCAAAAAACATCACTTTAGATTTATCTATTTATAATAATGGATAATTTGTTACTTTCCATCCATTTTTTTAATTTACTTAGTTCTTTGTTTATAACACTAATAAGTCGCTCCAAACTGACGTTACTATAGAAAATGTTTGTATCATCAGCAAACAATACACATTTAACCAACTGAGAAACAGTAAAAATATCATTAATGTACAAATTAAACAATTTGGGGCCCAGTACTGACCCCTGGGGGATACCACAAGCAATGTCACGACATCCAGAAGAAAACTCACCCATTTGGACATACTGTACTCTGTCGCTCAAATAACTTTTCACCCATTTCCCAGCCACCCCCCGTATTCCATATCATTCTAATTTCTTAAGTAATATATCATGGTTGATGGTGTCAAACGCTTTTTTGAGATCAATAAAAATTCCTATTGCATGTTTTTTATTTGTTAATGCCTTCGATATTTCTTCTGTAGCATCAATTATGGCCATTGAAGTGGATCTGTTGGGTCTGAACCCATATTGTCCTTCATTAATTAGCCTGTGCTTATATATGAAATTTTCTAATCGTTTGTCAAAAACCTTTTCAAGGATTTTCGAAAATTGGGGAAGGAGTGAAATGGGTCTGTAATTAGTAAAGTGATTCCTATTTCCATTTTTGAACAATGGTATGATCTTAGCAATTTTCATTTTTCTTGGCACACAGCCGTTTTTAAGTGACAGGTTACAGATATGTGTTAGAGGCTTTATAATGTCTTTAATTGTATTTTTTATTAGTACCATATTGATTGAGTGACAGTCTGTGGATAACTTGTTTTTTGATTTTTGCACAATATTCATTATTTCACACTCACTGACAGAAGAGAGGAAAATAGTATGGTCGTTTCTTTCAGAGTTCAACTCCAATTCTTGATGTGGAATTTTGGCTGCTAAATCAGGGCCAACATTTACAAAAAAAATTTTGAAATCATTTACTAATTTATTCATGTCATAGTTCTCTCCATTAGAGTCAACAAAATATTCCGGGTAATCCATTTTATTAAATCCTTGCTTAATGATACTATTTAATACTGCCCAGGTTCTTTTTATGTTAGATTTATTAGCTAGTAATAGTTTTTCATAATATTGTTTTTTCGCCATTCTCATTATAGCTGTCAATTTATTTTTGTACAGTTTGTATCTATCCTCAGCTTCTTTGGTTTTCGATTTAACAAACAATTTATAAAGGTTATTTTTCTTCTTACATGCATTCAACAGGCCTTTGGAAATCCAAGGGCATTTTAGATTTCTTGTCGGTTTACTAAATACTCTGATGGGACAGTGCTTGTTGTACAAGGAAGTAAATATTTCTATAAAATTATTGTAAGCCACGTCAGTCTGCATCTCTCCATAAATAGTGTTCCAATCTTGTGACCTTAATTCTTCATGAAACCCATTAATAGCTTCATCAGTTTGTACTCGTCTATAGTTCACATTGCAGGTTATATTACGTTTACTAACATTGCAGTCATATATGGTAAAGACTGGTAAGTGGTCGGTGATATCACAGATCAATAAACCATTAACAGTATTGTTTAAAAAGTTGTTAGTAAAGATGTTATCAATTAAAGTTGCACTGTGAGAGGTTATCCTACTGGGCTTTGTGATTGATGGAAACAAGGACATACTGTACATCCTATCAACAAATTCACAGGTAGGTTTATGTTTGTTTGAGTTCAAAAGGTCAATATTAAAATCCCTACATAAAAATAAGGGCTTATTTGTAACTTCAGAAAACAGTTTCACCATACATTCATTGAATAAGTCTACACTTGATCCAGGTGACCTATAGACACAACTTATGATAATATTCTTTTGCTTTTCATTTTTTAGTTCAATAGTTACACATTCCATCACATTATCAAGTGCTACTGACAAACTATTTACTATTGAAAACTGCAATGTTTTGTGGACGTACAATGCTACACCACCACCTGTTTTGTTTTGTCTATTGATGTAGTTGAGGTCATAGTCATTTATTTCGAAGTTGATTCCTTTGTCATCATTAAACCAAGTTTCAGATATTGCTATGACACTAAAAGAATGAACAAATGACTCTAGATAATCGCGTATTTCACTGAAATTGGAGTACATACTTCGACTATTAAAATGGATAATAGACAGTTTACCCTTTGTAATCAAGTTAGTATTATACTGTGCATTAGTATAATACTTGCAATTAATATTGGCAAAAGAAAGAAAATTATTGTCCGGGTCAATGTCTGTCTCTGTGTCATGATTATTGTATTCTGTATATCTAAACATATTCAGGTCCAGCAGTTGGAGTTCATGGATTCTCTGCAATAGTTCAGTATTATTGTCCTTTGGATTGGACATACTGTAGTTATCATAGTTCAACTAAGTCAGAGGTTACCTTGATGTATTCACGTCGGAATATGCGTTGACTCTTTACGTTCATTGATACTCGTCCAGTTCCTCCAAATGTCTCACGGTGAGAATCTTGGCCTCCTCCGCTGAGCCATTCATCTTGATAAAGATTTTACAGTTGTTTACCCATGTGTGTTGGATTTTATGTTGTTTCTTGAGGTCTCTTGCTTTCCTGGCTATTTCGGCATTCTTCTTTGTCAAGTGCTCGTTCAGGTAAACATTTGTTCCCTTGAGTTTGCGTCCTTGCTTCAACAATGCTGTTTTATTCTTCCTATTGACAAATCGGATGATGACTGTGGGCTTCTTGTTGCTCTTCCTGGGTAGAGGGTGGCATGCTTCGATGTGATCCAGGTTTAGCTCCACTCCTTTACTTTGGAGAAAGCTTTCTACCTGTTGCTCCACCGAGCGCGTCTCCAGCTCTGGCTCTTCCCCATTGTCCCCAACCACCGCGCGTGCATACGAGCGTGGTTTGATCGGTAGACCGGTGATGACCAGGTCGTTCATACGGGAGTATTGCTCGAGCTCGTTCACCCTCCACTCCAAATCCACAATCCGTTTGTCTTTGACTTCTATTTGGATGCGTAGCATTTTCACCTCCTCCACTAGGGCCAGGAGGTGTTCCTGCTGCCTCCGGACAGCAGTTACTTCTTCGAACAAAAGATCGATGGACTTTTTTACGTCCTCGTTGTTTTCTGACGCGTTTTTCCTCTGCCGACTCATACTGTGAATAAGGCGTTTGAATCAGATTTTGGGATCCGTAAATCATCAGTCCAAATACAATTTACAACCAACACTCAACGCCGTGTAAGCACGCGGCCTGACAGGAAGTGGAAGTATATACCTAGAATTAAATTCATAGAATTAAATGCAGCCATAACCACCAGACAATACTGTTTTAATACTTATTCATACGTTCTCGTAATCTACACACTGCCTCGGCAAGCACGAGAAACGAGCCGTTAAAATATATATAGCTTTCATCCCTCGAGAAGAAAGTCAACAGGTGCGAGGTTGAAACATCCGACAGCGCACGGATTTTCCTTTCTCACGCTCGCCGAGATATTTCTTAATGAACACTGCCAGCACCCTCAGGAACTGACTGTGAACGCCTCGTACCCAAACAGTATTGTTTCACAGATCGCACGCACCACAGCTCAGATGCTGAACCCTCCTCCCTCGAGAAAAGGGTCCGACGAGAGCGGAGCATCTTAAAAAACGCTCACAGTTTGCACATGAGGCTCTCTCGAAAGCCTCCCGTGCTTCACTTGCGATATTCTGAAAACAGACAAACAGTCCCTTCAGACGATAGGATGTTGTCATGTGTGCAAGGCTCCCCTTTATACATCCAGGCCGCGCGTTAATCAATCAAGCTGACGATTCACGGGCTGTCGCCGGTCAACATGATTGACGTGAGTTGATATTTGATTTCAGACACCTGTCACGCCTGAGGCGTTCCCCATAGCGTCATTCTGACGTAGTGTAGAGTTCCCTTTCGAAAGGGAACTCATAGTGGAGGTCAAGTATTCTCTAATGATGATCCACTGGAGGAAAGTTTAGAGAACCCAAGTGCAGTTTATTAAAAACAATAACAAACATGAAACAAAAACCATGGCATGAACTTATCAACAGCAGAACTACAGGGAACAATACTTGACGAAGACACAGGGCAAACAAGAGGGCTTAAATACACTGACTAATGACAAGACAAGGGACATCTGTGAACAATGATCAGACAATTAACCAATGACAAGACACATGGCAGGATCACATGACAAACAGGGAATCACATGACAGACATGGAAACATGACATGAACAAACCCAAAACGTGACACTGGGTAATTGTGTGTAACTGAGCTGAAGCTGTGCTGACTTGAGTGGACAATATTGAATGCTAGTGCTTTATACATGACAATTAACGAGTTTGTTTGCCCATAAAATCTTTAAGATATTAGGTGAAACTTATTTGGCTTGCTGTCCACTGAAGAGGGGCTCAATGAAGCAGCTTCAACTCAAGCTCTGAGTGAAGCCCCCCCCAGTGGCTAAATGTAGGATATAATAATTGAAGGGCAAGGTACCTGAGATGAAGGTGGAGTTTGGGGGGGTGGAGGGATACTGGAACAGCTGATGCTAGAGAGAGGTAAGCGGCTGCTTATATACTCAGGCTGTTGATTGAAAGATTAGATGGGCTCACTCCTCCCTAACTTACGTTTAGGAACTTCATCATGGTCTAGGCAATGAGAAATGAAGAGATTTGTGTGTAGAGTTTTGCAGTGACAGTTCAACAAATCTGACTCATGTGTCAAAACAGGGAATAGTGTTTATAGTTTAGTGAAATGGGTGTGCTTTTTGATAAATGGCATTATGGTTTTGAAATTTTAGTTCAAGAGCCTGGTTATAGTGTTTAAGCAATCGAGAAAAACTGTAATAAAATATATCAGTGGTCAGTTGAAAATGGATTCAAGTTCTCTAAAACAAAAACAGTTTGTACACACTTCTGTATCCTGCGATCCCTTTATCATGATCCAGAACTCTTCATTAATAGAGAACCGATTAACATTGTTAAGGAAATCAAGTACTTAGGTCTTCTCTTTGATAGCAAAATGACTTTCATTCCTCATTTGAAACATGTGTCTTAAAGCTGTGCATATAATGAAAGTGTTTGCGAATCATCAGGTTTTACGGCTTGCCTTGGGAGCATGTAGAACTTCAGTATAGGCTTCTAGGCTTTCATTGAAGCCAGTGAACCTTCACCTCAGAACAGACGATTGAAGCGATCACTCCAATATGCTAAAGGCAAATGAAAATAATCCAGCCTATCAACCCTCAATTTATTCACTTGTATGAGAGCAAACCTAAACGCATCAGACCTTTCGGTATTCATATTACACTTAGAGACCTTAAATATAAATTTGAACATTTTAAAACAAATACAGTTCAATTCTGTACCTCCTTGGAAATTAAAGAAGCCTGTTATCAATTTGGATTTGACTCATCAGAGGAAAGGAGTGACTCATCCAAATGTATATCGACAGCAATATTTGGACATAAGAAATCAATTCCCTTTTCACGTCATTGCATCTTAACTAAAGTGGATGATGTAGAGAAACAGTTCTTCAGGATTATCTCCAGGCCATGCTGGGCTTCAGGAGAGGAGCGAGCTGCTGAGGAAGCTCTTCATCAGGATGTTCATCAATGTCTAATTCCTCCCTCAGATATCAGACCTATTATTATTCGCTATATGTTAGATAAGTGGCGAAAGGAGTGGAACACGGGCAAGAATAATAAGCTATGTGAAATTCATCTGGAAATTTGAAACAGAATTTTAATCTCTCTTAAAACTCGATCTGATCCAGATGTCGTATAGCTCATACAAGTTTGACTCGTGCTTTTTTACTTAAAGGTGAAGACCAACTCTATGCATGTTTTGTAAGATTCCCCTCTCTGTTAAACATATTTTATTGGACTGTCCTGGGGTTAATACTAGTACAGTGCTCGTGTATGAAGTTATTTCACTTAAGGACTTTAGTTAGTTATTTAGTTATGCCTGAAAAGGTTTTGGATTTTTTATCATATGTTAATAAAAAAAATAAAAAAAGTATAATATGACTTGTTGAGTTTGTTTGCATTGTTTTTATATGATATTTGTCTTTTGGTAATTTAATTTTTGCCATTAAAATAACCTTAGATGCTGACATGAAATTCTCTCTCTCTCTCTCTCTCTCTCTCTCTCTCTCTCTCTCTCTCTCTCTCTCTCTCTCTCTCTCTCTCTCTCTCTCTCTCTCGAGCCCTAAAGATCATGCTTTTTAAAATAACTAATGACACACAATGTCTCTACATTAACACACATGTTGCTTCTAATTGCATTACAGTTTTTCTCGATTGCTTAAACACTATAACCAGGCTTTTGAACTAAAATTTCAAAACCATAATGCCATTTATCAAAAAGCACACACATTTCACTAATCTATAAACACTATTCCCTGTTTTGACACATGAGTCAGATTTGTTGAACTGTCACTGCAAAACTCTACACACAAATCCTTTCATTTCTCATTGCCTAGACCAGTGGTCGGGAACCTATGGCTCGCGAGCCACATCTGGCTCTTTGGCAAAAATCATGTGGCTCGCGAGGTCTCTCACCCTTTATCAACAAACCATCGATGAAACAATTAAAACACATCAACAGATCGGCTCTCTGCAGAAAAAGCAGCCAATTACAATTCCCTTGTTGTAGTAGCCTACAGCCTACTGAAGTTAATGAAAAGTTTATGATAATAATAATATTAAAGTTGTACCGGCAAAAGTGCGTGTGCAGTGCTGTTCGCGAGTGTCACGAGTCACCACAGCAATCAACTAACCGCTTACGTTTCTGTGGTAACCTACAGCTCCTGCACTGGGATTCAAGCTGGCGAAAACCATTCTAGAACAGCAGCGAAAATGTAAAAGTAGGCTTTATAAACTTGAATATATCATTTTATTTAAACGGGTGCTTTGCTGCGCAAAGAGACATTTCACCCGCTGGTACTTTCACTTTTGCCGCAGAGACCCTTTATGTCCTATAAATGTGTCGTATTTTTGATAATCCGTGCAGATTTCAGTTAACGATTCTGTTTAAAGTTATTAATAACAAAACATGAATGAATAAGAAAGAAAAGAACAGGATGTGCTTTATATTGAAATTAAATATTAAAAGTCGTGAAAGAGAACTGAACTATACTGACAGGATGCTGTGCGCGCGCTCCGAGCAAACACGGACAAGCACAGTAGCCTTTGTCTTCGGTTGCGCGCCTAAACGGCCAAATAAACACAGAAATATATCAAAATGCTAAGTCGAGTATTCACGTAAACACAGCAGATAGTACTGTGTGCATTCACTCTCTCTCTCTCACACACACAAACACACACGCACACGCACACGCACACAAAACAGGATTTATGCTCATCCCTTGGTAACCTCACAGTGAAAGCCCTGCACAATTAATTCCATATTGCCACTTATTTATTGTTTGCTGAATATTTGCTTGTTTTTAGTTGTCTATGGACCTAATAATTACTACTGTTGAATTTTTTATTGAAAAAAAGCACGTCTTTAATAATATATATTTTTCTACTGTGGCTCTTTTGGAAAAATGCATTATCCAAAAATGAAAAAATGGCTCTTTGGTCAAAAAAGGTTCCCGACCCCTGGCCTAGACCATGTTGTCATATAGAAAGCACTAGCATTCAATATTGTTCACTCAAGTCAGCACAACTTCAGCTCAGTTACACACAATTACCCAGGTGGAAACACTAAGAGTCAAAATTTAACACACATCAATCAGAACCTTCAATAGATATATAAAAGGGCCCAAATCAGTTTATTGCGTTTTGGAACAATGGATCCAGAAAGACATGAAGGAAGAGGGATAAGAATGAGGAGGAGGAATTAAGGGCAAGGACAAGAAGACAAGCAGTCTCAGATGAAACTCAAGTCACTCTAGTTGCCCATGTCTTTATCAATGGTATGACTATGAGGGAGGCTGGGCTACGAGTAAGGCCAAATTTGAGTCGCTTCACCGTCGCCTCGAGAACCTTCAGGGAGGAGTGGTGGCAAACACAATTCTATCACTGAATAAGAGACAAACATTTCCAATAGTCTTTGATGAGGTTTATTTTCTTGCAAGAAAAGGCCAGCAGTCGTACAGTCACACAGAGTGACACAGAGTGTGACAGTGAAGGGAGGGCATCCTTTCTCCTTTATAGTCTTGACTCCAGAATGTTATCTTTATAGGCCAATGATGGTATTTCAACCATATGTGGAACATTCTTAGACGTGTCCATCATATTGTCTCCTTGAGTGGAGGCTCTCCTGTCACGACCAACACTCTTTACCATTCCAATACAATTCGAATTCCATATTAGAATATGGATTGTGTGCTCTTTTACTGTCATATGTTGGTCACACGCATCTTACTGTAAGTAAATATTTAAAAAAAAACATTTTTTGAGGAGAGAGTAAAAAAAAAAAGAGTAAAACAGGAAAAAAAAATTTTTTTGTGTGTGTGTGTTTTCTGTGTATGAATAAAAATGTGCCAATGTATCCACTGGTTGTGTCTTTTGTGTTCATCATGTGAAAAGGTTTGTGATGGGGGGAACCACAAGCAACATAACTTTCCAGTTTTGGAAATGTTGTTTTGAATTTATTGCACCAGTGTGTTAGACTATGTTGTAGTGTGTGTGTTTGTGAGGGCTTGTGTGTGTGTCTGAGGGCAAAGTTTGGTTTTTCAGCGAGAGTGAATGGTTTTGAGTGTAGAGCTTCATTTTGACCTGAAAATAGGATGTTTGGGGAATTGGGTGAGACGTTATGGATTTGTGTTTATAGTTTTGAGAATACGAGGCATAGTTTCAAGAAATGTGTTTAAGCAATCGAGAAAAACTGTAAAATATTTCCTGCTTGCATTAATTGTTACATCATTTACATTAATTGCTTTATTTACCTGTGTCAACGCTTTTCGTGTTTGTGTCACTATCGGCATTACTATTGCGTCACTATTGGCATTAGAGATACACACATTTTTTCTTGTACATTTTATTCGTTTTCTACCTTTCTAGACATTTAATTCCTGTCTGTCTTCATATTTGGCAGTTACACACATCAATGCTCTTGTCCCCCAGAGCCCATATTCACACACACACATAATGCAACATGCGTCATCTTTAAGGATGTGGTATACACACAGTGCACAGTTTGTGTTTTTGCCACCTTATTCCTATTGCTGACACACTAAACTGTCACGCACAGCACAATTATTTACACTGACACACGAGAGCAAAACCTCTTCTCAAGTGTCCAAAAGTCTAAACACATTTTCTGCTTTACACACTTTTTGCAATTCAAAATGGCACTTTTTAAACACACTGAACACGGTTCTGCATAACACACACAACAATCTGACATAAAGCACATGATTGCCATTTCAAAACACTGCTACATCCTACTATGGAAGTCAATGGGGACCGAGATCTGTTTTGTTTTTACAAACATTCTTCCAAATATCTTCCTTTGTTGTTCAGCAGAAAAAAGAAACTCATAGAGGTTTGGAACAACTTGAGGAAGAGTAAACGATGACAGAATTTTCATTTTTGGGTGAACTATCCCTTTAACTGAAACTGTAACTAATTTGGTAAACAAATATTATATTCCTTTGAAATGCTCAAGGAAAAATGTATCATTACCATGGTTAAACAGTGATATTCGTAATCTTATGAGAAAAAGAGACCAAGCTTTAAAAACGGCATTATCTTCTAAATTAAATACAGATAATTTAATCTATAAAGGTCTCAAAAATAAAGTAGTACAAGAAATACGGAAGTCAAAAATATCACATTTTACACAAATAATAGAGAGTGCCAAAGGTCAAAGTACAACCCTATGGAAACAATTAAATAATTTAACAAATAAAACTCAAAAGCAGCAAACAATCAAAGAGATACAAATAGATGGAAAAGTAATTGATGATAAAGGTTCTCTAGCATATGAGTTTAATACATATTTTAAGGTGGAGGATGAGCTAGCAAATTCATTTTTCATTAAGGAGATTGAAGAAAATAGAATAACTGAAATTGTAAAGCCTCTACCGAATTCAGCAGCAAAAGATGATTATAATTTAGATATTAATTTGATTAAAAAAAGTATAGCTCCGTGATGATAGCTCCGTTAACTCACATGGAAAAAGGCTGTAGTTACGGCGCTCCTTAAATCAGGGGATCCAAGCCTGATTCCACATTATCCACCAATATCAATCTGGCCAGTTATGTCAAAGGTTTTGGAGAAGGTTGTAGCTGAACAATTAATAAACTATCTAGAGAGTAATAACTTTCTACATAAACATATGTTATTTATGTACATATGTTAAAATATATGTTATTTCTTGGAAAAAGCTAGACATTCTTTGGATCAGGGATATGTGATGGGAACAGTATTCACTGACCTAAAAAAGTCATTTGACACAGTTAACCACACTATTCTTTTATCTAAATTAAGTGCATTTAATTTTAGTAAATGTTCAATTGAGTGGTTTACCTCTTATTTAAATCTAAGAGATCAGTGTGTTAAAATTGAGGATACAAAATCATTGCTTATGAGAAACAAAATGGGCTTACCACAAGGCTCAATCTTAGGCCCCTTGCTCTTTAGTCTGTTTCTAAATGATCTACCATGTTGTTGTCCAGATGTTGAATGCCAGCTTTATGCTGATGACACAGTCATTTATACATCGGCTAAGTCATCCGCCAAGGTTGCTGCAGTTTTAAATGAACAAATGGAAAGGATATCGATATGGCTCCAGGAAAATCATCTTACTCTGAATGTTAAGAAAACTGTTGTAATGGGAGATTTTTGATTTTCATTACTTACTTTGATTTTCATTAACATACACTAGATTGACTACTATGTGTGTTGCTGACTATGTGATATAATGATTGATGTGGAACTTCTGTGAGGCAGGAGAAAGAGGGGGAGAGCTTTGAAGGCTGAAGCCCTGACCCCTAAGGTCAAAGGGCTGTCCAATTTAGGACTTGCAGGCTGTAAGTTAAGCTAAACTAAAGTTCAGTATAATAGGATCACTGGTGGTGTCTTATCCATCTCTGGAGTTTAAAGAACCTTGGAAGATAACAATAACAGAGTATAAAGACTGGCCTGCCCCTCCCTCCTGGTCGCACTTGTTTCACAGACTGTACTGTCTACCTCTGTGTGGCAATTGGGCCTCTTGCAAGAATAAATTACTTTTTAATGATCATTTGATTCCAGACTGTCTCTTACGCCAAAGATGATTGTTTAGTGAATTAAACTGCCACAACAGTTGGTGTCAGAATATTGGGATCGATATTCCTTGAAAGGCCTTCTGGACCTGATCAGCGGACGGTGGAGGGAAAAAGCCCTGAATGCAATAGGCTTCAGTCTCACCTCGAAAGTGTTCAGAGAAGGAGAACCAGCCGCTTCAGGCCCGGGAGGACTTCCACTGGAATTCGGAAAAGAACCCAGGTGGCAACAGAAAATCTTGGGTAAGAGATAGCAAATTTATTTTTTCATTTGGGGATTTGGAAAAGAAAATTTTGTGGATGAACCATAATGGCTGTGTTTAAGAACTGAAGCTAGAGCTGTGGTACGAGGAAAGGGAGGCTTTTAAAAAGGGCGAGGAAATTGAGACCTAGGCAGGTCAAGCGATTGTCCAGACCGAAGCCGAGTACTCGTTATTGTGAGATTAATAGGAGCTGAACTAATTGATCACTGGAACACTTCCAGGGAGGCAATTGAGAGTATGCAGAAAAATTAATTCCAACCTTTCCTGATTTACGGTGAAAAGTCAGATTGAGCGCGCTGAAGTAAAATCCACAGGCAATAGTGAAAGAAGGAGAATAACAGCCATTATGGGGACATCTAATAGTAAATACTGCACACCGGTATACTGTGCAATGAAGAAACATATGGGCAAAATGCATGCAAGTCAAATTAAGTGAACAAAGGTTTATTAAGCAGAATGGGGAACAATTATATATTTTATTGGTAAAATAATGATGTCTAGAGAATTTTCGTAACAAGAGTTGAAGGAGGAGGCAGCTATAATGGCTGTCTGTGCATTTTAGGGATTGAGATACGAGTAATATGATATTTTGTTTTTTTTGTGAAACAGCAGAGATAAGTGGGACTGAGAAAATAATGATAACATTAATATATGCAGAGTAACCATTTGATAGAGGACAGAAGAGAGCAAACGCTGTAAGCAGCTGTGCTCTGAAGCTCACTTCAAAGAAATGTGGAGAAATTATTAGGTAAATGGTAGTCAGGGTTTTGATTGTGTTTGGAAATTTAAACAACAACTTGCCTGGCTAAACAAAGAAAGAAACTGAAAATTGTTCATTTTTAGCCTTGTATTGCTTCCGATAAAAAAATAAATAAAAAAAGCAAGTAAATGTTGAGTGATTGTCTTTGCAACTTATGAAATTAAAGTGCGGCCAATAATAATGATGAAGATTATGATTTGGCTATTATGATTGAATCCGCCACTGGTGGACTGTAAAAGAATACAGAGAACTGCTTATCAGTGGCTCTGTTTACATTCCTGATCGGGACATACTGCTTCAAGGGTGTGCAGTAAGTTGGAGCCGTTTGAAAGCTCAATGATCAAACTAGGCAAAGAGAGTGTTTTAATTGTGGTCAGCGGGGCCATTTAGCCCGTAATTGTAAATGGACACTCAGAAAAGAAAGTGATAATGTGAAAGTGACGTGTATTAATGTGTGTTTGAAAGTAGTCTGAGAAAGAACTAAGAATGTGAACGCAGTGTTAAAGAAAGTGAAAAGAACGTACGAGTAAGTGAGGTAGAAAAGGATGTTGAGAAAATGGTATAGATTTGATGGCAACAACAAAGGTGACACATTGGCGAAGGCAATATCAACTTATCCAGAGAGCCCTTCACATTTATGAATATTGTGAACTGAACAAAGAAGGAGAATGTTGTTTGACTGATACTGACCAAGTCTGTACACCACGACCTGACCTGATAGAAACAATTGATGACTTTGACATTGGAAAATGTTTGTTGATGACTGACTTAAGAGACCAAACAACAGGCCTGAAAGGCAGGATATGCGGTGAAACTGAGGGCCGCTGTCCTTCAAATACTTCCATAAGAAGATGAGATTGTGGCTTGGAGTGAAGAATGTAATGTTTTGTTTCAGAGGCAGAGAAAGATGTCTGGGGGAAAAACCCTGCAAAAAGTCATTCTTCTCCCTAACAAAAGTGTTGTATGTGTGTGCTAATAACAGGGACTGTTTCAACAGGGAACGCCAGGGCAGATGCGGCAGCGAAGGCCGCGGCAGCACCGCAGACAAAAGAAACTACGTACTTTACTATCTGACAGTAACCTCGACATTTGTTTTTCTTTACAGAGCATGCAGACTTTTGATACAGGGCAGAATGTCAGGATGGATTGTGTCGAACAGAACTGATTCTGTTCCAAATGTAGAAATATTGTTTTGTTGACATGAGCAAAGTGGGTTGAGTGTTTTTCAGGTAAAACAAGGACCCTGAGTGCTATTCAGTGAGCAAAATTATCTGGTGACAATATGTTTCAGGCGGTTGATTCCACAGGTCACACCAAAAGGGACGACCGGCTAGACAAGCGGTCAATAATAAAATAGCTAGGGTCTGCATTCACAGGTGACAGCAGGCAGGAAATGGTTCATTCCAGTGGAGGTGCAGTCGGGATTTGAGGGAAAATCTTGTAAGGATCAGAAAGTGGTTGGAGAGGGTGACACCTGGGTCCACGCCTCTCACCTTAGACTACACCAACCAACCACGCGCCGACGCGGAGGGCAGTGAGGGATCAAGGACGTGCTAGTAACGTACCTCCTTTGCCAGCGAGGGAAAGCCCATTGCAACGGCACGCAAAGTGTCATATTGGTGAAGACGGAATGTCCATGGGGCGAACGAGATGATCAACACACCTGGAGGAGGGTGTGGACCAACTAATGGTTTAAGTTTAGCAGAATAATTTGTTTTGTGACGATTTTGATCATTTTATTTGATTAAATCAAACTAGGGCTTAGTATTGATATAGATCTAATGATTTGATTGGTGCAAATGTTATGATTGATTGTGTTATTCTGATAAATTTTGTTATTCATGGGTGAATATGAGTGCGGGAATGAATGTTCAGTTGGCGAAAATGACAGTCGATTCTGATGATGAAACTGGTGAACAAAATGTGACTTTGATACTGATAGCGGAAGCTATAGTAACATGTGGTAAATGAATGTTTTCTTTATGTTTTCTGTTTATGTTTTTATTTTTCTTATGTCATTTTTGTTGAATTTTTCTGATGTTTTTATTTTTTGGAACGATGATGATATGTAAAGAGGGTTAAAAGCAGTAGCCATCCGTGTTACGAGATGGCATACAAGGACAGGGTTTGAATATGAGGAGTTTTCCTATCTACTTTATCTGTGTTTTTATAGTATGTTTTGTTTTCCTACTAAACATTAATCCAACTTTTTCTTGTTTATACTGTAATGACTGAGGGTCCGACCTATAGTGTTGGGGATGCAATGACAGAGCTCGTTCGTCTAGCCCGGTTTCAGAATAAACCTTTATCTGCTTGCTGTAAAATTAAGGGTCTATCCCTGAAAAAATAGCCTGAGCTTATTTCATTTTAATCTTTTTTCAAACTAGTTTTAATTCTAATGTTTTTTGCCTAATAGTTTTAATTTTAATCTTTTTGTCTACTAAGTTTAAGAGTATGATCAGTTATATGAAATTGAGAAATGAGAAGTATAAGTGTGATGTAAGACTTGAACTTGGTACGTTTCATTATGATTATTAGTACTGTGTGAGGGTTTTTGATGAAACAATTATCAATGAATGATAAAAAGGGAGGAGTGTAATGGGAGATTTTTGATTTTCATTACTTACTTTGATTTTCATTAACATACACTAGATTGACTACTATGTGTGTTGCTGACTATGTGATATAATGATTGATGTGGAACTTCTGTGAGGCAGGAGAAAGAGGGGGAGAGCTTTGAAGGCTGAAGCCCTGACCCCTAAGGTCAAAGGGCTGTCCAATTTAGGACTTGCAGGCTGTAAGTTAAGCTAAACTAAAGTTCAGTATAATAGGATCACTGGTGGTGTCTTATCCATCTCTGGAGTTTAAAGAACCTTGGAAGATAACAATAACAGAGTATAAAGACTGGCCTGCCCCTCCCTCCTGGTCGCACTTGTTTCACAGACTGTACTGTCTACCTCTGTGTGGCAATTGGGCCTCTTGCAAGAATAAATTACTTTTTAATGATCATTTGATTCCAGACTGTCTCTTACGCCAAAGATGATTGTTTAGTGAATTAAACTGCCACAACACTGTCTTTATGTGCTTTTCTAATAGAAAGCAAAAAGAAAAAGTAATAATTCGAGTAAACCATAAAGAAATAGAGGAGGTAGATGAGTTTAATTTTTTAGGTATTGTTTTAGATTCACAACTTAAATTTGATAAACATATAAAAAAGCTCTCAAAAATGGTAAGGATTAACCTAAATTGTTTCAGACTTATTAGAAAATATTTCTCAATTGAGGCAGCGCATCTTTTTATGCATGCAATGATCTTGTCCCACATTTCATACTGTATTACAGTTTGGACTCAAACAAGTGATTCCTTAATTAAAAAAAAATTGAAATGTTATATAATCGAGCTCTGAAAATAACGGATAAAAAGCCAAATGGATGGCATCACTGCAACGTTTAAAAAAATTAAATTTGCTAAGTTTTACAAATTTTAAAAATCTGTCATATATAAAATTGATTTTAAATTGTTTGCACAATAAGGCACCATCTGTTCTATGTAAATTGATAAAGAGACAGGATGATACAAGTAGCATCACTAGGAGTTCGGCAGGTGGGAATTGTAGGATTGATTTTCGTAGGACTACACAAGGGCAAAGAGCCTTTTCTGCTGAGGGCTCCAAACTCTGGAACCTGTTGCCAAATGAGTTTAAGGCAATACTTGAAATAAAGTCCTTTACTTTGAAGGTAAAGCGTGGTTTAAAATAAACCAGAACTGCACGCATATTTAAATGTAATAATTTTTGTCAAGTCAAGTCAAGTCATCTTCATTTATATAGCGCTTTTAACAATGTAGATTGTCTCAAAGCAGCTTCACAGAGATAAGCGTATAATTTAAGGCAACAGAGATTGTTTCGGCTGTACAGCAGAGTTAAGTTATTTCCATCTAAAGTTAGTTTTAATTGATTTGCTTCCGTTGCAATGATCATTTGTTATTAAATTAGGGGCCGCTAAGACGACACCATTCTCTCTACACAGACTTTAAACGCGAACCTGTGAGAAACACTGATGGCGTTCACATGCGCATTTAGAATGGGTTCTATAGTTATGTGCGTTTGAATATACGCAGGTTTGGAATTCCCTACAAGCCAAGCCTAAACAGAATACTTGTCTTTCTTATAAATTTTGATAAGGAATTTTATTTTATTTGTTGCTTTGGGGTAGGACCGCGAGACGAATTTTCCCGACAACGCCTTATCTGTAGAGTGGTAGTGGGATCCTCCATAGGGAGAGACTAGTTGGCACTTCAGCACTGCGTTGTCATCGGTCCAGGCGAAGGTCCTTCGTCAGATCTGGATACGGCCTGGATCCGGCAGGCTGCAGGAAAAACCTTGGGATAAACACAGACACTAAAATTAGCGTAGATGCCATTCTTCTCATGATGTAACGAGTACATCAGGATTTTTGGGAAGTGTTCCCGGTTCCGGCTGACCTACTATATGCAGCCTAACATTAAATTATAGAAGTCTATAATGTATTATGTGAAGCTAGGTCAAAGAGATGTGTCTTTAATCTGGCTTTGAACTGACAGAGTGTGTCTGCTTCCCGGACAATGGTAGGAAGACTGTTCCAGAGTTTTGGTGCTAAATAGGAAAAGGATCTACCGCCAGCAGTCGATTTTGATATTCTAGGTATTATCAACTGGCCGGAATTTTGAGATCGTAATAGACGTGACGGACTATAATGCGTTAAGAGCTCACTCAAGTACTGCGGAGCTAAACCATTCAGTGCTTTGTAAGTAATCAGCAATATTTTAAAATTGATGCGATGTTTAATAGGGAGCCAATGCAGTTTTGACAGAACTGGGCTAATATGGTCATACTTCCTGGTTCTGGTAAGAACTCGAGCTGCTGCGTTTTGAACCAGCTGTAGTTTGTTTATTAAGCGTGCAGGGCAACCACCCAGTAGAGCATTACAATAATCTAGCCTTGAGGTCATGAACGCATGAACTAACTGTTCCGCATTTGTCAATGAGAGCATATGGCGTAATTTAGATATATTTTTAAGATGGAAAAATGCAGTTTTACAGATACTAGACACGTGACTTTCAAATGAAAGATTGGTATCAAAGAGCACACCCAGGTTACTAACCGACGACGAAGACTTAACAGAGCAGCCATCAAGTGTTAGACAGTATTCTAGATTATTACGTGAGGAAGTTTTTTGTCCAATAATTAGAAACTCTGTTTTTTCAGAATTCAGAAGTAGGAAATTACAAGTCATCCAATTTTTTATATCCGCTATGCATTCCGTTAATTTTGTGAATTGGTAAGTTTCGTTAGGTTTTGAAGAAATATAGAGCTGAGTATCATCGGCATAACAGTGAAAGCTAATGCCATGTTTCCTAATGATATCTCCTAAGGGTAGCATGTACAGAGTGAACAGCAGCGGTCCTAGTACTGAGCCTTGTGGTACGCCATACTTAACCTGTGATCGATAAGACATCTCTTCATTTACTGCTACAAATTGATAACGGTCAGATAAGTATGATTTAAACCATGCTAGTGCATTTCCCGTAATGCCAACATAATGTTCTAATCTATTTAAAAGAACGTTGTGGTCGATGGTGTCAAATGCAGCACTAAGATCGAGTAACACTAATAGCGAGATACAACCACGATCGGATGATAAGAGCAAATCATTTGTGACTCTAACGAGAGCTGTTTCGGTACTATGGTACGGTCTAAATCCTGACTGGAAATCCTCGCAGATAACATTTCTTTCAAGAAAGGAACACAGTTGTGAGGATACCGCCTTTTCTAATATCTTTGACAGAAAAGGTAGATTCGAGATCGGCCTGTAATTGACTAATTCTGAAGGATCAAGTTGCGTTTTTTTAACAAGCGGTTTAATCATAGCCAGCTTAAAGTTTTTTGGTACGTATCCTAGAGACAAAGACGAATTAATGATATTAAGAAGAGGATCTATGACCTCTGGAAGTATTTCTTTCAGTAGCTTAGTCGGTATAGGGTCTAACATACATGTTGTAGATTTAGATGATTTAATGAGTTTAGTAAATTCTTCCTCTCCTATAGCAACGAATGTATCAAATTTTTCCTCAGGGAGACTACAATGCACTGCCTGATGTGATACTGTAGTAGACGGTTGCATAGTTATAATTTTGTCCCTGATATTATCAATCTTATAAGTGAAGAAGTTCATAAAGTCATTACTGCTGTGTTGCTTGTAAACTTCGGTGCTTGAAGCTTTATTTTTCGTTAGTTTAGCCACCGTTTCAAATAAATACCTAGGATTATGTTTATTTTCTTCTAATAGGGTTGAAAAATAAGCAGATCTAGCAGCTTTTAAAGCCTCTCTGTAATTAATTGAGCTCTCTTTCCATGAAATGCGAAATACCTCTAGTTTTGTTTTCTTCCAGTTGCGCTCCATTTTTCTGGCTGCTCTCTTAAGGGCCTGAGTGTGCTCGTTGTACCACGGCGCTGGACTATTTTCTTTAATCTTCTTTAAGCGCAACGGAGCAACTGTGTCTAAAGTGCTGAAAAAGAGAGAGTTAAACATTTCTGTTGTAATATCTAGTTCTTCTAAGCTATCTGAGATGCTGAGTAGATGAAACTGATTAGGAAGATTATTAATAAAGCAATCTTTAGTAGCAGAAGTGATAGGTCTCACATATTTGTAACACGGAGTCGGCTTTGCAGCCTTGGCTAAGTGCAAATTACACGAGACTAGGTAATGATCTGAGATGTCATCGCTCTGCTGCAGAATTTCAACGGCATCCACATCTATTCCGTGTGATAATATTAGATCTAGAGTATGATTACGACGATGAGTAGGTCCTGACACGTGTTGTCTAACTCCAATTGAATTTACAATGTCTTTAAATGCCAATCCCAATGCATCTTTTTCATTATCGATGTGTATATTAAAATCACCAACAATTAGTACTTTATCTGCAGTCAATATTAATTCTGATAGAAAGTCCGCAAATTCTTTGATAAAGTCTGTATTGTGCCCTGGTGGCCTGTATACAGTAGCCAGCACAAATCTCAAACGTGATTTATCGTTTACACTATATATTTTTACATTAAGCACCAATGCTTCAAAAGAATTATATTTAAAACTTGATTTCTTAGTGGTTTTGAAACTATTACTATAAATTACAGCAACACCACCCCCTTTGCGTTTCAGACGAGGCTCATGTGTATAACAGTAATCTTGCGGGGTTGATTCATTTAAAGTAATGTAATCGTTTGGTTTTAGCCAGGTTTCTGTCAAACACAGCACATCTAGGTTATTATCTGAAATCATATCGTTAACAACGAGTGCTTTTGAAGTAAGCGATCGAATATTCAGCAACCCAAGCTTTAGCATTTGCTCATCTGTATTATAGCTGTTTTTTATTTGTTGAACATCAATTAAATTTTTAACCTTAGTTGGGTTTAAACGTTTTTTGGATTTCCAAATTCGGGGAACAGACACAGTCTCTATATGATGATAGCTAGGTGAAAGAGGCTCTATGTGATAGGATTTATCTGACCTTGGTGACGCGAGGCCGCTAGCAGACGGTCGGTTAAGCCAGTCTGTCTGCTTCCTGACCTGAGCCCCAGATTGTCATGTTTGAGCTCTAAGACTATGAGCCATATTACTAGAGAGAAGAGCAGCACCATCCCAGGAGGGATGAATACCATCTCTTTTCAACAGGTCAGGTTTGCCCCAAAAACTTTTCCAATTGTCTATGAATTCTATATTATTAAGCGGACACCACCGAGACAGCCAACCGTTAAGCGAACATAATCTACTAACTATCTCATCACTCCTGCGAACAGGAAGGGGGCCAGAGCAAATTACAGTCCTTGACATCGTACTTGCAAGTTCACACACCTCTTTAATATTAATTTTGGTGATCTCCGACTGGCGGAGTCGAACATCATTAGTGCCGACATGAATAATGATCTTAGAGAATTTACGATTAGCATTAGCCAGCACTTTTAAATTTGCTTTGATGTCAGGCGCTCTGGCTCCCGGCAAACATGTGACTATGGTGGTTGGTGTCTCTATTTTCACGTTCCGTGTAATAGAATCGCCAATAACTAGGGCACAATCATTCTCAGTGGGTGTTTCACTGAGCGGTGGCAAATCGATTTCTTATGGTAATCGGAACGGAAGAGTGGTTTTTAGATCCGACTAGAGCGATCCCTCACTGTCACCCATTTGCCCGGCTGCACGGGCTCTACTTCAGCCAGAACCACGCCATGTAAAGTGTTCACTATTCTATGCGCATCCAAAACATCTAAAGCACTAGCACTCTTACTATCCTCAATTAAAGTTTGGATGCGTGTTTCTAATTCTGAAATCTTCTCTGTCAACCTAACTGTCTCCTTACATTTATCACATATAAATCCTATATTGTCGATAGAGAAGGCTATACTAAACATGTGACATGAAGTGCAAGTGACAATAACAGGACAAGACATTACTCACCGTGTTTGTTGACTGATTCTTACTCACCTGAGCTTTTTATGAACTCAAAGGCGCGGACGCGCGAGAGAAAAATAAATAAATAAAATAGCTGAGCGCACGGGTGGCGCGTTAACAGGCTAGCGAATTACTAGCGTTTTGTGCTAGTAGTACTAATAACAAAAGCTAGCGATGTCAGGTTAATCTGAGATGTTGGGTAAAATGTAGTAGTATAAACAACTAGAAATAGTAGTAAAATGATGGTTCAAAACAAAGAAATATAAGGCTAAGACGGAGCTTACGAGCTTACCGCACCGAAGCACACAAACACACTCACAGCAGGCAGCGAGGCAGACAGGAGCAATCGATCAGCGATCAGACAGGAGCCTTTGTATGTAAAAGTGTAATGTAATGTAAAAGTTTTTTTTGTTGAAAGCTCCATTTTAATATGTATAATTTAGAAAGGTATTTGAATGTCTGTAAGTGACATATTGTGGTAGTTTTATTTTATGAGTAGTAGTTTTATTTTTTGTTTTTGTTTTTATTTTTATTTTTTTGTTTAGAAAAGACTTTCTAGGGACCTGAGATGCAAATTAGCTTTTGCTATACTCTCTATGTGCAATACATATTTTCCAGTTTTGACTGGGATAATGTTTTTATGTACTATCCCGATACAAATAAAATTATAAATAAAATAAATAAAAATAATCTGAAATGTGCCATTCTGCACTTTTATTCTTGATATTTTAAGTGCATTTTGATTCCACGAGGTCAAATTTGGCCGCTGTTAATTGCTGCTACCAAACAAACAAAAAGAAATTTGTCAAATTTAACTTCAAAAGCCCAGAGTGCCACTTCTGGCCCTGCATAGAGACACCTAGTGGATGAATATTGAACTCACAAGTGCCAGAGTGGTAGTAACAAGATGGCTGACCACATGCTGTTTTGTTGAGCTGGAAACCTACCCAAACAAAATCGTCTTCTCAGCAAACCAGCGGTTGGTAAAATTGTGTATTTTTTGTTAATCTATTTAGTATTAGCTTGCAGAATGCCTAGAAGAACGTTTTATATTCTTTTTGGATAAATTAGCAACTCTGAGCTAGTTCAAAAAACGATGGGCCAAAAATGAGGGTCATGGGTTAAAAAATGTCGGGTCAAAAATGACCCTTTGGTTCTTTGAGTGACTTTGATGGAGAATGGTGACAGTCCTGTATTCGGCTAAAGCCTTGAAATAATTTCATTAGTATAATATATTTTAATAAGTTATCTCAGTAGTACAGGGCCTATATCTTTTCAGGGAGTATGGCCGCTCCCTTCTCAGGACAGGGAAAGCAACAGAGAAAGATCACTGTAACACAAGTATTGGAGCAACTTGAAGCTGATGATAGTGACTTTGGCCCTGAATTGGACAGCGATAGCGATTCTGATGAATTGTTTCAACCGCATGAAAGTGATGGTGGTGAATCTTCTGCCCAAGACAGTGACTCATCCAGTGACTCGTCCAGTGATGAAGATGTGCTGTTTGCCGAGACTGCTAGCCCACAGATGGAGCCAAATCGTGCCACAAAAACTTACAGTTGGCGAAAGAAAGGCTTTGAGTTCGCTGACGTGAGCTTTCAAGGTGAACAGGTTGAGTCGTACCAGGATGGCATGATACTCCTAAAGCCCAATGGGTCAAATTTGGCCCTAATCCTAAATTAGGGAATAAAGGGTTAAAATTTAAAAAGTGGATATTTTGGTGTTCAGTGAACTTATAGCAGTAATTTAATGCATAGTTCATAATTTTCCAAAGAAGAAAATGGTTCTTGGGTTCTCCAGGGTTAAAAGGATAGTTCCTCCAGAAAATACATTTCTGTTATCATACTAATCTCATTCATAGCATTCCACACATATATGATTTTCTTTCTTCTGTGGAACATAAACATATTTTGAGACTTTTCCATGTCCCTCAACGATATGATTTTTGGCTTCTTTATCATAAACACAATGGCTCATTTCACTGATTTACTTAAGTAAACTCAACACCAGTAATATTTATCATATGACATATTTAGCCTACACTGTAAAAAGTGATTGTTGTGTAGTCAATGCTCTAATAACCAAGCATGTTTAAAATGAACATTTGGTAACACTTTACAATAAGGTACATTAGTTAGCATGAGTTAATGTATTAACTAACATGAAGTCAAGTCACCTTCATTTATATAGCACTTTTAACAATATATATTGTTTCAAAGCAGCTTTTTAATTGGAAATTAAAGTAACATAGATTGTTTTGGCTTTACAGCAGCTCTAGAATAAAGTTATTGTATAAAAGGCTCCTGGAGAAAAGAAGACTTCTGTTGTGGGACTTTTATTTTGATAGTCATTGTAGAGTGCGATTCCTCATGCTTCCAGTAGGAGGCATTATTGTTATAGTTTGCTGCCTGCAGGGTCATTAAAGGCTGTGTTCCAGTCCACAATTGGGTGCTTCTCAATTCTTATTTGTGCATCCTCGTTTCCTCTCCTCGCTTCCTTTCCTCGCGTCTCAGCTCCGCCCCCTGTAGGATGCGAGGGAAGGCTGCAAGGAAAAGACGTGAGGACGGAGGAATCGAATGAAAGCTTTTTTTATACATTGGAATCCTTGATCACTCGAGCGTCACTTCACCGCGTCATCAGCAGCGCTCAGAGGATCTGCCCTTATGTTGTTGAAGTTTGTTTGTTTAAGAAATTCATAATAAATAATAATAAAGAAAGATACCCTGTTGAAATATGTGAGGTGTGTGGTTTATATAAACTGCAAAAGTAAAGTTTAAATTAAAATGATTGTGACCGATGTGAAGGGGGAGGAGAATTTAGACGTGCGTCACGTTTAAGTCGATAAAACTCTTCCGCATAGGATACACCCGTGTATCCTCACTCATGACTCCTAACTCCTCGATCCTCGACTCCTCGCGGTGCAATTAAAGAATTGAGATGTCCTTCAAGATGGCAGTGCTCGATCGGTTTTCGGGTCATAGGATGGAGGAGAGAGGAGACGAGGAGACGAGGAGGGATATTGAGAAGCACCCATGATATCTATGCGCTAAACTCCCTCCATCTCTTCACTCGGATGTACGTCATTGCTTACGCTGCACGAGTGCCCACTACTGGCGGAAGCTTTGCACTAGTGAAAACGCTGACGGCGTGCACATGCATATTACGTGTTGATCAGTCTATAGGTGTGTGTGTTAGAATATATATGTGCGCAGGAGTGTGGTCTTTCTTTGACATCGCCAAACTAAAATATTTGTCCGGCTGCATTATACAGAATTTTTAGTCGTTTCCGCGGATCCATGTGAACTGCATCATTTTGACGTTTTATCTGTACAGAGGCAGAGGGAGGCCTTCACAGGGGAGAGACTAGAGGACACTTCAGGACTGCGCTGTCGTCGTGTCCAGTGTGTGTGTGTGTGTGTGTGTTTGTGTGAGTGTGTGTGTGTGTGTCCAGGCGCAGGTCCTTCATCAGGTCTGGTGTGTGTGTGTGTGTGTGTGTGTGTGTGTGTGTGTGAGAGTGTGAGTGTGAGTGTGAGTGTGAGTGTGAGTGTGAGTGTGAGTGTGTGTGTGTGTGTGTGATGTAGATCCGTAATAAATGTTTTATTAGGACTAAATATTTCACACTTTAGATTAAGTCACACAAAAGTCAAGGCAAGGTGAGTTTATTAATATAGCACATGTTACCGGCCTCAGACCTAGGGGAATCTGGGCAGGTACAAAGCCACAGGCTGGATAGCACTGTGGGTTGGAAAGAAGTGGAGATACAGAAATTATGTCTTTCTCAAGCGCTGGATGTTTATTTATTTTTTGGGATCAAATATCTCAATAATACTATGAGATCATAAACCGTAACTTTAGCCATTACATGGACCATATAATATGGAATAAACAAACCAATATGTAAAGCATTGGTATATATCAGATATACCAGTCTTACTGTATAATATATCAAATATACATCAACATGGACCGTATAATATAGAAATGGTCTATAACTATACTGAATACAATAAACAAACCAATATGTAAAGCATTGGTATATATCATAAAATACAAAACCGATCAATAACATATTGTGAAATAGATACCAGTCTTACTGTATAATATATAAAATATACATAAACAAATGACACTATAGATTATATTATATCTTGAAACAATTGCTATAGCAAATTCAAATATGTAGACATTACATCTTACACTTTAAACAAACCGATGTTCACTTGACACAACTGTTTACAGTCAGTACAAAAAGACGAGAGAACGGAACCTTCACTGACGGTGACAGGCTAACTTCAACTAGCTCGCTAGCTACAGCTGCAAGTCAATATAAACACAGCATAATAACCTTTCTACACGGAACATGACAACATTCATCACCTAAACAACCGTACTGGTGATATACTCTTTCGATACCTTTTGACAGAGATTGGAAAGGTTTAAAAATATACCTGTGGGTTGGAAAGAAGTGGAGATACAGAAATTATGTCTTTCTCAAGCGCTGGATGTTTATTTCTGAGTGCTCAAGCTACCGTCTCCACGGCAACCCACTACGGTGAAGCAGTGCAACAGCGCCATCTACCGGCATGAAGTGAAATACATGGGAATGTTATCTTAAGTATAATAAAAGTAAAAAAATAGAGGAAGGCTTTTTTTTATTTTATTAAACTAATATATGCGACCATTTTCTCTACCCATTACACACACTTCATACACAATGGTAATTCAACGTGCTTTACATAAAAAGGGTTTACATAAGAATAAGAAATAAGAAAAACAAAGAATAGTACATTGATTAAAAATGTAATTAAAAGAATAAAAAAGAGGACACATAATTATGTGCTTTAATCAGGGCCGGCCCGAGGCATAAGCGAACTAAGCGGCTGCTTGGGGCCCCCTCACTACCAGGGGGCCCCCAATCGAGTATTTTTTTTTTTTTTTTTTTTTTTTTTTTTTTTACATTTTAATTAACTTAAACAAGTGACATAAATGAATGAAAGGATTAATAATTCAAGACAAGAAAATTCTGATTTCATGATCAATATACCTGCCTACAACTGCTGCTGAGTCTGCCAGTGTTTGAGTCATGCGCATAACCTCACGTGCATAGACAATTTGTGCGCAAAGTCACGGTAATGTTAAGCCATGTCACAAAAATTTGATTTGATCAATGATTTATCCTTTAAATGTAATGATATTCAGAACAAAACAAGAATAAAAAAATAACTATAAACAAGCCAAAACGAAATCATTTAAAGCGAAAGTGAAAGTAAGCGGCGTTGGGCTCACGTATCTCTCTCATTAGAATCAAAATGTTTCAACATTCGCGATGGATTTGGATGGTAAACTATTCTTTATCATAGGCTTTGTACTTCACTCACGTTCCAATATCGACGGAAAAAAATCATGCTCTTCACACGCGCAAAAATGTGCTTGGAAACATCACAGTGGAAGATTACAAAGCTGGAAATATGTTGTGTGTGTGTGTGTTGTGTGTGTGTGTGTGTGTGTGTGTGTGTGTGTGTGTGTGTGTGTGTGTGTGTGTGTGTGTGTGTGTGTGTGTGAGGCGCGGGCGCGATCGAACAGTGCATGGAAGCATAAAAACATACTCCGTCATGTTCATACAAGACATCATTCAAACTGCAAAGTGTTGCAAAACGTTGGAGGATATTTTGCAAATATTTTTTTTAATATGTTTTCTGACAGTTTGTTTTCAGAAGTTTCCACGAGTTAGTAAAAGAGTAAAGAAAAAGTTACAACTTTTTTAAGTATCTATTTTTTATTAAGTATTTATTTTGTATTAATACATAACCTCATTGTATTAATTTATAATGTAACATTATAGCGTGACATTGTGTCAATAATCGTCAAGCACTGGTGACTCTGCGTGGTGGTAGGGGGCCCTCAAAACAAATTCTGCTTAGGGCCCCCAAAAGGCTCGGGCCGGCACTGGCTTTAATCCTACCATTATTATTCATTATTCCATGAAAAGTGTTTAATCAAGCCTTAAATTTGCATCAATTCCCTTTATATGAGAGCATTTATTTACCGTGAATTTATAACTTCTTAATGTTTTGATGAATACTAACTCCTTTAATACATGGTTTAAAATACATCAGATTCAAGTTCTTAACAACGGATGAAAAACCAATATCTAAGTCTTTACACATGAGCTAATTAGGGGTTCAAGTACGAAGTGCTGAACACTATTGTAATAGTTAGGATTTTTGTTATTTTTCTTCTGCTCTAAAACACATCGTGCAGCCCAAACCGTAAGTGCTGGAGACTTGAAACTTTGCTAGATGGTAGAACAAAAACCGAGGAGAGGTTTTTGAAAGGATGACCCCGATTGGCCAATAGGTGGCGCTATAGCAACCAAAAGTGCAAAACTGGTCATAACTCCTAGACCTTATGTCGGAGCCTCATAGTGGAGCCTTATATCACTGGAATCCAGACCTCATGACGATTTCCGATTTCATTTCCAGTATGCGAATTTTCCGCCATTTTCAATTTTGTCAAAAAAAATGATTATCAATAATTATTGAAAAAATGTTGAAATGTTGATCAAACACACCTGATTCAATTCATCAGCTCATTAGCACATGGGTTAATGAGCTGATGAGTTGAATCAGGTGTGTTTGATTAGGGAGACAAAGAAAACGTGCAGTGTTGTTGGGGGTCCTCCAGGAGCAGGGTTGAAGAACACTACCGAGGCCTGTAAGGATTTTGAAAGAAATCGGCCACTAGATGGCGCTAACGAGTTTTATGTCTCTGTAATCACGTGGTGTTGCACACATCCACACAATATTCATATAATTTGATAGATCTCCTCATACTGAACAACTTTGCCTCAAGAACCACTGCTGTCAATCAAATCATTTGTTAAATATTTGAGATTATTTGAAAACTCTACTTTTTTTAACTCCTCATAGGCCATTTGTCCGATTTGCTCGAAACACATGCATCATCTAGGGACCCTCATAGCAAAAAGATGTCAAAAGAATTTCGATCACTGAAACTGTTCAGCAGATACAATTTTTTATATATATTTCTGGTATGGCCCATTGTGAGTAACATGTCTATATATTGTGTGCACAAAGTAGAAACTTCACAAAATGGTGTAGATATGGAGAACAACTGACCTTGAAGAAACATGCCAGGTTTCAAGGATTTCTGATGCTCAGAGGGCTCACAGTACATTCTATCAAACATTTAAACTGAAGATGAAGCCTTTAATACTACTGTTGTCCACAAGAGGGACAATACATCTTTTTAATCAAATCTTTATCATTATCTAGTATTAGATGATGAACAAATGTTTAAAACCATAATTTTTTTTACATAATTAGGGTGCACTGGTACTATAGATTTATATAATTTGCGTATTCTCCATCATGGATATTTTATGGTTTCAGGCCTACATTTCGGTTCGGCCTAGACCCCAACCGCATAGTTGGCATGAAGGTCTTAAATGCTTGAACCCCGTTAATTGCTGCTTGCAGCTATATTTAAAAAAATATTTGTTAATTACATTAACAATGATTGAAGAACTCACTATTTGTATATAGTTTGTTAATGTGTTAACGATACTATTAATAAACTATGAATTAACTAATAGTTTGCAAATGATTTACTAAAGCAATAAGCCCCGCGAAGCCATGATTTTATTTAGAACAGCTGAGGGACGTTGTTTGGCACGACGTGGAGCAGAGTAAAGGGCCTGTTCACTCCAAGAACGATAAATATAACTATAACTATATTAGCGTCTACACCAGAGGGCGATATCGTTCTGTTTATTATAAGCTTGTCTGTCTCTTTAAATGCTCGAGCTCGTCACAGCACGCTGGATTCTGATTGGCTGCCAGTGTTTTTATCGTTCATCAGCTGATGAAATCGTTCTGAAAGTGATTCCAATGATATTGTTTCTCTATATCGTTATTATAGTTGTGGTGTGAACTCTCATATTCTTTAATACTGAGAATTATTTTTTAGAACTATACATTTTATATAGTTATCTTTATAGTTATCGTCCTTGGTGTGAACGGGCCTTAAGGCTCAAATTAATGCATAAAAAACATATGATGATTAAAATGATTAATATAATTATATAACGCAGATAATTAATAGTAGATTATTAATTATGCCGAATACAGGTGAAACCCATAGCCTAAGTTTTACAAAGAAAGCAAATTAAATGAAAAATAATCGTGAATTTATTTTAATTGGATATAGTAATATTTTTTTTTTACTAAAATATTTCATGTTTGTTTAAATGCAAACCAACATTTTTTTTCCATAATGTTACAGATGGAATTATCAGCACAATACTTATGTAATTTGTTATTTATCTTCATGTTGCTGTTGAAACATGTCAGTGGTTAATATGATGGGATAGAAAGACCTGAACTGTCACTTCTTTTATATAAGTTCTTTTTAACATGAAATAAATGGTCTGGTCTTGGTCATTAAACTGCCCCGCTCCGGGTCGCTCTCCAGCCCTGTGTTTACTACACATCAGGACTGACCCAGAGGCCGTTCAGCTGATTTATCTACGGTTTGTGTCAAACAATGAACTTAAAGCTCTGTATAACTCAGAGTCCACGTTCCTGTTATCCAGGTTCACTGTCATAACCGTTCCATCACTTGTGTAGGCATACTGTGTTAGCCACTCTTGTCTTACCCACACTTCTGGTCTTAATGGACTTCCCTCTCGGCCCAAACAAGCAGCCAGGTGCACAGTAGCTGTTTTACCATGGGTGCTGAGTATATATGATATCGCTAATATGAACATGTGCAGGGGGATCTCTCCGAATGCATTTACCTGACGTTGTGAGGCAAGATATGGAATAATAACACGGTCTCCTAATTCACTATTCACCCAAAACTGCTGAAAGCCCCATGCTTCTTCTTCAGTGATCAGTGGGGCTAGAAGGATCCCTGGGATGTCGTGGAGAGATTCTCGCATGCTGTTCCGGTGATCTGGCAAAGGGTCCGGCTCACAATTAGTCATATCGACAAACTTTCTGTCTCTCATTTCAATGAAACCCTGAGCAATTGCAAATGCAGCGCTGGAGTCAATGCCACAGTTCCACGGAGAGTAGAGAATGGTGTCTGTGATGTTACGTGCGAGCAACAGAACACCTGCTGGCACAAACAGGTCGACAATTCTGCCTTGAGCCACAATCACAATGTCTATGTGACCTCCGCTAGGCTCTTCGCCAGGGGTACTCAAATTTTGAAGAAAGGGACTCAACCTCTCCAGATAAAATTGTAAAAGATTCATAAATTCAATCTCATTATCAATCTCATTATCAATCTCATTATCAATCGGATTCAATCGCTGAAGCCAGGAGACAACTGTGTTGTCTCTACATGTTCCTATGATATACGCCATTATTTTCTGTCTATTTTCAGTCATGATGGGAGAATATCCCCCCAAGTTCTTTATGAGATTCTTCATTCTGAACAATTTGTGGATGATTTCACTGTAATGAGAAAAGTTGTACAGTGAGTCAGTTTCCTCAGACATTCATTATTGTTTGCTTTTTCAAATATTTACAATCTCAGACAAATACAAGATATAGTGGCTTTGGCCAAGACAGATAAATTAGTAGAAATAAAAAATTTGGGCAACACTTTACAATAAGGTTCATTAGTTAACATCAGTTTACTACATTAGCTAGCATGAACTAATCATTTGTTGACATTTGTTAACATTAGTTAAAGCACTGTGAACTAACTTAAACAATAAACGATTGCATTTTTATTAAATTATTAAATGCTGTAACAAATGTATTGCTCATGGTTAGTTCATGTCAATTAATACATTAACTAATGTTAAAGCCACACTATGTAGAAATTGTGTTTTTGTCAAACAGCAACCCCTAGAGTCGCTGTGGAATACTTGCACTGTCATAAATATATTATATTATAACGTTTTTACATGATTGCAGCTAAATCACAAGTAAATATTCTATAGTCTAGGCCTACTGTAATTTGTGTTGTTTTTATTGGAATGTAAACATTACAAAATGCCAGATAACATCAATAAAGTTAAATGTACGTCGCATTATTTCATAACATTGGCCGTTATGATGACATTAGACATTATTATTGCAATTTATCATAATAGTTTGCAAATTGTACTCGTTTACACTATTTACAACCTCTACGTTAGGCTTATTTATGTCCTGATAATTATGTGAGATATTGAAAACTGTTCTCATGATAATCGCAGGAATCAACGTCTGAACAGCGTCGTCTGATATCCCTCAGGACTACGTGATAAATACACCTCACAACACCTGAGTTCAGCTGGCAAACTAGTTCGTTTGGCAAGCTATCTGATTTATCAAAACGATTCCATTTACACCTGGTCACATAAATGTGTTTTTGCGAAACGGATTTAAATCCGATCTTCAATTTCCACACTATGTGCAGATTTAATGGAGTGCACGTCACCGAAAGCAACAGATATGAGCTGCATTTTATTGATCATCAGCTAAAATTTCTAAATCAAAGACCGCAATAAGAGAGAGCAGCAACAGCACTGGTAAGATCATTTCATTTCTTTACTTTTAATGATGAAGATTGTTTGTTAAGCGTCTGTGACTTACTTTCCCTTTGATTTGCGATAGTTTGCACATTGGCTTGATGAACAGATGCTCGTCTGCGGTGATGCGTGTTCCAGTAGCGTCGTCATATCTGGATATAACATATAGGGCCCTATTTTAACGATCTGAAACGCAAGTGTCAAAGCGCAAGTAACTTTGTGGGCGGGTCTCGGCGCTGTTGCTATTTTCCCGGCGGGATAAATTACTCTTGCGCCCGGCGCAAATCTAAAAGGGGTTGGTCTGGTGTGGTTTGGGCGTAACGTGAAATAACCAATCAGAGCATCATCTCACATTCCCTTTAAGAGCAGACGCGTTTTTCCTTGGCGTATTGCTATTATAACGGCGGATTTGCCAGGCGCGCGCGAGGAGCGGTTCACAGCCGAGGAGACCAACGCTCTCGTCAGGGCCGTAAAAGAGAGAGAAGTGACATTGGGGATGGAGAAACACACCCAAATTAGCTTCGGTTAAACAAGCATATAATAATGTGGGTAAATGTGTAAGCTAGATGTATGCTTTTATAATAAAAATAGAATTAATATATTAAAATAGCATAATGAACAACGCAACGCGCCACTGACTTTAGACTAGGTTTTTTCTGGCCAGTGGCGCAATTGTTTTATGGAACAGTAAAATAGCACCAGGGATTGTTTGCGCCGGAATACGCCTCCTTTTTTTGCGCTGAACCGCCCAGGGAGCGCAAGTTCATTCCCTAGTTTAGCGATGTGCTTTTGCGGAGGGAAAAGTCCGCTTTGCGCTGGGTGCAAGATAGGGCCCATAGCCTATAACACACTATCACATGTTTTTTTTTTTTTTTTTAGGAGGTGTACAATTTACATATGTGGGTTCAACAACCAGATGCATTTACACTTGTCCAGTTTCATCTGGAACGCGTCTCAGACCTCCTCCTGATTCTGAAGTGGTTTGAGCGATCGGATTCAAATCCGTCTCGAATGCGTTTCGGAGGGCATTTACACCTGGTCTTTTCACGATCGGATAGCTATCAGATCTGAGAAAACGCATGAAGTGGCCAGGTGTAAACAGCCCCCATGACAAAAAACATACGCACGAAAGCCGACAAACGCTGATTGGCCTCTCACGTCCACATTCACTGTAAAAAAAATTCTAACCCTCCCAAATCAAAAATTGGCCCTCACTTGGGCCAAGTGAAAAAATTAGATGTTATCGGTCACTTGAAATTTTTGATTTGGGAGGGTTAGAAATTTTTTACAGTGTTTGAGGAAGTGGTGGGGGAAGTGACGTATGCCGTAAAGCAGTCGAATTTTGTAGTTCTTTTTGTGCTCGGGTTACTACCCGAAACCCGAAGTTACATAGTGCCAGTAAAAGCGACACAGACCCCGTCAGGCTATGGTAGACGTGTCATTCAACCTATTGTAAGTCGATGTACCATCACAAGGGTCTTGGAAATATATTATGAAGGTTGAAAAGCTACATAGTGTTGCTTTAACTAATGAAGTGGGTTACACTTTATTTTAAGGTGTCATTGTTACAGTGTAATTATATATTTAAGAACTGAGTAATAGTAATTAACTACATGTACTTAATATAGGGTTAGGGTAGGATTAGGGTTTGGTTGAGGGTTAGTTGCATGTAATTATGCATAATTTACTGTTATTATTATGGTAAGTACATGTAACATACAGTATGTAACAACGGCACTGTAAAATAAAGTGTTACCATAAAGTGTTCCCCAAAATTTGTAGAAAATAAAATAATATATAAATAAATAAAAAATATATAATAAATTAATATCATACTGCATTGCATCCAGCTGTTCCTTTAGCTTTCGTTGGCCGTCCAGTATTTGACTGGCTGAATCCCGTAAGAACTTGCTGGCCTCCGTGACCCGACCGTCCTTTATTAGTTCTTCAGTCTTCACTATCAGATCGCACACAGAGATGCCGAAACCAGTTGCACCCTGTACAGAGAAAGAAAGTCACAATCACAAAATCACTGTCTAACATATCAGGGCAATGCAGTGAATATTTCATATTGTTCATTTTTCACAATTTTCTTAAAATGGGATGCTTGATGAAAGAAAGCTGATACCTCTGATCCTGCTTCATTAGAAGCTTTAATGCCAATGAGTTCGATGTTCTTCATCATTTCTTTGGCCGACACCTTCAGGCTACTCGTGATCTCAGGGGAACAATCGAGTCCCAGAGCTTTGCAAATAAAGTCCGAGGCCTCGGCTGGAGCCAGTCCATCAGGTGTCATGTGACGAAAGAACGTGGCCCTGTTGAATCCTCTGAGAAAGTCTAGGGATACGGGAGTATTTCTCCTTCTGGCCAGAGCACACATTAGTAGAGTGGTGACCTCACAGTCCAGCTCATCAGCATGAGCCCCGAGCTGCGCTTCTGGACACCTGTCCTTCTGTGTTTCTCCACACCTGTCCTTCAGATATCGCAGTAGCTCCTGAATGTTCATGCCAGCCTCCTCATCTTCCTTAATTAATTCAGTAGCTTTTTTAACGGCACTGCTGGAGACACCTGCATCTACCAATGTGCAAGTGACTCTGACTTCAGTGCCCGCTTTTGCAGCATCACCTCCTGCTCCAGCTAATGAGAAAACAGATGTGGCAAATCCGAGCACCTGAGGAACATTTTCCGTCATTTTCAACAGCTCTTCTGCACATTCCTTTCGGTTCTCCAGCCAGCGGAAGAGTGATTTACATAAAGTATCTGCTGCCTCCATGATTCGAGCAGGAACTGTGAAAAGAGAAAATTACATATATTTCTCAAAAATAATAATTAGTATATTACATTAACAATGAATGAAGAACGTCTAGGATACTAATGTAACTTCTGTTCCCTGAAGGAGGGAACGGGATTGTTACGTCAGACGTGAACTGATGAATTCTGATCTAGGCTGAGAGCCCAATCATCTTTGAGTGTAAACTAAACGAGCCAATGGACATTGCCATGCGAGCTCTTCATCGAGCACCCGCCCCCCCCCAAAAAAAAGCGTATATACAGTAAGGAAGCATGCTTGCACACACACTCAGGTTTGCGCTGAGGAGTCGAGACGGTGTGTTGACTTGACAAAGAAACTTGCATGCATGAGAAAATAAAGCGCGGGACGTGCTCGCTCTGCCGGGCTCAGACCCAGGGCACCCATCGAGCTCTCGATTTCCGTACCACCCCCGGCGGCCGCCATCGGCTATCAAGCCTTCACCTGCTGTTAGCACTCCATTGACTTCCATTCATTTTGGCGTCACTTTGACAGCGAATAACTTTACATCTGAGGCGTTTAAAGACTCCATTTGTCCATTATTTATTTCTAAAGAAACACAACAATGTATAAAAGGCTCCATTACCCTGTAGCTTACGTTATGGCCCCGTAAAAGCAGTTTTTGTAAAACTAGACTAACGATTGCGTCATAACCACTCGACTCTCTGGAAATGACCGTATATATACAGGAGGAGACGCTCGCAGTCAGTCGGGGGGGACGTGGAGGCATAAAGTCTGATAAAGTCAAGGGAGAAGCCCATAGAGAGTGTCTTCTGCTCCAGCTTATGGACAGCTCCTACTCACGCTCTCCGTCTCTACGAGATTCGGAAGGGAATGATTCAGATTTCTCTCGGCACAGATACTAGAAGACAGACGGGATGCTCACGGCACATCTACGTCATCAAGCTCAGTGTGAGTCTGCACAGTACGCTCGACCTCAGTGTGAGTCTGCGCAGTCGCTCAGCCATCAGGAAGAGAGAGCTTCTAATTGACTTCACTTGTCTCCGCTGAAACCTATGGGGTCACTGTGTCCAGTTTATATACTGTCTATGCTCAGACCTGACGCCGTTCAGACAGCATGCGATCGCGACTTCAGTTCTCTTTCACGGATTATTAGGTTTGAATAGTCAAAATGATGTGTAAAAATGCACGTCCTGGCGAGTATTCACGTAAACACAGTCGGGTATGTCTTTAGTGAACGTCAAAATAAATCGTATATGTTCCCATGTATTGGATACGTGCAGGTCTTAAAGGGCCGGACCGGCAGCAAAATATTCTGTAAAATAGACAGTCACCCAATGCTTGACTGAATAAATTTAATCTATTTATTAATAATCAGTCTATAGTTCATTTATAGAGTGAAGACCTTATTGTTTCAGCTACAGAAGGTCTATTTAGCTTTCAAAAAAGAAATTGAGCACTGTTTATTTTATTTGTCTCTTATAGTATTTGTCATTGTTTGTAATTTGCTTTTTTGCTAATTTTAATAACAAAGATACAATTAAATTAAATATCAATATTATAATTATAAAATTACATGAAATGACATTAAATAAAATATTAAATGACTCGTATCACGAAATGAGATTTTGGTCATCCCAACCTGTTCAGAGTTGTGAAAGGTCTGCAAATGTTAGTATGATTGATAATAATGTGATTGTTGCAAACATCTCGGTAAGGACGTTCACACTGACATACAATTATTATTATTATTATTAATAAAGGGGAGGCAATGGTCAAAGCAGGGCAGGAACATGCTGGTCATGTGAAGTTTTAGCTTTTCAAAATTAATTTATAAAAAATGATTTGTATGTTCTGTCATATTTTTCAATTACTTTTACTTTTTTTTTCGCTGTGGTATCGATTCAGTATCGGTATCGAGGTATTTTGGTCTGGTATCGAAATCATAATTTTGGTATCGTGACAACACTAGTCAACACTGCACTGGCTCTGTTACGAAGTGGAGGACGCAGTAAGATCCAATTGCAGCTTTATTAGAATAATCAACAGGCAGGGTAAATCAGGGGCAGACAGAACAATGGAGATAATCTCAGAGCAGAAACAGATAACAGGCAAGGGTCGAGGCAGGCGGCAGGAATCACAGTCCAATGAACAATCCGGGTCAAGACAGGCAGCAGAAGAATCAGAAGTCGGTGTAAACAATCCAAGGTCAGTAACAGTTCAGCAAACACAGGGAAAACGCTCAGAAATTGTACGCCGGGGCAATGCAATACTTCGCAGAGAAGTGGAGTGTGGAAGTGGCTTTTATGTGTGTGTGAATGAGGTGCAGGTGTGCGTGTAATCAGTGCAGTGCAGGTGTATGAAATAATCAGTCCAGGAAGATGCAGGATGGGAATTGTAGTCTGTGAGTGAATATGATGGTCCAGTGTGGAGTGCCCTCTGGTGGCTCTCAAGGGCACTCCGGCTGGTGACCGTTACAGGCTCCCTATTAAACATTGTATAAATTTTATTGCTGATTACTTACAAAGCACTAAATGGTTTAGCTCCGCAGTGCTTGAGCGAGCTCTTAACGCATTATAGTCCTTCACGTCTATTGCGATCTCAAAATTCCGGCCAGTTACTAATACCTAGAATATCAAAATCGACTGCTGGCGGTAGTTCCTTTTCCTATTTAGCACCAAAACTCTGGAACAGTCTTCCTAACATTGTCCGGGAAGCAGACACACTCTGTCAGCTCAAAGCTAGACTAAAAATTCGTTTCGCGTTCCTACCCCAAAGTGACAAAATAAAATAAAGTTCTGTATCAAAATTTATAAGGAAACACCAGTATTTTGTTTAGGCTTGGCTTGTAGGGAATTCCAAACCTGCGCACATATATTCAAACGCACATAACTATAGAACCCGTTCTTAATGCGCATGTGAACGCCATCAGCGTTTCTCACAGGTTCGCGTTTAAAGTCTGTGTAGAGAGAATGGTGTCGTCTTGGCGGCCCCTAATTTAATAACAAATGATCGTTGCGACGGAAGCGAATCAATCAAAACTAACTTTAGCTGGAAAATAACTTTACTAAAGAACCGCTATAAAGCCAAAACAATCTTACCTTAAATTATACGTTTATCTCTGTAAAGCTGCTTTGAGACAATCTACATTGTTAAAAGCGCTATATAAATGAAGATGACTTGACTTGACTTAGGAAATAAGAAAAACAAAGGCATTGATAAAAATGGATTTAAAATGTGATTAAAATATGTAAAAGAGGACACATAATTATGTTGTAATCGTACCATTATTATACATTAATTCTATGAATTGTAAGTGTTCCTATATATAGTAATTAAGCCTTAAATTTGCATTAATTTACTTTATACATGACTATTTATGTACGGTGAATTAATAACTTAATGTTTAGATGAACATTAAAAAATCATTTAAAATTAAAAATTAAAAATAAAACGTTGTTAAAGGATGAAAAATCAAGTCTTTACATATGAGCTAATTAAAAAAATAATTTGTTAATTACAGTAACAATGAATGAAGAACTCACTATTTGTATATAGTCTGTTAGTGTGTTAAAGTAACACTAAGTAACTTTTCAACCTTAATAATATATTTCCAAAACCCTTGTGATGGTACATCGACTTACAATAGGTTGAATGACTCGTCTGCCATAGCCTGACGGGGTTTGTATAGTTTTTTAATCGTACTTTTAAACTTCGGGTTTCGGGTAGTAACCCGAGCAGCACAAAAAGAACTACAAAATTCGACTGCTTTACGGCATAGGCTACCTCACTTCCCTCAACACGTCCTCACATGCTGTTGGACTTGTAAGTATATTGCTTATACTGTATATCACTCGGACAAGCTTTTTACTCGTTGGTGTGAGCTAAAAAGCGTCTGGCATTCTTGTTGATGGATTAGTAGACATCTTCGGAGGCTAGCTGTGCTAGATTTGTAACGCGTTGTGTTTAATCCCCAATCGAACTCGTGTAACTGTCTGTCACACCACGTTCTACCGTCCACAGCATTACTTGATAGACAAAAATAAACAATCCGCTTACGATGTGTTCGAAGGCGCACATACAATACAGACTGCCGACAGTTCAACAGGGCGCGCGCAGCTCTTAAAGAGGCCACACCTTATTTCCACTCGTTACAGCTTCTAACTGACTGAACAGGGACCGGTATACAGGGGCATCAGGCTCAGGATCAGTGAGTGAAGAGACTGCTGCGTGAGTGGTATTTACGACAGTAACGTTAAATACAAGTAGTCCACAGCGACTCTAGGGGTTGTTGTTTGACCAAAACGGAAATCCTACATAATGGGGCTTTAATTATACCATTAATAAAGACAAGTAATATAAGAAACTGTTTTGATGAATAATGTGGTTTTCCAGATCTGTCTGCAGTTGTTTTTAAAGTTGCATTTTGTTAATTTAAATTGCTGAGTAATATTGTATTTCATACTGTAATAGACAAAACTATATATATATATATCTGCTATCCAGTGCCAGCCTCCTCTCTGCCTGTTTTTAAAGCAATGCTTGCAGCAGATACTGTATATAAATTAAGCAGACTGAGTTGAGGTATTTTCTCGAGGACTCTGTTGAACAGGCGTGTTTACAGGCGTCATCAGGATTTCAGGCGGACATTTTGACGTACCGGTAATCTTCCGATCCTGGCAGAACAACACCGGTTCTGATCCGAGACCCAGCTGGTACTGCCACACATACAGACGCTCGTGCGGCTTCAGCTCACATGGTAGTTCCTCTTCCACCACAGTCTCTTCTGTCCAGTTTTCCTTCTCAATCTTCACACTTGAACGTTCGTATACTCCCAAAAAGGTGAACTCGGCATTTGCAATTAACCCTGCGAGTGCTCCAGCTGAGATCTTGACTGACGCTGCTATCTTCCAGTTGTGTGTGATCTGGGACATCTTCTTATCCAACCCTTTTAGTAATTTTCTTTTGCCATGTCACTGGTGTGGGACTGTCATTACTAACGGTTTCAATGTTCACCCACTTGCTGAATGCGGGGCCGCTGGTTATGGACAGCCCTCCTGGCAGGAAGTTCAGAACATCGGGGTGAACGGAAGAGATAGCAGTGCACTCATCTTTGTTGAGGTCGGTCCCTTTGTAGTACTCAACTCCCCACTCTGAGGTTGGCTTGAGGAAGTAGAAGTGATCTAGATCGCCCCAGTAATAGAGACCATCTTTGCAATTGGGATGCAGGGTAAATTCTACAGATTCGTAGTCAATACTCAGGTCTGCTGTTCTTCTGTAAGTGCCCTTCTTCTGGAAGATGATGTAAAACCAGCCAAAGGCTGACAGGTAATGGTCTCCACCCTGACAGTTGGGATGAAGGGGGAAGACTTCAGAATCAGTGCCTTCTGTCAGGTCAGTGACTCTGCGGTAGTCATCACCCTTAATGATGTAAAACCGGCCATTTTCATCAGCAAGGTAATGGTCTCCGTGTTGGCAGGCGGGGTGCAGAGCATGAATACTGAGGTCTGACCCTTTGTTGAAATCCTTTGCCCTCATATAGCAGCCGAGATCAGAGCGGATTATGTAGTGAGAGCTTGATCCACAGAAATCAACTCCTTTTATTTTGCGCCTGGGAACAATGCCTGCCATTTCGCCTTAACCTGCAACACAAGATAACAACACAAAAGCTTTGAGTTTTTAGCCTATTTTCCCCCACATTCTTTAAATTAGTCAAGGTCACATATGAAGACGAGAGATTTGTTTCTCTCAGCACTCCTGTATATAGTCAGTTTGTAATAGTTGTGAATAGTTTGCTGTTTTCTTTCTCTGCATTTACAGGGTTAATGAGGAGAGTTTATGACGTGCGTATGACGAAATATAAGAGCTGCTGTTCCTGATGTTATTGCTGTTCTGCATTAAAGCTTAAAAAAAATCTCCTTTGTTTGTCTTTCTGAACACATTACAATACTTTTGCAATCACTTCACCAGAAATCTTTCTTCATCTGTGCATTAATTATAACTTTTGTACAGGGAAAATAACTTTTGATGCATCGGTCTAATTTAATCATCTTCATCTATTAATATCTACAGATTTGTATGCATGAATTGTGCATTTCCAACAATGGAAAACAAGGAGAAACGCGCAGTCACATGCTCAAACAATCAACAACGTCGCTCTAGAGGTGCGTTGTGGACTGCGAAGTGGACTTCACAGGGTTTTCCGCCATCTTAAGTGAGATTCCAATCCGAAGGGAGCGAACATGTTCAGTTCGAAGGGCACTGCGCACGGCATAGGGAATAAGGGAACATCGATACATCACTTCACAGGAAGTGGAGAGCGATGATCACACACCACGTCATCACCAGTCAGAACGGTCATAACTAATGATGGAGGAGTTTACGTATGTTTGTAAGTATTCATACATTTCGCCATTGTTATACAAATGACAGTATTTTAACCGTTATTGTTGTGAATATTACATATACTATTTTTGATGATTATAATGTACCTATAATTTACCTTGCTAGTTTGTGAAATAAAGTGATTTTATTTTAGGTAGTTGTAAAATAGTGCAATATAATTGTAAATATATAATTTTATAATAAAAATTAAAATATGAATGTAGTCCTATATGTATGTTATATCATAATCTGCGCGACCCCGTCGTTGACTTTCTGTGATGACGTTTGCAGGGCATTCCAAATGAGCGGTTATTGTCAGTGAAGTCCACTTCAACTGATATACTGTGCTCAGGGAGTAGGGGAGCAGTGAACACTGCATATGGACCCTGTCGACTGGAACGCACATTAGATGTGTAAAAACAAGTGAAAGCGCGAGTGCACCGCTGTCTCCTTTCCACAAGTGCTTGCTCTCCCGTGGCGTCTGTCGTTGCTATGCAACCATGAACACCATGATGACAAGGAAGTATCAGCAAAAGATTAATTAATTTCTAGCTCTTGCATTAGCTTTACTACTAGATATATTTATGGAGATGTAAAATAATAAGGCGCCCTGTACAGCTATGATCAGCTGTTCGTCTGAACATTCAATGTTGTTACGCTGCTAGCTGATGGTTCGTTGCTGCCGCGCTCTATCACTCGCACACCATAAAGAGCTAATTGTTTTTAATGTTTTAATTTCGTGATTAAAATTACATAATTTGGAAGCAGATAATTTCTTCACAAACAGCTCATTATGACTCAATGTTAGAATGCTGCACCTACACTCGATAGTGTGAATAAGATCAGCACCGCAGACCACTGCACTGACAGCGTGAAGCATATGATCTGTCTACGGCCAGGGCTCAGCGGAAGACAGAGAATGCCGGTCCAGCGCTGATTGAGGAATTAAATTCGAAAATAAAAGACAGTTTGACATCTTTTTTCTCGCATCTGTGAATTTATTTTTTAATCATTTGTTCTGAGATGAAGCGAATATATTTGTGTGGGAATTTCTCGCACTATAAAAGCTAACCTTGCGGGAATGGATTAAATTATGCGCAATCCCCACATTCCCGCACGGAAACTCAAGCCCTGAAATGGCAGTGGGATGTGTAACTCTAGCATATGGCGCATATATCATATAAGGCTAAACAGCGTTATCCATGTTGTTGCGATTGCGACGCTAGAGTAAGCTAGTAGTGAAACTGATAGCGTTTTTCATTTAATTACAATATGAGGACTGACGGTAGGCTATAAAAATCAGCGTTTCTGTGTAGGTGATGACATCCATCTTGACAGCAGCAATCAAAGCATCGCTAATTACGGTAGACCTTAATTTGAGATAATAAATTTGTTTCTAATCAAAGGTAACACTCAACCACAGAACAGCTGGGTGAGTTTTGTATTGGCTTATTGGATACAGTAAATGAAGACTGTCAACTTCTTTTCAATACTATTTCATCACCCAAAACACTCCCACTCTCTGCTGTATATTCATAACCAATTATTTCAAAACCAACAACCAAGCCACATAAACAATGCCATTAGCACTAGTCTACATTGCAGACATGTCTCTTAATGCACATAACTTTTCACCTTTTTGCACAATCTTGAAAAAAGTACTATTGTTGAACTTCTCAGATCAAGCAAACTTCAACGCACCCTTATCCACTCCCTGCTAACGTTAGTGAACCGCACCCGAGCAAGCACACTTCGCAGTTCACCTGGAAATGCATTTTTTTATCTCTACCCTTCATACATATTTTTAGCTGTCCTGTCGAATTACACTACAAATACATTTCTGTTTAAAAAAGTATGGTAACAAAACGGCTTGTAAAATTTATTTTAGAAGGCTTTTTTTAATGAATTATTCTTAAAACATGTAAAAAATGGCTTATAATCACAAGCACAGGAACACAAATACAGGTCTTCAAATGAGCTCTGAACACTCTCTATTAGAAACACACTCACCTAGACGTGTGTATCCAGCACTGGATCTGACGGGCAGCTTCAGTCTGAGAGAGAGATATCTGACTCCTTAAAACAAAAACAAAATCTTGTTTGAAGCAAAAACTCACTTAATTTTTTTTTCTTTCTCAGAAAACCAGTCAAAATTTCTTATGTAATTTTACTCTAGTAAATGCATCTTGATTTAAGAATATTTAGATATTTGGACTGGAAACAAGACAAAAATACTAAGTAAGAAAAGCATGTTTTGCAGTGTAGGGAACGAGCTCTTTATGTGCTGAAGGGGAAATGGCCACAGCACACACTGATAAACCAGATAAAGATAAAGTCTGCAGTGTTCAGCTGCTCTTTAAGCTGAACTGCAGTAAAGTGTAGGAAATGCTCTTTAACAGCGCCACCGCTGACGCGCCGTCACACCAACACTTGATTGAAGAGCTTCTTTTAACTCAGAGCACACTCGATGATGATTGCAGAGCAGAACAACACACACTCGGCTCTGAAGCGAAAGCTTGAATGTGCGAGTGCTAGAACGCCTCCTTATATTCCTCATATACTTCTGGGTGTGCCATGGCAAATCTTACACGGCAATGTCCATTGGCTCGTTTAGTTTACACTCAAAGATGATTGGTGAGATCCCAGTTCATCAGTTCAAAGTTGCTCTTCTATCAGCTTGAATCAGTCGGCCCATTCTCCTCTGACCTCTAGCATCAACAAGGCATTTTCGCCCACAGGACTGCCGCATACTGGATGTTTTTCCCTTTTCACACCATTCTTTGTAAACCCTAGAAATGGTTGTGCGTGAAAATCCCAGTAACTGAGCAGATTGTGAAATACTCAGACCGGCCCGTCTGGCACCAACAACCATGCCACGCTCAAAATTGCTTAAATCACCTTTCTTTCCCATTCTGACATTCAGTTTGGAGTTCAGGAGATTGTCTTGACCAGGACCACACCCCTAAATGCATTGAAGCAACTGCCATGTGATTGGTTGATTAGATAATTGCATTAATGAGAAATTGAACAGGTGTTCCTAATAATCCTTTAGGTGAGTGTATTTTATATACTGTATAAAGTCCAGTACAAATGTTATTGCCGCTCGTCACAACGGCTGTCACCAGTTGCTAGGCGACAAAACCAGAACAACTCCCCGGACACAGCTAGCAACAATTTGTTAATGTGACAGTAAATTTTGTTAGTTTAATTTTCAAATAACCAGTGGTGGAATGTAACGACATATATTTACTCTGGATTAAAGTATAATTTTGAAGTACTTTAGATTGTTATTCAACTCCACTTCATCTCAGAGGCAAATATTGTAGGCTACCTTTTATGAAAAACTGATTTTTTACACATGGATATTAGATTATGATATTAGATATTGTTTTAAAAAAATATGAACAGTATATAATAGAAACACTAAAAATATGTCATAGATTAGGGATGGATCATCGTCCTAGAGGGCCGCTGGCCTGCAGAGTTTAGCTTATAGGACAGTTTTGCATGTTAAAATATTTTATGGTTTGATTTTTCAGCATGTGAGTTAATAGCTTTTATTCTTCCCTCTTTCTGAGAACATCTCAGTGACTGGCAGCCGTCGACTGAGTCAGCCCTGAAAACCTGTTAGTGGACAGTGGAAATCCGCACTGATCCCAGATGATGTCCCTCCGGCAGAGGCTTTACCCCAGATCCCGGATTTACCAGCCCATCCCGGATCTCCTGCTCCGCTCAATAAAAGTCTACAGAATAACTGTTTTCTTCCAATCTGTTTTATGTATACTGTTAATGTACAGAATGATTTCATTCTTATTACATTTACAAGTTATAACTTGCATTACAAAAATAAACAATGCATAGAAATAATTTTTTGTTTCCTTTTACAAATTATAACTTACATAAAAATAATGTATACGATTGTTTAAAGCTGTAGTCTGCAGTTTTTCCTCTTTGTCGCCATCTCTGTTCGAAATCTGCAACTGCAGTTAATCATGGAATTATCAACTTTACGTGGGTTGTGCCTCGGCACGGCACAGTGCGGATGAATCCGATGTTTTGAGGAGAATGTGCGGCTGTCAGTCGGTGTGGATAATGGCATTCGCAATCACAGATCCTACTTTTTGGAAGTATGACCAACATAAGAATTTTCACTGGAAAATGTCGTCTAAACAAGTAAGTAACATCCACTTTTGTTCTGACCAACTTACCCCCAATTTCCACCAGATGCGTAACGGCTGCGGAACGGCTCCGCTGCGTGACAGCTCCGTGTTCCGTCGTCCGTCAATACCCACCTGGTCCGTATTTTTTTGCGGAACTGCTGCGGCCATGACTGACAGCTGAAAGCACGAGGACCCACGAGATCTCGCGAATTCACGTAAGATCGCGCGATATAAGTGCTGAATTGCTGCGGAGCTCTCAGGCATCCGGCAAAAATAGAAGCTCTGCGTATCTGCTCCGGAGGGCTGCGGATCGCCGGAGTCGGAACGCAGCTGTACCGCATTCTGTGGAAATACACTCATTGACTTTAATGGAAACCTATTGACTCCGCCGCCGTGCCGGAGCCGTAACGCAGCCGTTACGCATCTGGTGGAAATTGGGGGTAAGGGAAAAAAGCATTGCAGTAAATCGCGCCGATTAAATCACGTCAAACCTTGCAAATTATACTTTGTTCTCTCAAATTGTTAATGTTAACAACATCAGCATTGTGTGACATTTAATGCCCTTCAGATATTATCCTTGTTTTCGCATGGGCCGGTTGCAGTGTCTTTATTTCTGTAGCCTCTCCGAAGTCCGAAGTCTTTTGCGTTTTACAATGGGTGAATCTCCAGCTGTCACTGGCGATTGTTGTTTGAACCTTTCTGGATCCGATATAAGTTTAATTTTATCAAGTGCTGTGAGAAAAGGCTATAAATCTCCTCCTCCACATCCTCACACTCATAGCCGACTAGCCGAGATTCTTCTTTATGTGTTCAGATGTGACGTAATGACGCAAAGACATGCTCGAATTTCCCACAGAAATCCACCAGTACCACTGGAGTTAAAAACATTATTACAAGCTTACCGTTCTGAATCGAGCTACGGCAAGCAGAGAGTTTTGAACACTGGCATGTTATATACTTGCTCAATTTATTTTGGATAATTTTTAACCAAAAAACACTACAGACAGCAGCTTTAATTTACAAATTTAAAGTTTATATCTCTTATCTGTCAAGAAGAGAAAACAATTTGTCCTTTCTCTCCCTCCTCTGCCTCTCTCTGAAACTTCATGTCTTCCCTAAATATCTCGATCAGCTCCTCCTCTCGGCCTCGTTTTCTCTCGGCTGCTGGCTCGTAGTTCTGGTTCGTAGTTCAATCCTTCGCGTGTTTTACGGCCTATGGTATCTTCTCCTTTTGAAGCCAAATTTGATGGCCCATTTGTTGTACAACGAAAACTGGAGAGAGAGAGAAGCGTGTACGACCGTCTGACACCCCCTCCCCCCCCTTACCTGGACCCATCACATCTATTCACTACCCGTCCTTCACTATTCCCTGGCACGACGAGGACACCAGACCCTTTTGTTTTCTTTATTTCCCCATTTTTTTGACATTTTATGTTTCTTTACTTTAATAAATGTCTCTCCGCGGCCTGACACCACTCCCACTGTATCTGTCGTTTGCTCCTCCCGCCACAACAGCAATAAACAGACTCAATATTATTCAGAGTTTCTCATTCTAATTTTATTATTTCTTGCAGAGGCTAAAGTTAAATACTCCACTGTATGCCAGCTGGAAGTTTCATGGGCCAGATACGCAAGTACATTTTAAAGCGTACCCTGTCTTTGCTCAATATGTGTTCTCGGCTGAGAATGTCAGGTTTCCTCTTTTGATCTTCTGAGGGTCTGTAGCTGGCTGCTTCCTGCTAGCCTGTATGCTCTCTCTCTCTCTCTCTCTCTCTCTCTCTCTCTCTCTCTCTCTCTCTCTCTCTCTCTCTCTCTCTAGAGCCCTAAAGATCATGCTTTTTAAAATAACTAATGACACACAATATCTCTACATTAACACACATGTTGCTTCTACTTGCATTAACATATTTCCTGCGTGCATTAATTGTTACATCATTTACGCCAATTGCTTTATATACCTGCTTTTCGTTCGTGTTTGTGTCAACTATCGGCATTACTATTGCGTCTCTATTGGCATTAGAAATACACACATTTTTTGTTGTACATTTTATTTGTTTTCTACCTTTCTAGACATTTAATTCCTGTCTGTCTTCATATTTGGCAGTTACACACATCAATGCTCTTGTCCCCCAGAACCCATATTCACCCACACACATAATGCAACGTGCGTCATCTTTAAGGATGTGGTATACACACAGTGCACAGTTTGTGTGTTTGTCACCTTATTCCTATTGCTGACACACTAAACTGTCACGCACAGCACAATTATTTAACCTGACACACACAGAGCAAAACCTCTTCTCACGTCTCCAAAAGCCTAAACACATTTTCTGCTTTACACACATTTTGCAATTCAAATCTGCACTTTTTAAACACACTGAACACGGTTCTCTGCATAAGACTCAACAATCTGACATAAAGTCATGTTTGCCATTTCAAAACACTGCCATTCAAAATGACACTACATGATCTGATACACGTGTCACCTGACCAAACACCTCAATGCTTAACTGTTAACACATCTCTTTTTTTGGTGAAAAATAAAAAATGTTTCAATGGCATGTGTGTGTGTGTCTGCAAATATTTCTGTGCATGTAAACAATCTGAAGAATTTTCTACAATTTGAACTATTTTAGTATTATGGCAAAGCATACTATAGATGAGAGTGCTGTTCATTATGCCCATCAGTGTGTAGTTAGTTAGACAAATATCTGCTAATATGAATGAAGTGTGTGCCATTTCGTGCAAAAGTTTGATTTTGATAATGCTGTGTGTAGTTTTGGTTGCAGTGCTTCATTTTTCAGGATATATGAGGTATTTTGCTGTTTGGGTGTGTGGTTTTGTGAATTGTGTTCAGTGTTTTTGATGAATTATGTAACACTTTACAATACGGGTGCACTAATCTGCACTAATTCATGCTTAACTAATGCACAGATAATCATGTGTTAATGTATGACTCATGAAGAACTAAACCATTAATTAATGATTACTGCATCAGTAACTAATTAAGATTCTAAATGATTAAGTAATATATGAATTGTTATTAATTAAATGTGTCATCGTGTATTAATTCTTTAATAACTTATTTTATTAACTAAAAGTGTAAATTAATGTGTTAATTACCACAGTGAAATAGAGATCAACAATGCTGATTGGGATAATATATTACAGATAAATGAGGGGAACTTGTGTTGCACTTCCTTAACTGAAACAAATTTGGTAAACAAATATTATATTCCTTTGAAATGCTCAAGGAAAAATGTATCATTACCATTAAACAGTGATATTTGTAATATTATGAAAAAAAGAGACCAAGCTTTTAAAACGGCATTATCTTCTAAATTAAATACAGATAATTTAATCTATAAAGGTCTCAGAAATAAAGTAGTACAAGAATTACGGAAGTAAAAAATATCACATTATACACAAATAATAGAGAGTGCTAAAGGTCAGAGTACAACCCTATGGAAACAATTAAATAATTTAACAAATAAAACTCAAAAGCAGCAAACAATCAAAGAGATACAAATGGATGGAAAAGTAATTGATGATAAAGGTTCTCTAGCATATGAGTTTAATACATATTTTATAAGTTCAGTAGATGAATTTGCTCAAAATTGTAAACCAATATAATTAAATAATAAGGTGGAGGATGAGCTACCAAATTCATTTTTTATTAAGGAGATTGAAGAAAATAGAACAACTGAAATTGTAGAGCTTCTACCGAATTCAGCAGCAAAAGATGTTTACAATTTAGATATTAATTTGATAAAAAAATATAGCTCCGTGATGATAGCTCCGTTAACTCATTTGACAAATGAATCAATTAGAGACTGTGTTTTTCCTAACACATGGAAAAAGGCTGTAGTTACACCGCTCTTTAAATCAGGGGATCCAAGCCTGATTCCACATTATCCACCAATATCAATCTTGCCAGTTATGTCAAAGGTTTTGTTGAAGGTTGTAGCTGAACAATTAATAAACTATCTAGAGAGTAATAACTTCCTATATAAACATATGTTATTTATGTATATATGTTAAAATATATGTTATTTCTTGGAAAAAGCTAGACATTCTTTGGATCAGGGACATGTGATGGGAGCAGTGTTCATTGACCTAAAAAAGGCATCTGACACAGTTAACCACACTATTCTTTTATCTAAATTAAGTGTATTTAATTTTAGTAAACGTTCAATTGAGTGGTTTACCTCTTATTTAAATCTAAGAGATCAGTGTGTTAAAATTGAGGATACAAAATCATTGTTTATGTAAAGGCCAACAGAGTAGTTAAGCACTATTTTGATTATAGCTACGCTATAAGGTTTTATTATTACGGTAGCGGGCTTTTATTTTGATTACCAAAGAAACCGGAAGTATGGTGACGGAAACGCAACTGGCGAACGGCGCAAAGGACGAAAGGAAAGTCTGAAAAGGTTCACGGTTAAAAACAGTAAAAGGCCACGGAGAATCAGTTAAAACTACAAGGTTTAGCTTCGGTCAATTGGGGAACAAGGTTGGTATAGTTAATAAGAAATATATTTGAGTTACTTGAAATGTTTATCGTAAAATGTATAATTTGGTAATGCTATCGGATTGAAACTAATGTAATGAGCTGTGTAGCGTTCGAAATGTGATGGTAATGCATGGTTTATTTGTTTATACTCAGCTCTTACGTTGGTTGATGACACGGACGGCAATAAAAGTAATTTTAACCATCAGTTCTGGCCTTCTCAATATTGACTGGATGCTACAGTTTATGAGAAACAAAATGGGTTTACCACAAGGCTCAATCTTAGGCCCCTTGCTTTTCATTTGGTTTATAAATGATCCACCATGTTGTTGTCCAGATGTTGAATGCCAGCTTTATGCTGATGACACATGTAGCGGGACCTTGGCCCTTCACACTTGGGGCAAATATAGAAACACTACCTCTAGCGTCACATGACTACGCCACCCTATTTAATAGGGAAATATAGATGTTACTACTAAGAATTGGTAAAAGATACCCAGGAACGTAATTAGCAAGAAGGGGCTAGAGACGTGGATACCAATAATACAAAAGTTTTTATTAAATACAATCATTGTTAAAATATATAAAAGCTGAGAATCATCAACAGACACATGCAAGAGAGACCATAATCCAAAGGAGGCCGAGGCTTGATGGCAGACACACGCCCAAGGCTTTAATATCACTCTCAACACCCCGTGTACAAGTAACAGCACCCACACTGCAATAAAGTCAAGAAATAGTCACACAGCACTCTGTGACGAGCTCTCTACCACCACACACGGGCCTGCTAGTGGTCTGCCTTCAAAGCCTCAGCTCCTGTAACAAGAGTATAAAATTATTTATGGTCTCAATAAACACCCTCACTCAAACATGCACAAATAAACATTTAGATCAACAAACAAGAAAATACTACAGAAAATGGAAATATGGAAATCAAAATTTGGTGCTGGCATTGGGTATTACTCTCACTAACCTTCTACCAGCACCTCTTGAAGGAACTCACAAATCAAAAATACATACAACACTACAAAACACTCAAAATAAACAAATCAGATCACTCAATACACACAATTATAAATGAAAATACTGCAAAATTTGAATGTATAGTGTGGAAGACACTCATCGTTTAGAGTGGTTAATACTGGAGAACGGGCGTCACGTTAGGCTGCGCAGTGCGCACACACACACGCACACACACGTGTGTTGGAAGAAAGTTTGTTATCGAGATAATCTTGAGATATGAAAGCAGCAGCATCAAATCAGCGTTGCCCACCAGGTGTCTCAGGACATATATTCTCCTTTAAAATACAAACATAAACATATACTTACAATATATAAAAAAATAAGCGCTATACAAAGTGGACGTTTCACGTACCTTTCATTCACAAACTCGGCGTATAGAGGACACAACATCCCTCCGAAGCACGGGAATGCCAAGGGAGAGCAGCAGCCACTCAAAACTCAAACCGCGGGCCATCCACGCAGCTATGAATCACACAGTCATTACGACAAATCACATACCTGGGTACTAACCAAGCAGCCAACACACACACATAAGGTTACCTCAAAGCATATGAGACAAGGGACTGCAAGAGGCATGTAACGTGAGAGCCGGAGTCGCCAACAGCCGCGGGCCATCCACGCAGCTATAAACAAAACAAGTGTTTACACAAAATCCCACACCTGTTTTTACGACCTAGCTCAAACGCACCTACCTCAAGGCGGAAGCGCTGCAGAAACAAGGGGCGGTCCCACGGGCAATGACGCGACGCTCAAACGCCAAGCACACGCAGGAGGTGACTACATGTCCTTTTATACTGTCCCGCCCTGCTCGTAATTGGACCTGCACTACCCCAGGCACATTAATCTAATTACAGCGCCACAATACGTCCCACTACAATCTGCCCCACGCTTTTGCATCGGCGACCCGACGATGGACCACTTATTACAAGTTCCCAGCCTTGACGGCTACATCACAAGATCACGGAGGCACTGGTTACAGGTCCTCTGCCTTTACGGCTACTCACCGAGAAACAAGCAATAGGCGAGTCCTCGGACATGACAGCTAACACATGAGTAAGGCACTGGTTACAGGTCCTCTGCCTTTACGGCTACTTACCGAGAAACAAGTGATACACGAGTCCTCGAACATGACGACTAAAACACGAGTAAGGCACTGGTTACAGGTCCTCTGCCTTTACGGCTACTCACCGAGAAACAAGTGGTACACGAGTCCTCGAACATGACAGCTAAAACACGAGTAAGGCACTGGTTACAGGTCCTCTGCCTTTACGGCGACTCACCGAGAAACAAGTGATACACGAGTCCTCGAACATGACGACTAAAACACGAGTAAGGCACTGGTTACAGGTCCTCTGCCTTTACGGCTACTCACCGAGAAACAAGTGGTACACGAGTCCTCGAACATGACGACTAAAACACGAGTAAGGCACTGGTTACAGGTCCTCTGCCTTTACGGCTACTCACCGAGAAACAAGTGGTACACGAGTCCTCGAACATGACAGCTAAAACACGAGTAAGGCACTGGTTACAGGTCCTCTGCCTTTACGGCTACTCACCGAGAAACAAGTGGTACACGAGTCCTCGAACATGACGACTAAAACACGAGTAAGGCACTGGTTACAGGTCCTCTGCCTTTACGGCAACTCACAGAGAAACAAGTGATACACGAGCCCTCTCATTCTACTGTCTCCTAAATAAACTTCCTGCAGGGCAACGCAAGACTGGGAGCAACCATACAGCCCTTACAAAATTACATAAGTTTTCTCTGGGTCTCTGCGTTCAACCACAGGGCGGTGCTAAAATGTTATCCGTTTATATAATACTACTTACCAGGACAACCTCGGTAAGTAACGGTACAAATAATGAAACCTGCTGCTGAAATGCTCCAAATCCTCCTGAAATGACGCTGCTGCTTTATCTCCAACACTAGACTTGAAAAGAAAGAAAAAGAAGCAAACAAACAAAAAAAACACTAATACACAATCACACAGTGTACACATTCACACAATTACAATAAGCATCCACTTCTTCAGCCCAAAAGAGAAACTAATCCTGCCGACTACGCCAGAATGTAGCGGGACCTTGGCCCTTCACACTTGGGGCAAATATAGAAACACTACCTCTAGCGTCACATGACTACGCCACCCTATTTAATAGGGAAATATAGATGTTACTACTAAGAATTGGTAAAAGATACACAGGAACGTAATTAGCAAGAAGGGGCTAGAGACGTGGATACCAATAATACAAAAGTTTTTATTAAATACAATCATTGTTAAAATATATAAAAGCTGAGAATCATCAACAGACACATGCAAGAGAGACCATAATCCAAAGGAGGCCGAGGCTTGATGGCAGACACACGCCCAAGGCTTCAATATCACTCTCAACACCCCGTGTACAAGTAACAGCACCCACACTGCAATAAAGTCAAGAAATAGTCACACAGCACTCTGTGACGAGCTCTCTACCACCACACACGGGCCTGCTAGTGGTCTGCCTTCAAAGCCTCAGCTCCTGTAACAAGAGTATAAAATTATTTATGGTCTCAATAAACACCCTCACTCAAACATGCACAAATAAACATTTAGATCAACAAACAAGAAAATACTACAGAAAATGGAAATATGGAAATCAAAATTTGGTGCTGGCATTGGGTATTACTCTCACTAACCTTCTACCAGCACCTCTTGAAGGAACTCACAAATAAAAAATACATACAACACTACAAAACACTCAAAATAAACAAATCAGATCACTCAATACACACAATTATAAATGAAAATACTGCAAAATTTGAATGTATAGTTGGAAGACACTCATCGTTTAGAGTGGTTAATACTGGAGAACGGGCGTCACGTTAGGCTGCGCAGTGCGCACACACACACGCACACACACGTGTGTTGGAAGAAAGTTTGTTATTGAGATAATCTTGAGATATGAAAGCAGCAGCGTCAAATCAGCGTTGCCCACCAGGTGTCTCAGGACATATATTCTCCTTTCATTCACAAACTCGGCGTATAGAGGACACGGGACACAACATCCCTCCGAAGCACGGGAATGCCAAGGGAGAGCAGCAGCCACTCAAAACTCAAACCGCGGGCCATCCACGCAGCTATGAATCACACAGTCATTACGACAAATCACATACCTGGGTACTAACCAAGCAGCCAACACACACACATAAGGTTACCTCAAAGCATATGAGACAAGGGACTGCAAGAGGCATGTAACGTGAGAGCCGGAGTCGCCAACAGCCGCGGGCCATCCACGCAGCTATAAACAAAACAAGTGTTTACACAAAATCCCACACCTGTTTTTACGACCTAGCTCAAACGCACCTACCTCAAGGCGGAAGCGCTGCAGAAACAAGGGGCGGTCCCACGGGCAATAACGCGACGCTCAAACGCCAAGCACACGCAGGAGGTGACTACATGTCCTTTTATACTGTCCCGCCCTGCTCGTAATTGGACCTGCACTACCCCAGGCACATTAATCTAATTACAGCGCCACAATACGTCCCACTACATATGTTTGTTTTTGTTTATTATAATTCTATTTATATTTTGTTGACTATAATTATTTGGGTACATTATTTTGTTTATGGCCCATTTCTTATTTCTGAAGTTAAGTACTTTATTTATTGTAATTGTGCTAAGTGATATTTGTGGTGTTCCCTGTGTATGTCTAATGGACTAGTCCTGTGTGTATATAAGTTCCCCATGTGTGTCATTTGGGAGGCCATGTTTTCTTTGTTTAGTTTGTTTGTTTGATTACTGTTGTTAGTTTGGATTTTCTTTAGTTTACTATTGTTATGGGCCTAGACCTGACTTTATTTTCAGTCAGTTTATCAAGTTATTTAATTTGTAACTTTGTTTTTGTTTTTTGCATTTAATAAATAATTTTTGGTTGGAAATCCTGTGTCCTTTGCCCTCGACTGCTTGGTCCCTCACATATGGTGTCAGAAGTGGGATCCGCAGAGGGCGCAGGTTTCCTATTTTTTGTTTTTTCCCTTTTTGTCCTCCCTGAGTTTTTTTTTTTGAGCTATGAGTCGGCCTGGAAGAAAAGGGGCACAAAAGATTATGCCAAGGGAAGCACAGGAAGGAGAGGTGGAGACCATAGAGCAGGGGTCGGCAAGTAACTTTGGCCGCGGGCCAATATTTTTTTTAGCCAGTAGATGGCGGGCCAGCTACACGGGAGCAGGCCTATGGACAGTGGCGTAACTTTGTTTTAAAAAGTGGGTGGAGTGGGGGTTGCTACAATGCTAAATCAGATAAATGTACAATAACATTACGATGTCGATCGATTTAAATAGTAGGCTACATTTGTTGGTTAATAAGATGTAGCTTAATAAAGACAGTCAGTTTTGTCAGTGCCGAGAATTTTCGTGTGAATAAATATATAGATCCGCCTGTTTGTCCAATGAGTGTTTTATTGGACCAGTGGTAGAATTTTCGCCCAGCGTGTCAGAGGTTCTGAGTTCGAATCCGCACTCGTATAGTTTCTTTTTTCTCGTATAGGTTTTTTTTTCCTCATCAAAACCGATTATGTTCATCAGTGGTTGTATATCAAGCAGGGACATGTTTGTGTGCATTTTTGTTTTGTGATTTCACCAGAACGAAAGCCAACATTGAATAAACATTGTTTTTCCATCTGAATCATCATTATGGTTGATATTGAAATTTCAATGTAAAATAAATGTTGAATCACCATTACCATATCGATGAAAACCTGATGTTATTAATGTTGATGGCAACAATATTGGAACAACATTGATAATTATCTTTATGATTGATTAAGCATTGATATTTGGTTTACCGGGCGATCGCTGAATGTGTTGAAAAGTCATTGATTTATAGTTGACCCGGGAAACGACGCATTGTTGAAAAGTCATCGACATATATTGACCAGGAAATATGATTGAAAATGCATCGATATACTATAGTTGACCGGGAAATGTGATTGAAAATCTGTCGATTTTTGGTTGACCGAGAGATCAACACCAACGTACTGCACCGGACACAGCTCATTTCTGGACTCTTGGCACAAGCGTACAGGTAAGCTTGCTTCTAATGTTCGATATGAATGAATTGTACCTAATCAAATACTGTTAGGCTGATCGTTAACATGATGGTTAGTGTAGTAACCGACGCAGTGCTGGTCACTGAAATAGATTTTTGTTTTACCATGTGTCAAAATCTGCCAAACGTACTTTGTGGTTCGCTTCTAGGTTAAGTTCGCAAAACCTCCGAGTCCAGTCTATTTTTGTGATAGCTCAAAATACATATCTGTACATTGCTAGTGTCGTGAAATCTATTAACACAGCACCACCACGAAATGCAGATTAGACCATCTCGTCGTAATACATACAAAATATTAATAATCCTCGAGCAGGGCTGCGATATGCTTGCGATACAGTTTTGTAACTCAATTGTGTTTGTTTTCAGAAATGATAACAGTCGTTTTATACTAGTGCTTATGCGATATCACGATTTTTGATGATCTTCTCCAAGGTCTGCTTTTGAGGAAAACATTTCATTGGCGTTCTGTTCTGACATGCACCTTTTCTGAGCGCGGGGAAGCGCGCGCGCACTGTCAGCGCCTGACAACCAGGCCTGGCATCAAGGGGGGGCTTAGCCCCACATACTTCATAAAGAAACAATTAAAATGCCTCGTTCATTTTAAAGACATAGCCTATTTATTATTATTAGCCTGTTTTTGCCTGAGATTTGCGGTGAGATTTACGCATGCTCGGGCGTATGCTATATTCCTGCATGCACCCAGTATTTAAGCAGATATTAATATAATTGTGCAATTAGTCAAAAAATCTTTTGTCTGGCAACTCTAATCAATACATTTACTATTTACTTAGTTATAAGTATCCAGTTATTTAGCCTATTGAATTTGTTCCCAGTGTTTAAATATGTGTTCTGTTTAACCTCAAATGCAAATTTTTTGCATTGTGATTTTATTTTCTGTTTTAGATGCTATAATGGGGATAGCCGCCGTCACCCACAGGCTGTGCAAAAGTGGCTGCGCTATTCGCCAGACCGGGAGGACATTGAAGTGTAAATAAAGAGTACAAATAATTAAATAAAAAGGCTAATATAAAATGAATTTGTTTTAGTGTGGTGTGTTCAGTGTTTTATACGAGATTTCAAATGTTCTATTACAACTGGCTGTAGATAAAGCAGGCTATTTAAATGATGGCATTACATTTAAAATTAACATTTAAAAACGATTGAAATTCCATTGAAATCACGTTGATCCTTAGTTTAGTTGAAATTTCAACATTGTTTCAATATTCCTGATAATTGAAATACCATTGAAATTCCGTTGATCTATGGACAGGATTTCAACGTTGTTTCAATATTAAAACAGGGTGCAAAATGATGTAGAATCAACATCAGAGTTCGATGTTGATTCAATGACTTATTGTTGAAAAAGGAATGTTGATTTAACATAGTTTCAATGACCGTTTGCTATCCGCAACGGGTTGAAGCGTGCGTCCGAATGAAGACAGTGCAGCGTGTGCGCAAGCCACACAAGAAAACACTGTATCCGCACCACTGATCGCAGCGGCAACGAGCACTTCGATCACTTGATTTAAAAAACACATTTCACCAGTGATTCCTGCCGCTCAATGGGTTTGTTGTGAAAAATATATATTGGCCGTGGCCAAAATATGTGCTACTGTTAAGCTACTGTTAAGCTGCTGTTGCCACACTTACGTGTTTTATTCGTCCAATAATTACCCCTCTTTTGAATTAGCCTAGATATAGGCTATCCAATCTTTTGTCAAGCAACTTTGTATTTATTTCCGATTTAAAAGACGAAAGACGACATTAAAAATTGCTACAAAAATGGTTGTTCTGGTGTTTCTTTGTCTGTTTTGCGCCCGCAGTAGGTATATAATCGTGGAATATGATGGGTCAGTGTTGCATTCGTTCAATCGTTTTTTCAAATTAAAACCAGAAATAAAAAAAACAGAAAAACGACTTGTTTTTCCATTATTTATTTCCTGACCTAAAATGAAAAAATGAAAAAACGAATAACGACGGGTTTTCTGATTGTGTGCTCAGAACAAAAATAGAAAAAATTAATAACTAGATTAGACAATTTTTTATTTAGATTTTTAATTTAACATCTTAGGCATATATCAATGAAATCATTTTAAACAGATCAAGTACTATTGTGGTAACAGATTACAGCCATTTTAATAAAGGTGTGAATAGCAATCATGCCTCATTCGCTTACAGTCCGACAATAAACTTGACTGACTAATATACTGTTATATTATCTGTGCGTACACATAATATCGATTTTAAATGCTTGATGCTCTTTAAATATTCTGTTGCATTGTAAAAAGTTTCGGTGCATAGGACGGACCTATCCGCGATCGCTCTCCATGGTTCTGACCAAAGAAGAGCGCTTTGGAATCTCCATTACGCGTCATAGGCATCATACCTGGGCTGCGTTTCCCAATAACGTTTTCTCTTAGCGCGCTACGATGACTCTTAAGCTTAAGGTATAACTTAACTAAAGGTTAGCTACCACTAAAGGTATACCATTGCTAGGCGTCTTCAGGGCTATCATCCACTCGCGAGGCAGAGGCGCTGAGAGGCAGAGGCGCTGGCGCCCTCCAAGCAACGGCGCTGGTCGTGCTATAGCATCCTGGGGTGGCAGAGACAAAGATGTTCTAGGTGATGTGGATATCAGCTCTCTTCATCTCCTGGTTGCAGCGATGACTCTGAGACTGTACGTGCGCGTTTAAGGTAGCCTACCTAAACAACGACTGTTGCAACAGGGCCGAGGGCTGAGTTGGAAAATATGTGACTCTTTATGTTTTTTTTTATTTAATCAATGTGGATTATGAAAGTGAGCATGCAGTATGAGAAAGATATGATACATCATGAGATGCGCAATATGTCTGGAGACATGGATTGGGTAAAACATGAGTTTTGTTTTGTAGAAAGTCTCTTTTTAAAAGATTTTCGTTTTGTATAAATTGTATCTTAATTTTGATCAATGTTTTATCAACCAATTGCCTGTATTTAATAAATAAGAAGCAAATATATAGCAGACAATGTAATAAGGCGCCAGCACTATCACTTGCATTGCACGTGAACTGGAGGGCGCCGAAACTCAGCTTGTGCCTCACAGATTTGAGAAATATAGGCTATCTAAATCCGTGTATCATTCGTTCAATCGTTTTTTGATTTAACCCTCTGAGGTCGACAAACGCGCCCACGCGTTTTGCTGGATTTTTTTCAGTTCAGTTCAAAAGAAATTAATTTTGCTCTGTTGACTTTGATATTACAAGCAAGTTTCATACATCAATCGATTCTGTTAAATGTGTATTATTTTTGTGTATACTCACAATAAAAACAAACTGTTGTGCTTTTTGCCAAATAAAGAAAAATAAACGTGATGCGAGTTCTGCCTTCTCTCTGTCAGTGAAGACCATTCTGAAACGCGTCCGAAAATGAACAATAACTCAGCGAATACTGAGTCAAACAGGCATACAGTCACACAGGCATGAAGCTTGAATTCTCTTCTTTAAAATGAGGTAATTTATATAAAAAACAAATATTCTCATCTTGTGAAATCTGTGTTAAAAGAGAGCGATTCCAGTCGAGCTCATTAGAGCTCATTCAAAGGTAATGTGACTCCGCCCACGGAGAGCGCGCGCTATTCAAACGCAAATTACTGAGGCAAACCTGTGAACGCCCCCATATCAGCTCGAGGAAACACAAGTTTAATCATATCATTGTAGCCTACGTGTTTACACCATCTGGCAGCGCTGTGAGGAATAATAATAACGGAAAATCTACCTCAGAGTGCGGGTATTGCAGGAGAGAGGATCCGAATATGTAGTAAGTTTTTTTTCCTTCTCAAGTTAATCGCGTTTCTGTGAATGAATGAACGGCAGCCGCAGAGATGCGCGCTGTTTATCACAGCTCGCAAAAAGACAGTTTAAATTTAAATTGCGTCTCTGTGTGAATGAATGATGATGTTTTAGCAAACTGTATTGCTATACTGAGATGAGTAAACTGAAAATTAACATTTATATGCCCTAATATTTCATAAAAACAACGTTACAGTCAGGCGTTTCTGTTTGTGAATGAATGTTTCGGTTTTAGCAAACTGTATTGCTATACTGAGTAAAAATCGACTGAAATGTTGAAATAAAATGTATTTGTATAAGCAACGTATTAAACTGCAAATTAACATTTATATTTCTTATAATAAAAACGAAAGACCTATGTTACAGACATATGAAAGACAACATTTCGTTGATTAGTTTTGGATAGATTATACATTTTTACTGTAAAATATCTGCCAACTCAAATAAGCCAATATTTGTTTGCCAATATTTGCTCATGTTAAATATAGTATGTTTTGTCAAAAATAAAGTAATCAAATAATCAATCAAATCCTTAACTTTGAAATATGTATGATAAAATGTATACTTTAGTTTTTACAAAGAAAGATTACACTTGAATTGTTGTTGTAATTGTAACCTTTTTAATAAAAAAATATATTTACAAGGTAGATGTAAACAAACTATTAAAAGGTAATAAGGTAATAAGCCTTTTCTTTAAATAATTTTTATTGTGTTTTATTAGTGACAAATTTGGGGAGAGGATAAATATTCCAAAACTGAAAATACAGTATGAGAATTAACTGCACAATTACTAGACATGTTTTCCTTGGATATTATAGGCCAAATTGCAAGCACAATATGTGGAAAAATAAAAAAGAATTGAGATGCTTCCAACTGTTGCTCTTGCATTCTTGTGGCTCAGTGACTCACCTGAATGAATGGCTAATTAAGTATGCAGGCCCCATTGTCTCCTAAGGTGTGAATCACTAAATATGCATGATCGTTGACGCCCACTCCGCATATTGCCTTTCCAAACAGAAAGTGCTTTGCAAAATTCAAATCAATGTATTGTGTTATGTGAATGATAAGGGCAGGATGATTTTCACATCATTTTGAAGAAAAAACACTAGGCAATGACATCTATTAGACAAAAGTCTTATTGGCACATATTTAGTATGTGTTTTATGGCCTTATTTCAGAAACTTTAGTTTTTAGTTTTTTTCAATAACCACGCATAAACATTATTCTCTCAAAAATGCAGACATGTACATTCTTGTTGCTCACATATTATGGTAGCCCTGTTTGTGCTAAATAGAGTGTAATTATACCTTTGCCATTAATATGTTTATAAGCAACTGAAAAAAGCACAAATGTCAGGGCATGTCAGAACATCTCAAGGACACCAAAAACCCCTCAGACCTCAGAGGGTTAATATTGAAAGTAGAAAAATGAGAAAACAGTTCCTTTTTCGATTTTTCATTTTTTCCAAAAAACGAAAAACAAGAATTCAGCTTGATTTTTCGTTTTTCGTTCTGAGGTAGCAAAATTAATAAACAGCTGGAAAATTCTATTTCTACACGTGGGCGGGAATGAAACGCCCCTTTCCTCTGATTTGTCAGCCGAAGATCAAACTGTCCCGTCATCAGTTCTTCCTCAGTTCTGCACTGCAGAATAAGAGTCCTCCGTTGTGTGGATTCTTAACGCGTTTATTGCAACTTTTTCATGTTTTCCATCAACGAGACTAATGAATGGCTCGACACAACCCGTACTGGGGAATAGACTAGACGGGGCTTTCTTCTTTGTAGACCAGAGTTCTCAAGTGCCAGGGGTTTGCTATTTTCATATTTTCCGAACTGTTCTTTTTTTATCATGAACCACGCTGAGTTTTATTCCTAAGTGACTATATAATACATTTTACTTCAAATAATCTAAATGTTGACTTTGAAAAGTAGGCGCGTCCGAAGGCTATTCACTCTATTTTGGTTCATTTTTGGTGTGCGCCAGAAAGATGTTCAAGGAGACTGAGACGCACTAAAGTAGAAATCATGTTGTTTTCTTTATTTTTCAAAGGCATGACATTTTGTAGTCATTTTGAATGTACACAAATAAAAATATGAATTTTTACTGTTTCGAATGACAGAGTAACGAATAACGAAGTTATTTCCCCTGCTGAGCAACAAATCCAAGTGATGGCGCCGACGCATCGCTCGCTCTCACAACATAGGCTATTATCAGTTCACTTCTGGCATTGCTAACTTGACATCGCAGCCTGTTCATTATTAAAATAAAACACAGTCAACCAAATATATAAAAAGTTATTCTGCTTAATTTAATTCGTCTGTTGTTGTACAATATAAAGACTGTGCCGCACAGCAGTTATTCCAAACTCATTTCCCATGCTGTGAAGATGATGATTTAGCCTATACGTGTAGGCCTATATTGGGACTCGACTGAAGTTTAAAGCCTTCTTTACAGTTAGCATCCAAATTTTGCATTGCAAATATGGAAACTTGGGACCGAGATGCGCGAAACCAACGTCGGTACAGTTTCAGTTTCGATTCAAATAGCCTAAATTTGTTTAGGCTTGGCGTTTAAAATAGGCTAAATGTTGTTTATAATAAAGGACACAATAGGCTATTATTATAAGCTATTAGGTTATATTTTTATTATACGTGGCTACTTATTTTTTATTCTTGTTGTTTTCTGAATACCATTCATTTAAGGATTTGACATAGGCAAATGTCAAAGGGGAAGTAATGGTAAGGGGAAGTAAAATACGCATAGAAATAGCCTATATGTTATTAATAGTGTTTATAATGTTAATGTTGAATTTTATTTACCTGTCTTTTTCTGAATAGGCTAATAATAAAATGCGTTTGTTTCCCTCTCAACATGACCCAGTGCACTGCGCACAAGCGCACATCTTTGAGATATAAATTAATAAATTTTAATAAAACACAATAAGGCCTACATTATAAAACTCAGAAGAGTATGTATTTTAATATCTCTGTTGTTCTCTGTTCTCCGGTTGTTAGATAGTCAGTCTGAATGACAGTTCATGCGTTTATGTTAATATAGCCTAGGCTTAGGCTATATATAGTCAATGCATTATTCTTTTCTTTTTCTATAAGTGTTAAAATATTAAATTTTTCAACTAATTATATTGATTATCTATATCTACATTTATTATTTAAAAAAAATTACTGGGCGATCGAGGGCGACCATGTTAGGCTAACAGCCGTCATTTACCCTGCATACCGAGCTGATGCAAAGCATAAAGTTAGGTGAATTTATATCTACACAGAAGAAAGCCCTGTCTAGTTTATTTCCCAGTACGGGTTGTCGAACCATTCGTTAGTCTGGTTGTTTGATGAAAAAAAGATTAAATGTAGTTGCAATTAACGCGTTAAGAATCCACACAACGGAGGACTCTTATTCTGCAGTGCAGAACTGAGGAAGAACTGATGACGGGACAGTTTGATCTTCGGCTGACAAATCAGAGGAAAGGGGCGTTTCATTCCCGCCCACGTGTAGAAATCGAATTTTCCAGCTGTTTATTCATTTTGCTACCTCAGAACGAAAAACGAAAAATCAAGCTGAATTCTTGTTTTTCGTTTTTTGGGAAAAAATGAAAAATCGAAAAAGGAACTGTTTTCTCATTTTTCTACTTTCAATATTAAATCAAAAAACGATTGAACGAATGATACACGGATTTATCTATTATAGAAAGCTTGAAATGTCTACTTTTAAACGAAAATATTCAAAACCAAAAGAAATAGGCAACTCTCTGAATATGTAATCCATATTAAATGTGCATTTCTCTCTGGCGTTCATGAGTCCGCTTCGTCAACTTCATCTTTGCAGCGACACATAAAACACCAATTTATTAATAAATAATTAAATGTCTCCTGTGTTATACCCGAATAAATAATAATGAAAAAAGTTCAAAAGTCGGACTGTAAGCGTATGAGACTTACAGGAGAGCATGATTGCTATTCACATTATTAAAATGGCTGTAATCTGTTACCACAATAGTACTTGATCTGTTTAAAATTATTTCATTGGTATATGTCTGCTAATGTGTTAAATTAAAAATCAAAATTAAAATTTGTCTAAACCCGTCATTCATTTTTTCTATTTTTGATCTGAGCACACAATCAGAAAATCGGAAAATGAGTCATTATTCGTTTTTTTCATTTTAGTTCAGGAAATAAATAATGGAAAAAGTCGGGGGTTTTGGGGGGGGTTTTTTGGGTTTTAATTTAATTAAATTTTTAAGTTTTAATTTATTTGTAAGCCATTATTGTAAAAAAAAAATAGGCTGATAAAAAAAAAAAAAAAAAACGGACTTCCAAAATAATCCGGCAGGCCAGAAAATATTGCTGCCTGTTGCCGACCCTTGCCATAGAGGATGGTGAGGAGATTGTTACAGAGGAGTCTGGAGGGCGGGAGCCAACGCTGGCAGATCTGACAAGTTTGTTCTGGGCCCACATGGCGCAGATGGATGCTCGGGAGGGCCCAAGAGCAAAAGGAACAAGAACGACGATTTAAGGCATTGCAGCACCAGTTTGGCCTGCTTCAGATGGAGGTGCAAGCTCGTACTCGTACTCTGCCCACCCCTGATCCACTTTCTATGAATCCAAGTCCAGGGGTAATGCAGGATGGTGACCCTGATTCTGATCGACCATTCCCTAAAAGGAGTGAAAGAGAACTTCACCACGTGGACCATGATAGAGGTCAGTCCTTGGTCAAAGAGCCTAGATTAGAAAAATTAAGTGACTCTGATGACATAGAGCATTTTTTGATAACCTTTGAGAGGATTGCTGCAGCGTGTTGTTGGCCTAAGGCTGACTGGGCATTCCGCCTGATTCCCCTACTGACTGGTAAGGCCCGAGCGGCATATGTGCTTATGGACATTGATGACTCTCTTGAGTATGATTGTTAAGTCGGCTATTCTGAGAAAGTACGACATTAATTCAGAAACTTATCGACAAAGATTTCGTTCTCTGGAGGTTGAATCATCTGAGAATCCCAATGAACTGTATGCCAGGCTGAAGGAGCTGTATGGGAAGTGGATTCGACCTAAAGGTAAAACTGTTGAGGAAATTGGAGAAATAATTGTTCTAGAGCAGTATCTCCGAATGCTCTCTCCTGAGCTTCAGGTATGGATTCGTGAGCAGGGCCCTGTTACTGCTGCTGAAGCTGCATCATTGGCGGATGTGTTCGTTGCTGCCCGGGGAAGGAACCAGCCATGGAGTTGGAGGGGTGGGAGAGATTCTCGCAAGCCCCATGTCTTTCATCCGCCCCAGTACTACAACTCTGGTAAGCCTCCTGGAGGAGGAAAATCTGAATCTGTGTCTTTTAAACCACCTAAGAAAGTGCCTATTTGTTACCTGTGTGGTCAAGAGGGTCATACCAAACCTGTTTGCCCGAAGAACATTGTCAAACTCTCTCAAGTGTGTTATGTGCCCAGAAATAATGCAGCTCCGTTAAAGCCTGGACGGTCCTTAAAGATGACCACTGTAGAAGTGAACGGTAAAGAACTCCATGCTCTGGTTGATACTGGCAGCGACCAGACATTGGTACACAGACAGTTTGTTTCACCTGCCTTGATTAATCCTTCTGACAAGAGACTGATATGCTGTGTCCATGGCGATGAGAAACTGTTACCTACCGCGGGACTTTACATCAAAATACAGGGACAGACTTATCTCCTGGACGTTGGGGTTGCAGATAATTTGCCATATCCTGTGATTCTGGGGCATGATTTACCAGTGCTTTTGGATTTATTGCAGCCGGAACAGCTTTGCAATGTTGTAGTCACCAGGGCCAAAATGAAACGGGCAGAGGAACCGACGCAAACACTCTGTACTTTACCTTTCTTTGATGTGGATCTCGAAATGGAACCTTCAAAGACGCGGAAGTCCCGTAGTGAAAGACGACGGGACAAGCTTGCATATAATGTTTCCAAAATACCAGCTAACCCCTCATGTGACTTGTTTCAAAGTTTCCAGGTGCCCACTAACATGGTCCAGCTCCAGCAGGAGGATGTCAGCCTGGCTCCGTACCTCAAGAAAGCAGAACATGAAGCTACAGCCAATGCTGATGACACTGACTCTGCCGAAAGGTATTTGTTCCAAAAAGGTATTCTTTATCGCCAGTTTGAGTCGACAAACCAGCTTGTCGTGCCACAATGTGTCCGAGAGGTAATACTCCAGTTGAGTCATTCAATTCCCTGGGCTGGCCACCTAGGAAAACACAAGACCTTAGCTCGCATCAAAAAACACTTCTATTGGCCAGGACTAAGAAGGGATGTGACTCGATGCTGTAAAAGTTGTCCTGAGTGTCAAAGTCTCCATGAGAAGCCCTTCCGATTCATTATCCAGTATGTTCCAGGGAAAGACAATGCTACGGCTGATTTCCTCTCTCGCTGTGTCAGGGAGGTTCCTTAAGTGGGGGGGGGGGGGGAGTGTGATGGCCGACGACGTGGCCACACAGCAAGGCGGTAACTAAACCACACGCACAGACATGCATTTTCCCCTTTTGTTTGTTTACATGTTATTTTGGTTGTCCTTTATTACATTTTATAATTAAATATTTTGTTGCAGATCATCCTATATATTTCATAATAAAGACACACACAGATTTGGTTCATTTTACCCACTTTATTTATAATTTACACTTTTACCATACATGACTAGGTTGGGTGCACACTTTCTAGTTATTAGTGGTATATTGTGTTAACGTTTATTTCTTTTGAGTTTAAGTTGCTTACGTGGGAAGAGCGGAGGTTTGGCGCTGTCTGGGACACTGCGCTCCGGTGGAGGTCCATTCCAATAAAGGACCGGCTGGCGTCAGTTGCTGCCATTTTGTTCTATTGGGCTAATCCATGTTGCCAATTAGCTGGGGGGTGTATGATTGATTGCGTGTTAGTTTTTGTTTATTATAATTATTTATAATTATTTGGGTACATTATTTTGTTTATGGCCCATTTCTTATTTCTGAAGTTATTTACTTTATTTATTGTAATTGTGCTAAGTGATATTTGTGGTGTTCCCTGTGTATGTCTAATGGACTAGTCCTGTGTGTATAGAAGTTCCCCATGTGTGTCATTTGGGAGGCCATGTTTTCTTTGTTTAGTTTGTTTGTTTGATTACTGTTGTTAGTTTTGATTTTCTTTAGTTTACTGTTGTTATTGGCCTAGACCTGACTTTATTTTCAGTCAGTTTTTCAAGTTATTTAATTTGTAACTTTTTTTTTTTTTTTTTTCATTTAATAAATAATTTTTGGTTGGAAACCCTGTGTCCTTTGCCCTCGACTGCTTGGTCCCTCACAGGAACAATGTGGCATTCCACCATTCCCGTCTAGTCACAGCCTGGTTTGACGCCCATCAGAGGATGATGTCCATTTTCCTTGCCCCTAACTTTCCTTTCCTCAACCCCATTGAGGAGTTTCCTCAGCCTGGAGATGAAAGGTTTTTGACCATAGTCCACAGGACCAAATGTCCCTCCTGTATGCAAAATATGCTGCATGCCAAGACATCAGTTGAACACTGCCAGGGGTGGATAAGGCATGTTACTGTAAAAGATTCTTCCCAAGATGCCTTGCCGGGGAAGATATCAGGTGTGATGTGGATGAGAACGTGGACAAATGCAGAAGTCCGGGCAGATTAGAAGATGGCCTTTTCTGTTTGTATATTTTGTATTTTCACATACAGTACTGTAATACTGTAAATGGCAGCTATATTGCATATTTTTGTTATCTTACAGAAATGTCCTGTTGCAAATAAAGCCGTTACTGCAGCAATTCTGTCTCTGTCTTCTTTTTTTCACAAACCATACATTCTATAAAGCTACTCTAAGAAGGGTCATTTACAGTATTTTGTTGTATTGAATTTCTGCTGCAAAAAAACAACAAAATGCATGCATTTACATTACAAACAAAACAAAAATATAGAGACTTCCAAAAAGAAAAAAAAAACTGCAGTGCAAAACACAATCGCCCTGGGTTACATATGTAAACCTAGTTCCCCGATGGGACGGATGCTGCGTGAAATCACAGTGGGAACGCCTCCAGCGTAGTGCGTCTGAAGCATGAATGAAATCAGTCAATGGCGAGACGGAACGTAGTAGGCGGGTGACGTCACCGACCAGGAAACTATAAAGCACCCCTGAAAACACAAGCGAACAGCTTAAGAAGTTACTGAAGCAAGCGATCCACGGAGATGCTGGGAGCATGGCAGGACACGCAGCGTCCGTCCCTTCGGGGAACTAGGGTTACATACGTAACCCAGGGCGTTCCCCATCAGGGACTACCGCTGCGTGAAATCGCAGTGGGAACGCAATACCCACGTCCCCATGCGAGCAAGTCACCGTCGTGTGAAATCAAGGCGCACAGGCTGACGAAAGAACTTGCGCCCCAGGAGTGGAGCTAAAATCGAGACTATAGAACCTGACGAACGTGTGCTGTGAGGACCAGCATGCCGCATCACAAACGTTCTGAAGAGAAGCTCCTGAAAGGAGAGCTTTAGAAGCAGCCATACTCCGGGTGGAGTGAGCCCGTACAGCCAAAGTAGAAGGCTGACCGGCCGACTCATAAGCAAGTGAAATGGCCTCAACCACCCACTTGCTCATCCTTGCTGGGCGGCCCAAAACAAACGAACAGCTGCTCAGACTTCCTCCACAGGGCAGCTCTGTGGACATAAGCATCTAGCGCCCGAACCGGGCAGAGCAAATTAAGTTTTTCCTGATCCGACATCACAAACGGAGGAGGACAGAAAGCCTGCAGTATCACCGGTCTAACTACAGTAGTAGGAACCTTAGGAACATAACCTGGCCTAGGATAAAGGAATGCCTTGGTCATGCCAGGTGAAAACTCCAGGCACGAGGGAGCAACCGAAAGTGCTTGAATGTCTCCAATCCTCTTTAGAGACGAGATAGCAAGCAGGAAAATAGTTTTGAGAGTCAGGAACTTCTCAGAAACCTCTTCGAGGGTCTCGAAAGGAGCTAGGGAGAGACCCTCTAGGACGATGGCCAGATCCCATGATGGCACCCTCGTGCGTACTGCTGGCCTCAGCCTCAAAGTGCCACGAAGGAAGCGAGATATAAGCGGGTGTCTCCCAAGAGAAACTCCACTAAAAGGGGCGTGGTAAGCAGCCAGGGCCGCCACGTACACCTTCAATGTGGATTGGGATAACCCTGTGGAGAGACGGGCCTGCAGGAACTCCAGCACTGTACCAACCGGGCAGTTAACTGGGTCCTGTTGTCGCTCTCCACACCAAGAGGTGAAAAGTTTCCACCTCGCGGCATATAACCTCCTCGTGGCAGGAGCTCTGGATTGGAGAATGGTCTCAACGACCTCAGTCGAGAGACCAGATTCTATGAGCTGAGCCCCCTCAGAGGCCAAGCCCATAGTCTCCATAACTCTGGGCGGGGGTGAAGGATCGACCCACACGCCTGAGAGAGTAGCTCCCTCCTGATCGGAATCTCCAGGGGAGAGCCATCGAGGAGGGACACCAGGTCCGAGAACCACACTCGGGCCGGCCAGAACGGGGCTATCAGGAGTAGGCTGACTCCGTCCCGGCGAACCCTTTCCAGAACTCCTGGGAGCAGAGCGATCGGGGGAAAAGCATACAGGCGTGACCTGTATGGAATGAGCTTTTTAAAATAACTAATGACATTTACAGTTTTTCTCGATTGCTTAAACACTATAACCAGGCTTTTGAACTAACATTTCAAAACCATAATGCCATTTATCAAAAAGCACACCCATTTCCCTAAACTATAAACACTATTCCCTGTTTTGACACATGAGTCAGATTTGTTGAACTGTCACTGCAAAACTCTACACACAAATCCCTTCATTTCTCATTGCCTAGACCATGTTGTCATGTATAAAGCACTAGCATTCAATATTGTTCACTCAAGTCAGCACAGCTTCAGCTCAATTACACACAATTACCCAGGTGGAAACACTAAGGGCCCTATCTCGCACCCAGCGCAATTGACTTTGTACACGACGCATGTGTCATTCCTATTTCTCACCCACACACAGCAGACTTTTCCCTCCACAGACGCACGTTGGTAAACTAGAAAATACACTTGCGCTCCCGGGGGCGGTTCAGCGCAAAGAGGAGGCGTGTTCCGGCACAAATGTTCCCTGGTGCTATTTTACAGGTTTAGAAAACAATTCCTCCACAGACAAAAAAATTGTTTAAAAATAGTTAAAAAAACAAAAAAACAAAAAAAAAAAGTTTAAAGTCAGTGGCGCGTTTTAAGGGCGCATGCTTGGCCATAATCAATGTAGCATGTGCACAACGCGCATATACTTTGATTCTCTCATCTACACAGAAGCAGCAGTTCTCATTTTTGCAAATCATACATTATTATGATAGATAGATAGATAGATAGATAGATAGATAGATAGATAATTTATTATAAAAGCATATCTAGCTTACACATTTACCCAAATTATCATACGCCTGTTTAAGCGAAGTTACAGTTTTTCTCGATTGTTTACACACATTTTCTGAAAGCATGCCTCATATTCTCAGAACTCTACACACAAATCCAAAAAAACACACACAATGGGCAAAACCCCTCAATTCTCCTGCAAAATGAAACTTTACATTCAAAACAATGTTATTTCTTCTCAAAATGGTATTTTGTTTTCAAATGACACACACAAACCATCATAGATGTGCTCAATGTAAAACACTATGATGAATGCAAAACACTTCTTCTCCATTCATCATCATGACTTAGGCCTTTTTCTGGTTCAGTGTTACGCTTACTACAGGCAGTACATACATAAGTGTGTTGTAAAATATCTGAGAATATTGTTTTTATACTCAGAACACACAAATACACGGTAACAAATATATTTTATTTTTCCCACAAAAACAATGTACACAGTGTACATCCCAACCAACACAAAGTAGGACATACAGTGGTCTACATACAAAACAACAGAAGAATTGACTGTATACAGTTACAGTAATAAAAATAAAAAAATCCAATATTAGCATCCATTGCTCCATTAAAGAGCTGACCTGTTGAAGAGCTCACCTGTTGCTCTTTATGCTAAAGCTCTGATTGCTAATTGTAAAACTGTGTGACGGGTGTTTGCCCATGTGATGAGTCAGTGTGTGTATCTGGATGGCAGTGTGTTCCTTGTGAAAACAAGAGATTTTCTGCATGAAAATTGTGCCAAAAGCAGAGAATTGTGTGTAGTGTTTTGAAAAAAGTGTGTTTTAGAACTGCAGTTTGAGTGTAAAGCAGGAATTGTGCTTGTAGTTTAGCAGAATTGGTTCAGGGGGTTGGTGAATGAGTTACATGTTGTGGTCATTGTGTCTCAAGTACCAGAAAATGTGTGTAAACAATCGAGAAAAACTGTAATCTGGGTGTGTTTCTCCATCCCCAATGTCACTCCTCTGTGTTTTACGGCCCTGACGAGAGCGTTGCTCTCCTCGGCTGTGAACCGCTCCTGGCAAATCCGCCGTTATAATAGCGATCCGCCATGGAACAAGCGCGCCTGCTCTTAAAGGGATTGTGAGATGACGCTCTGATTGGTTTATTTCATGTTACGCCCAAACCACACCTATGAGTAATGAAGCGACTTCAGACCAACACATTTTAGATTTAGATCCGCCCACAAAGTTACTTGAGTTTCGCGCTTGATACTTGCGTTTAAGATCGTTAAAATAGGGCCCTAAGAGTCAAACTTTAACACACATCAATCAGATCCTTCAGTAGATAGATAAAAGGGCCCAAATCAGTTTATTGAGTTTTGGAACAATGGATCCAGAAAGACATGAAGGAAGAGATCGAGGAGGAGGAGGGATAAGGAGGAGGAGGAGGAGGAGGAGGAGGAGGAGGAGGAGGAGGAGGATGAGGAGGGATAAGGAGGAGGAGGAGGAGGAGGAGGAGGATGAGGAGGGATAAGGAGAAGGAGGAGGAGGAGGAGGAGGAGGAGGAGGGATAAGGAGAAGGAGGAGGAGGAGGAGGAGGAGGAGGAGGGATAAGGAGAAGGAGGAGGAGGAGGAGGAGGAGGAGGATGAGGAGGGATAAGGAGAAGGAGGAGGAGGAGGAGGAGGATGAGGAGGGATAAGGAGAAGGAGGAGGAGGAGGAGGAGGAGGAGGATGAGGAGGGATAAGGAGAAGGAGGAGGAGGAGGAGGAGGATGAGGAGGGATAAGGAGAAGGAGGAGGAGGAGGAGGAGGAGGAGGAGGAGGAGGAGGAGGACGAAGGACAAGAAGACAAGCAGTCTCAGATGAAACTCAAGCCACTCTAGTTGCCTATGTCTTTATCAGTGGTGTGACTATGAGGGAGGCTGGGCTACGAGTAAGGCCAAATTTGAGTTGCTTCACCGTCGCCTCGAGAACCTTCAGGGAGGAGTGGTGGCAAACAAAATTCTATCACTGAATAATAGAAACATTTCCAATAGTCTTTGATGAGGTGTATTCTCTTGCAAGAAAAGGCCAGCAGTCGTACAGACACAGAGTGACACAGAGCATGACAGTGAAGGGAGGGCAATCCTTTCTCCTTTATAGTCTTGACTCCAGAATCTTATCTTTTCTAGGCAAATGATGGTATTTCAACCATATGTGGAACATTCTTAGACGTGTCCATCATATTGTCTCCTTGAGTGGAGGCTCTCCTGTCACTTTTTACCATTCCAATACAATTCCATATTAGAATAAGGTTTGTGTGTGCTCTTTTACTGTCATATGATGGTCACACACATCTTAACCCCCTGAGGTCAGCGGTATCGCCGGCGATACCACCTCGCTTTTTTTTTTTATCAGTGTAAAAAAAATTCATAAATACTCTGTTGACTTTGATTTTCCATAGGAGTTTCATACATCAATCGATTCTGTTAAATGTGTATTATTTTTGTGTATACTCACAATAAAAACAAAGTGTTGTGCTTTTTGCCAAATAAAGAAAAATAAACACGAAGCGAGTTCTGCCTTCTCTCTGTCCGTGTAGTCCATTCTGAAACGCGTCCGAAAATGAACAACAACTCAGCGAATACTCAGTCAAACAGGCATACAGACACACAGGCATGAAGCTTGAATTCTCTTCTCTTAAATGAAGTAATTTATATAAAAAACAAATATTCTCATCTTGTGAAACCTGTATTTAAAGAGAGCGATTCCAGTCGACCTCATTAGAGCTAATTCAAATGTAATGTGACTCCGCCCACGGAGAGCGCGCGCTATTCAAACGCAAATGTCTGAGGCAATCCGCACAATCCTGTGAACGCCCCCGTATCAGCTCGAGAAAACACACAAGTTTATCAGATCATTACATGTTTACACTGTTTCGCAGCGCTGTGAGGAATAATGGAATGTATCTCAGAAGTGCGGGTATATCGAGGAGCGAGCTGAGGAATGTAAGTTCACGTGAATCGGGTTTCTTTATGAATGAATGAACGGCAGAGATGCGCTGTTTACCACAGCTGGCAAAAAGACAGTTTAAATTTAAATCGCGTGTGTGAATGAATGATGATGTTTTAGCAAACTGCTATACTGAGATGAGTAAAAATCGACTGAAATATGTTATTTGTATAAGCAACGTATTAAACTGCAAATTAACATTTATATGCCCTAATATAAAAACAACGTTACAGTCAGGCGAAATATGAAAGACATATATATACTGATACAAATATACTGTAAGATTACACTTGAATTGTTGTTGTAATTGTAACCTTTTTAATAAAAAAATATATTTAAAAGGTAGATGTAAACAAACTATTAAAAGGTAAATATATATTTTTTTCTTTAAATAATTTTTATTGTGTTTTATTAGTGACAAATTTGGGGAGAGGATAAATATTCCAAAACTGAAAATACAGTATGAGAATTAACTGCACAATTACTAGACATGTCTACCTTGGATATTATACAATTTGCAAGCACAATTTGTGGAAAAATAAAAAAAAATTGCGATGCTTCCAACTGTGAACCAATTTGGTAGTGTATGTATATATATATATATATATATATATATGTGTGTGTGTGTGTGTGTGTGAGTGTGAGTGTGTGTGTATGCATATACAGTATATATATATATATGTGTGTGTGTGTGTGTGTGTGAGTGTGAGTGTGTGTGTATGCATATACAGTATATATATATATATGTGTGTGTGTGTGTGTGTGTGTGTGTGTATGAAGAGTTCAGATGCAAAAGCCTCTAAATGCTATCTGAAATTTTCTTCTAGAATGATCATTTTTATGAAGCTTGTATATTTAAGTTTGCTATAGGTGACACACCTGAATGAATGGCTCATTAAGTATGCAGGGGCATTGTTTCACCAGGTGTGAACTACTAAATATGCATGATCGTTTACTCCCCATCCGCATATTGGTTTTCCAAACTAAAAGTGTTTCACAAAACTAAAATCAATGTATCGTTTTAAGTGAATGATTAGGCAGGATGATTTTCACATAATTTGGAAGAAAAAACTCTAGGGAAGGACATCCATTAGTCAAAAGTCTTATTGCCACATATTTAGTATGTGTTTTGTGGCCTTATTTCAGAATCTTTCATTTTTAGTTTTTTCAATAACCATGCATAAACATTATTCTCTCAAAAATGAAAACATGTACATACATGTGGCTCACATATTATGGTAGTCCTGTTTGTGCTAAATAGAGTGTATTTTTTTTTTTTTTTGCCATTAATATGTTTATAAGCAACTGAAAAAAGCACAAATGTCAGGGCATGTCAGAACATCTCAAGGACCCCAAAAACACCTCAGACCTCAGAGGGTTAAGCAAGAACTGACCACAGGGAAGTCTGCTGAACTAATTATAAGTATATTTGAATGCTTATAGTTTTGTCCAGATTCGACTTTCCTTACCTACCTGAGAATAATAAATAAATAGGTAAAAGTTGTAAAGGTTAAAGGACACACCGTAAAACATGGCGCCCAACGTGCTTTAATTGTCTAATTACTGGCCAGAATTAGACAATTGAGCGCTTGCCAAATAGAGTAAGCGTGAATATGCTTAAGGTTAGTTAATGTAATATAGAAATTACTACACATACGTCAACTAAGCAGAGGGAAACAAAAGCCTTGACAGGGCAGAAAATACAGTATTTTAAGAAAATCCCTGAAAGGGTCAAAATACTATATTTACAGAGTTAAAGTATTTGCAAATACAACCTAGAGAGAGGAAAATTCTGAGAGAGTGGAAAAAGTAATGCTATAGGCATACCCAGAAAGGGTAAAGATTTATTTAAAAATAAAATTCCGAGAGAGTGGAAAAGTTTATAATAATAAAACCCAGAGAGGGTTGAATGTGCACATAAGAAAAACAAACTTAAAGAGTGAAGACAATAATAATAGGCTTATATAAAAAGCGAAGAAATCACTAAAAAAGCTCTATTATACAGAGGCTACGCTATGGCAGCGAAAGCTAAAGAAAAATCCAACAATATTTTTATTCAGGCATATACATGGGGTGATTCTCGTGTATTAGGATGGCAAAAAATAGCTTTACAGGCAGAGACATCAATCCAGGAGACAGACCCAGGAGAAATACTCCTTTGGCTTCCCTCCAAGGAGGGACTACGGTCAGGAAACTTCACAGAAAGTAAAGTGGGTCTGGCAGTATTGCGATGGATGCAAGAAATAGCAAAAAATGAAAATTGTACAATACAATTACAGTGCAAAACTCCAGAGGCGGAAGATATAATCAAAACTATCAGCAAAAAAGATGAAGGTAAAATAGAGATTTATGATATGAGTGGTAAAGTGTTAAAAAGAGAAAAAGGACAATTACCAGATATGGAAAGAGTAAAAAAATACCAGATGGGTATTAACGACTTTGAACAAGCGGAAGAAATCCGCTTGACAATACCGGTAATTGAAGATGAGGACCGGGCCAGTATTATTACAATGGCTCATCGACACACCCCTACACCAGAATCATACGAGCTGCAAATAGGCAGAATAAGACTGCTTATTAGGGACAGTTTAATCGAAAAAACTGAAGGAGGCGTTGTAATACTGAATGGAAACAAACAAATGATAACTGGCTCTGGAACGGCTGGGGCAATCTTCAATAAACTAAGTAAACAGGCATTACAGGAGATAGAAAACATGAGAGCCCAGCTCGGACCGCAGCACGCAGCGACAGTGAGAATGACCTCTGGCCTTCCACAGTGGAACTATGTGGCGCATACAGTAATGACTGACTGCAGAGATGAATTTTGTGATGCAGACCGCTCCTGGTTAGAGGCCAGGACAATAACAACAGCAGTAATAAAAGAAACACTAAGCAGACAGGAAAATCAAATACATATGACTTTAATGGGAACAGGTCAATTTAAACACCCAGTAAATTCTGTAATAGAAGGCATATTATCGGGAATTATGTCCCAGGAAGGTAATTTGACCATAAATCTATTAATGTCTAATATAAATCAGGATGAACTGGAAAAAATTCTTGAGAAAAGGGAGGTAAGAGACCAGCTGGTACCCTCTCAGCCATCTGCTCCTCTGTGGAATGTTCCTGCAGGGGAGAGAAACATGAAACAGGGTGAGACAGAGTTTGAGGACGAATCTGAGCTGTCAGAGTTTGAATATGACTCGGTCAGTTCAGATTCTTCAATATTTTCTATAGACACTGACAGCAGTGAAACACAAAATATTTACAAAGAGTCTAGACTGCGGAATAAAAGAGGAGGACAGATGGAATTAAATAGAGTGACAGACCAAATAGAAAACGATTGGCCAGAAGTTCGAGTAAAAGGAATTTCATTCAAAAATCCTACAAGTGAGAAAAGAGGTAGAACACTAACAAGATATTGGAACAAGAAGATTGTTAATGATAGAAGTTTGACGTACGGACAAATGAGATCGGCAAGCAGATCGCCATCTGCCCAGAGAGTCGCTCGTACAGAAGGGTGGTCGAAAACTGGGAAAAATGCATTGTATCAGGAAGGATACGCGTATAATAGACAAATAGTTAAAGAGCTGGAAAAAGTAGTCTGTTCATTAAAATCAGAAATTAAAAGTCTGAAAAAAGAAATAGACACATTAAAAAATACGGAAACAATAGGACTGAAGGACAGAATTAAGGTGGACCGGGATAGACAGGTCACGAGTCAAAGAAAAACAGTCAGGATTCGGCCTGCGACTCCTGGATTAACAACTTTTAATAGACAAGCAGAGGTTGCGACTCCACAAGAAATTGAAGAAAACCAAGATAGCGTACATGCAAAACTGCTGGAATTACAACTAACAGAAGCGGTTAGGAAGCAGGTAGGAAATAAGAAACAGCATGAAGACCAGAGTGCATATGCAAAACGAATAATGCAAGCGGCCGAAAATGCACAGCTGGGTTGTGATGCTGCTACCAGATTAGTTCAAACATGTACGGGCCACCCAATATCATCTGAGGCATTGGGAAAGATGAGGATTTTGACAGGTATAGAAGATAAAATTAAAGAATGGACCAAAACCCTCTTTAATGCCCAAAAAGAGCAGATTCCCTTATTAGGAATTTGGCTATCCATTGAACAGGACATCCCTGAGGCTGACAAAGTTCCGTTGTTGAGGCATGTGGGAAGGAGAATCCCAGGCGGACGTAATTTAATTACATTACTTAATAATGCGACTAGACAAAAAATTGAAGAAAAACTAGCTGAGTATGATCTTGCAACAAGACATATGAAAACAAAGAGAAACATTACTCCGCAAAATAAACAAGCTCAAGGGCCAAAGTTCAAAGAGAGATTTAACAATAATAAATTCCAGAAGCCAGGAGGATTTAAAAAATATGGAGCAAATTATCAGAGCGACACTAGAAAAACTGACAAGTTCGCTGGAAACAGACAGACAACTCAGACAACAGTGAAAAAAGGCATGCAGTATGCACAGGGAGGGAGAAAACTCCCACAGAAGTCAGGCTTCATTCCAGCAGAAAAATGGGAAGATATGACCCCTGCAGAACGAACCAAAATAATTGAAGACCGTAAGAACAGAAATCAAAATGTAAAAAAGATTAGGAGAACTAAAGTAATTCAAAAGGCAGCAAAACAATCTCAAGTAAACAATGACGAAACATGCAAAACTAAGAAGAAGGAGCGAGCCAATTCTGATACAGAATGAAGGTTAGCTGGCCAGTTGAAACAGAAATTGTGTGACCCAAGGGTTACGGAGGAAAATGAAAATTTATATATTGATATTCAGGGAACAAAGTACTGTGTTGACACAGGAGCAGACATTTCCGTTTCAACTGAGCCTTTAGAGACAAATGGTACGATACATGTACAAACATATGACGGACAGATTAAACCAGAAAAAACAGGTGAAAAATATGGAATTACTATGATTAAAGGTTCTGAAAATGTATTAGCAGCAAAAGATTTGAAAAAGGTTTTAAGATTAAAGCCGGTTGATTATGAGCAGGAATTACAAAGAATTGAGAATGACATAAAAGTCTCACAGTGGGCTAAGGAGCAGTTAATGACAGAGCTGCGTAAAACTCCGTACGGACGGAGCAAGAATGACTGCGGCAAAGTAAGTGATAAATTTGCACACGTTATTGAGGGTGGAATTCATAAACCCCAACGGCAATACCCAATTAATAAAAAAGGACTGGCAGAATTAAACATAACCATACAAGAGCTTGAAGAGCAGGGAGTTATACAGCGAGTCAAAGGTGCTATAACTAACTCACCGATCCAGTTGGCTGCCAAACCGGACGGAACTTTTAGATTTATTACCAACTTTAGGGCGTTAAATCGTTTAACACGACCGGATAAACGTTACTTGATTAACGCACGAGATACAGTTGAGAAAATACGTGATGGACGATTTTATTCGAAAATTGATTTAGCCAATGGATTCTATGCGATCCCACTGGCTGAAGAAAGCCAGGAAAAAAACGCTTTTACCGCAAACCAAGGTCACTACGTTTACCGACGACTTCCCCAAGGATATTTAAATAGTTCCACCGTTTTTCAAGCAACTTTGGCCAAAATTTTGTCAGGCTTAGACGTTGAACTTTATATTGATGATATTTTACTCGTTTCTAATGACGAACGAGAACACGTACAACTTGTAACAGACGTGTTGAAACGACTTGCGGAGGCAGGTTTGAAAATAAATATAAAAAAGACACAATTAATGACTGACATGGTCGAATTTTTAGGATTTTGAATTTCAGCGGGTAACAGAGGTGTTACTCAGTCCATGAAAGACAGAGTAAACCAGATTGAAACCCCAAAAACAGTTCGACAGGTCCAGCAAACAATGGGGCTATTGGGTTATGTTAGAGACTTAATCCCTCGTTTTAGCCAGATGTCTAAACCTATATATGAGACTATAAAAGGTGGACGGTTGAAATGGACTGAAAAAGCTGAAGAAGCGTTGACAGAATTAAAAACAGCTATATTAAACTCAGGACAGCTGGAAGGAAGAAACGATGAGAAAATTTAGAAGCTGACTTGGAAACAGACGACATAGGGTACCAACTGATAGTACGAAATGAAAAAAGAAACATACCTGTTAGAATCCTGAGTGGAAACTGGGAAAATCCTGAACTGAAGTTCACTTGTGAAGAACAGCAGCTTGCAGCATTGAGCAAACGTTATTCCGAGCTGAAAGGCCTGGCGCGGGGCCAGAAAATATTTGTTAACACAAAAACAGCAGTATTGGCTCATTTATCAAAAAACAAAGTTAAAGACGCCCGTGCGCTCAACAGCCGTTGGCAAAGATGGGAAAATATGTTACTGGATCCAGATCTAATAATTAGACAAAAAGAACTTAAAAAATGGCAGAAACAAACATTAGATCTCTATAAAAATACAGTTGCCTTTACAGATGGTTCAAAAACGGCTGCAGATGAGGAAGCTCACTGGGCTTTAATTCTAAAACAACGCAACAAGGTCATAGATACAGGAAAAGGAGTGGTGCAAGGCACAGCCCAGTACGCGGAGCTCATGGCAGTGTTCCAGGCGCTGAAAGCACTTCAGAAACTGGGGATTTTACATATTCCGGAGGAATGTGTGTTATTTGTGGTAGTTTTGGAAAATACCTGTGGTGGGAAGGCCCTGCTAAGAGCAAGCCCAAATCCAGGGAGGAATTAAAGAATGGTAAACCTCAAACTATGCCAAAAATACCGAAAGATCAATATTATAAAAATCCTGGAGGAATAAAAGCAGCTTTGTGTGTTCTCTGCCAAGAATGCAGGATTAGCTTCCCTAAAATTGAAGTGATAATGACACAGCGGCTTGGAGGAAGGCAAACCGTTTGTGATTGTCTGTGGACAGGGAATAAGTGGATTAAATGCCAGATATGTCTTGATGATAATACGAACAGAAGGTTACTGGTATATGGCAGACACATGATTTGGTCTTGGAAGAAGACATTTTGTGATTTAACTAGTAAAGGCAAAATCAAAGGCTCAGGATTGAGCATCGATAATACGAATTACCAACAACAGCTGGGAAATTCAGGCGTCGATTATTTATGGTCATATCGTATTAAGAAAAATTTGGATGACATTCAAAGCAAGTGGCTTCTAGTTGATCCCAGAGCCCTGGGACCGGAGCTAGGGAGTTTGAAAACTTGCTTTGACGATAAGGGCAGAACATTCCAGCCAGATAACGGGACTGGAATTATCTGGTCTCTAGGCACCATTGCCAAAACACTATTAGAAAGTAATATAGGGGAGAAAATAATGGCACCAAGAATCGATTTTCCGAGACGCGGAGAATGTGACGATACAAATAGTTATATGCGGTGCCAATTTGGACAATTGGATGAAGAAAGATGTTCAAATGAGATAATCCTGAAAAAAAGCAAAGTTGTGTGTGTCCCGATTGCTTTCTGGAGACAGAACAGCCAGCAGGCAGCTGCCTTATCTCCTGGCAAGAGGCCAATAATGGAGGGAGAAACAGCAGTCTTGCCTGCTTACAGACTAACACTAATGTTTAAAGTTGTATTAAATATGACCACTACATCCGAACCACAAATTCTCGCCTGTGCCGTTGATCTCGAACTGGCACAAGATTAAAATTTAATTGATTAACAAGGGGTTCGAAAGGAGGGTGGTTTAAATTATTTGTTTTTGCCATTATTATGTTTTTGTTTTTATTTTTCCCTCAGGAATAATGCAATTACAAGACGGAGATGAGAGAGAGAAATGGGCCAGGACCATACAACGCTGGCGGAAACCCTGTTTACCAAGACCCTGTCTGACGGTATTGTTGGTGACAGGGGTAGTAATTTTAACAGGGATTTGGCCTATAATTGATTTCACTACAAAATTGATTGTGGTTGACGAGATTACGGTTAAAGAAGTTTCGAACTGTACTATAGTGACTAAATTCTTTTCAGGCCCATGTGAGCGTAAATCATTGGAAGAATGTAGCCAATGTGAGGAAATAGTTAAAAATTATACAGTGGGGAAGGACACCTTAGTGAAATGTAGAATAAGGTCCAGCCCATTTAATATTACACAAACAAAGAAAGTTTGGATTTATTTATATTTATATGAAGTTATAATGCCAAATAAAGAAACCCAGATTATTCCAACACCGCTAGCCCCAACGGATACAGGAACACAACGTATAAAACATGGGATGTATGATCCCAAGCGTGCATTCCAGAGAAACTGTGAAAAATACTATACTAGAAATAAATATACAATGTATGAAACGCCGAAACAATTGTGGGATCCATTTTCATGGATTAATTGGTTTAATATTTCAACTAGATTAGGCGAAACTACTGAAGGAATAAGTATCTATTCTAGAGGATTGAGAACTCTGTTCCAAGCTAGCATAATAACTGATAAATTCTGGGAGGATTGCCCAGAAAAGGACTTAAGGTTCTTAAATTATAACCCAGGTAGACAATCTCTTACCAATAATATAATATAAGTTTTATTAAAGTTAACAAAAGTTATATCAAAGTTACAGTTAGGTTACAATAAAAATTTTCAACAATCAGCTGGTTACAGGCGTCGAGGGACACTGCGCTATTCAGTCTCCAACAATTCAGTCTCTCTCTCAGCCTTTTATATGCAGGCCTCGAAATGCAGGTTCCAGACTCTCCTCTGACGTCATCAAATGGAGTTCTGCCAACTCCTTCGACACGGCCCTTAGTTGTTTACGGCGTATCCCTTCACGGCGCCTCCGTCTTCTCTTTCTCTGCTTTCTTCTCTTAATTGTCTGCAACACATACTTTAACTAGTACATTTTCCATGTATCATAAAAACTATTTCTAATACATATGTACTTCCTACTCTAAATTAGTCAATACATACATTTCATGCAAGTAAGTAGTTTTCTTAATAACAGTAAAATCACACAATACATATATTGTTCAGCATCAATAACAGGGTTACATACATCTATTTAAGCAAAAGCATTATTATTATTTAGGTTACATCAATTCAAAGCAAATCAAGCATTAATCAAGGCAGTATAATTGCAAAATCATCCTCTACATAAACACCGTTTAGCATCGCCTATCACGGGTCAAAGTAATTATATTTCTTGAAGTGCTTGAATATATTTCAGTAGGCCTAGAGGGTTTCTGTTCGAGCCGATTGGAATTTGAACAAGATGCGCTGATGTTTACTACCGGTGATCACAGCTTGACTGAGTGACGTTGTTCAGATCGTTTCCCGGTGGGAGGGATCAGGTAGCACAGAGGGGAGGGGGGTGTGTGTGGAGGGGCGGGATGAGTTTTTTTTTTTTTTTTTTTAAAGGCTTTCTCGACCGATTTTCAACATCGTAGACTACAGCTTTAATCCGTTCCACCACTCGCGCGTTATCTCGTTGAATATCACTGGCAGAATCGTAGAAATCCAGGATTAAGATCGCTTCGGGGGTTGAATCGAGATTGCGATCTTTTAACGATTAATCGTGCAGCTCTACTTGAGGGTGAGTAAATCATGGGCTAATTTTCATTTTTGTGTGGACTATCCCTTTAATATTTCATAGCTGTGAGAGCTGCATTACACGCCCAGGGAAAGTGCTGTGACTCAGAGAAGCTGCCGGTCAGATCCACTGCTGGACACACACGTATCGGTCATTGTACATGATTTAAGAATATTTCATTCTTCTAATGTACTCAGAAATATTACATGCCATTTTGTTACCATACTTTTTTAAACAGGTATGTACTTGTTGTGTAACTGAGTCGACAGGACAGATATGTATGGAGGCAGACATTATTAATGTAGTAATGGACGCTTTTCACAGATTGTGATGGTGCGTTTTAATGGTCATCAGCATCATAAATCCTGTAAAGTTTGTACATTTATAACACAAACTCTGTATTATATTATCTCTCTCTCGTCTCGTGAGTGGTGCTTTACAGCATGGTCCTTTACTCATAGAAATAATCTTACACAAACTGTCCGAGTTTATCGCTTGCTTTGTCAGTGTGGTTGTGTGTTTCAGATTGCATTTTCAATTCCACATTGAATTTTGCTACATTCATTCCGGGACATTTAATGGAAAAGCAATCGCAAGTGTCTTAACTGTGAGTGTAAATGGAAATAAGGAAAAATAAGATTTACATTATCATTTCGCTACAATTTTAGCTTGGTCATGTTAACCCTTAAACAGGCAAGAGTAGAACATAAGCAACAAATAATTTCATGTCATTTTTTATATCATCTGGACTTAAGTAAATCATATCCAAAAGAATTTTTGAAGAATGTTATGTATTTTGGATTTTATGAGTTGTGACTCCCAGATCATATTCCCTGTTTAGGGTATAAAAAAAGGACCAAATCTATAACTGTAACTGCCATTGCATGTTTAAAACAATTATATCCTATACTTCAACTCATATAATGTTGACATATTATTATTATTATGGAAAGCTTACAAACTCAAGATTCAGCCTGTGAAAACCGTTTTGAAATCGGACCTTGCTTTACCATAAAAATGGTATTTTTTGGGGGGTAAAATGGTAAAAATGTTGGATTTAGGTTAGGCTGACTAATTTGTATTTTGTATTGTATTTATTTATTTAGAGAAACAGGGACAGCGTACAATAAACATTAACCTCAAGGGGAGAGATGCATAGTACCAGGTTTTAGCTCAAGAGCTAATTTCCACCCGCAGTCCCTGGGCAGGCTGATGTTATAATAAAATATATCATACATACATGTATACTGAGATTTACATTGACCAATAAAAACAAAAAAAATCAAGTCTTCTTATTCACACCTTTCATTTACTATGGTCTACTCTTATAGACCTCAGAGCACACACTTACGCACACACAGACACACACATACAGACATACATACATTCACATGTGGGTGGAAATTTTATTTGACAAGAGCCATTCCTTTTCCAGGCGTGAGAACGTATAAAATTTGGTGCTTCTTATCAACTCTGTGGGCAACATATTCCACTGACGAGAGCATAGTTTCCAAATGCTGTCCTGCGTTTAGGGATCCTGCATAATCTCTTTTAGTGGAGGAGCAGCGATGTCATGAAGGATCTTATACATTTGTGTGGATTATCAGATTTTCAAAGCTAAGAAATTTGTGTTTTACGAGGATATGACAGTGATGGAATCGTCTGCCTTTCTTATCGTGAATCTTTAGAGAACTTTTATATAATGACTCAAGTGGCCTGAGGGCAGATTTACAAGTCTGTGACCAACTTGTCATTCAATAAAGAAAATGTGGAACAATCATTGCATTTAGATAGGCTCCTGAGGCCTCGATTGTAAGGGAATTTCGAATGTATCTGAACTGTGCCATATTAAATTTGATTGTATTTGATAACTTTATGTGCTTTTTAAAGCCTAAATTTGGTTCCAATATGACACCTAAATATTTTACCTGCTCCGGATTTGAAATGATTTCTCCATCAATTAAAATCTTAGGGCAATTTTTTATTTTATAACGATTTGTAAAAAAACATCGAAACAGTCTTGTCTAGATTTAAGGTGAGGCATGATTTTTTCAGCCACAAAGAAACTTTCTTCATCTCTTTGGTCAGTTTTTGAGCGACTTCTTCCGCAGTTTTGCCATGTGCATATAGCACCGTATCATCGGCATACATAATAATCGTACTCTTACACACAGTTGGCAGGTCATTTATGTATAATGCAAACAGGGGCCAAGAATGAAACCTTGTGGCACTCCCATGCTGCAAGGTCTTAAGGATGATTTTGTATTGTTGACCGCAACACATTGTTGTCTGTCATTAAGGTAAGATTGAATCCATGCTATTGTGTTTGTGTCAAGAGAAAAATCAGATAGTTTGCTGATGAGAAGCTGGTGATTAACTGTATCGAAGGCCTTTCTCAAGTCCAGAAAGACCGCCCCTACCACACCTCCACCATCAAGACTGGATCTGATGTCTTCTAGTAAGTAGCAGCAAGCAGACTCTGTGGAGTATCTTTTCCTAAACCCAAACTGGCAGATATGTAATGCATCAGTGTGGTCGAGATGCTCCACTAGCTGCTCTGCCACCACCTTCACAAAGATCTTGGAGATGGCTGGTAGGATACTAATAGGTCGATAGTTTGACACACAGAGCTTGTCTCCTGACTTGAAAATCGGCTTGACTACTGCTTTTTTCAACGCCAAAGGAAAATTGTTTTCATTTATAGATTGATTCACAGCTATTGTTAATACAGGAGTTAGAGTAATTTTGCATTCTTTTAAAAAGGATGTATCAAGTCCAAATATATCCTTTGCTTTACTATTTTTTAAATTTGCTATTATTTAAAAAATTTTATCTTCATCTATACTCTGCAACCTACAATAAGACGCATTGCCATCCCCATGATCATCTCGGCAGCAGTTCACTTTAGGGAAAGTCTCCGCCAGGTCTAACACAGAATCCAAGAAATAATCATTGCAATGTTTAGCCAGAATAGAGCCCTCATTTTGAACTATTCCATTGATTTTGAGCTGTAAATGCTCCTGATATATTTTTTCCCTTCCCAATAATTTATCCATGCTCCTCCACAGATTTTTACAATTACCTTTTGCCTCTTTAATTAAGTTTACAAAAAAAAAATTTGCTTTTGCTTTTCGAAGCAGCATGGCAACTTTATTTCTCAGAGATTTATAAATGTAATGATCAGTGGTTAATTTAGTTTTAAGAGAAAGCTTGAGAGCTTTATCTCTCTGTTTCATTGTGTCCCAAAGGGATTCATTAAACCACGGGAGCCTCTTTTTATTTGATTTTCTATGTTTGAGCTGTGTATATTTATCAATTTTATTCTTTATAGCAGTTATAATATTGTTGCATGTATGTACACAGCTTTCTCTATCAATTTTGGAGGCCCAGTCAATTTCATTTAAATCATTTTTAAGGAGCTCTTGATTTCTTTTAGGAATATGAGCAATTTTGCATTGTTTGTTTGATTGTTCTTTATTTATGTATCTTGATTTATTTAGTTTCCTGGCTATTAAAACAAGATTATGATCAGACAGTCCAGTTATTAGATTGTATGTTTTAATTACCCTGTCTGGTTTATTTGTGAATATTAAATCTATCAAAGTTTGAGACGTTTTTGTTATTCTAGTAGGCTTTTTGACCAGTTGTGTCATTTGTATTGAGTTTGCAATGTCTTTTAGGTGTTTCGTCTTGCCTTTATCAAGCCAATTTAGGTTGAGGTCACCCATGAGCAATATTTCCTTTCGTTCATATGTTTTAAGAATTTTTGTTAAACCAGTATAGAAATCGCTTGTTGCATTTGGTGGTCTATATACACAAAGTACAATAAATGACATTTGGGGCGATAGTTTAATTGTAACCCCAACACACTCTATAGTTAGATCTGGAATGTCTATTTGGTGACTGTCAATACTGTCTTTTACGTAAATCAAGACCCCGCCCCCTTTTCCCTTTCCTCTGTCCCGTTTGTAAACTTTATATCCAGGAATCATAAATGCCGATACAGGAGTTGTAGCTGTAATCCAAGTCTCAGAAAGACACAGGTAATGTAGATTTGATCCCAACAGTAGATGTTCCAACTGTTCTGTTTTAGACATTACGCTACGTATGTTAATATGTCCTCCGAATATTCCTTTCGTTTTTTTCAATGGGTTCCATAGGACCGACGCATGGTTTACTGTCTGAAATAGTTTCATCTGGCTTTGTTTTGAAACAACTATAGTTTGCATACCATTTAATTTACCACTTTCATTTGCTGGCTTAAGCGCGTGTAGTGCCGGGAGGTTACCTTGTTGTAATGTATTGGTCAACGTGGATGCGCACTGTTAGCAATGGTACCCGATAGCATCTGCGCTGTGTTGAAAGCGTGCGGGGTGTGGATCAGAGCGGTCTCCGCCACCTGCAGTGGTTGTTGTTGTAGATCCATCGGCCCTGGGTTCACTTGAATATCCCCGCATAAAAGTAGGATGATGCAGAGAAGAGTTGTACGACCCTGGTAGACTGTTATTTTAGCCATTCTCCGTGCTCTCAGCTTGTATTGCTTATTTGGAGCATTTGCACGCCCATCATCAAGAACTTTAGAGAAAATGACATACTGGCTCCACGAGTCAAGGGGTGTAGCAGGCCTAGGTGTGCCACTTGCTAGTGAGATTGATCGTTCACTGGCAGCAGTCCAACTCCCACACATTTGCATAGTGATGATCGTCATCAGGTAGAGCGATACAATAAGCACAGTTAACGCCTTGGCTTTGATGGCCAAGATATCCAGGTTTTAGGGGCAGATATTAGATCGGGCGGTTTTCCAGATGTCTTTAGAAAAGGAAGAACATCAGCACCTGCCAAGCTGCTACCTCCTGCCGCCATCTTGTCACAGATATCTTGAAGCAAATCATGTGACCAGCATACTCAAGACAGACAGGCTGTATCAGTTTAACCTGTAAATTTTCTCATTTGTAAAAAAAAAAAAAAAAATACCTCAGAATACAAAGATTGTTACAAAAATGAATACAAAGTTAATGCCTTTTTTATACCCAAAAGAGGCAATGTGACTCAGGTGTGACATATATTTCAAAACGTGCTAAATAACAACATGAACAACATTTTTATAAATGTTATTTTTCAGTACCTTAAGACAATGTTCATAATTAATATTAGCAGTGTTAGTATTATTTTTTCAAAAGAAAAGTAAGTTTAATATATATTTACTTATCTCAAAATCTGAATGTCCTGTACCACTGGCAGCCATGTTGGATTTAGGTCAGGCTGACTAATTAATCACAAAATGAATCACAAATCATGTGACCAGCATACTCAAGACAGACCAGGCTATGATAAATAATAAAAGGATTTGATGAAAAAATCATTCTTACGCCCCAAAAAAGACGACAAAAACTATGTTTCATCCAGATCACATTGCCAGTTTTAAGGGTTAAGCATATCGAATAATTTCTGTAATAGCCTACATTTTCATTTGAATTTTGCAACTTAAAAAAAGTTAAAATATATGTTTAAATTATATGTTAAAAAAGTGTAGGGAATAGCAAATGTAAATTATTATTGAATTTTAATTATCATTTTACTCCAAACATTGCATATGGAAAATGTAAATTTAAATACAGAAATGCATTGCTATTTTGCATATTACATTTCAAATTGAATATTGCTATCCACATGCTTCCATAAAAGTGCTGAAGAAAACGTACTCGGTTACTAACGTAACCTCGGTTCTCTCTAGAAGAGGGAACGAGTACTGCGTAAGATATCTTATGCTAGGGGAAAATCCTTTTTCCGCGAGATATTGAAGCCAAAAATTATCCTTAATTTTGTAATAATGCAAAATGCGTTGCGGCAGCATGCAGACATAGGCGAGACAGCTCGCGCGCCTATTGGCTGCTCTGCGGCAACTGCAGCAGCCTATCGAGCGAGGCCTGGCGTGACGCCAGACCCAATCAGGGCACTTCGCGCCCGCTGCGTCACGTCCCGCCGAAATGGGCGTGGTCTAGGCCTATAAATACCGCTCGCAGGCAGCTATTATCTGGTTTTTCATCATCGAAGCAACCAGAGCGTGTGCATGCACGGCAAGATACGCAGTACTCGTTCCCTCTTCTAGAGAGAACCGAGGTTACGTTAGTAACCGAGTACGTTCTCTTACGAGAGGTCTCTCGTACTGCGTAAGATATCTTACGCTAGGGGACCCAATGCAAAACGCCGTGCATGCTGAGATCTGACACCAAAGACCCAAGGGCGAGAGCCCGGGGTACATATAGTGCACAATCACTCAGGGAACTCACAGGGAGTCCAGGAAGAGGGAGGGGCGAAGCCGCACTCTTCCACATATGGTAGCGTCGCTGAGACGCGAATTTCATCATACAGACAGGGCGGGGTACGGCCTGAACTGATGGGGGAATGTGGGTCTTACACAGTTTGCCCAGGCACATCTCGTGCTGCTACTTTTTTACTGTCGAACATTGAGCTGTGCTCAGTAGACGCAGCATTCTGAGCTGACGCATCAGGTCAGATAATACTGGTAAACTTAGACCGACAGCAGCCTGGCCTGCAGGGCGGGAACCTCTAGGTTATAAAACCTTATAAATGTAGACGGGGAGGCCCAGCCTGCCGCCATACAAATATCTTGCAAGGCAATCCCACTTGACCAGGCCCACGAAGAGGCCATGCCTCTCGTGGAGTGCGCTCTGACACCCAACGGGCACTGCATGCCCTTGGAGGCGTATGCCAGCGCTATCGCATCAACTATCCATCTGGATAGGCTCTGTTTCGACGCGGCTAGTCCCTTAGAACGTCCGCTAAACGAAACAAAGAGCTGCTCCGTCTGTCTGAAACCAGACGAGCGAGACACATAAGCTCGTAATGCCCTGACTGGGCAGAGGAGGCTCGCGTCTCTTTCCTCATCAGGGACCGGTAGGGCTGACAGGGAAATAACCTGCGCCCTAAACGGTGTGTTGAGGGATTTCGGAACATAACCGTGCTTAGGTTTGAGTATTACTTTTGAGTCATTAGGCCCAAACTCCATGCACGCCGCGCTCACAGAGAGCGCGTGCAGATCCCCTATGCGCTTCACCGAAGCGAGAGCCAGCAAAAACACCGTCTTGAAAAACAGGTGTTTCAAATCGATTGACTGTAAAGGCTCAAATGGCGCACCTTTCATGGCTTCCAGAACCGTAGAAAGGTCCCATACGGGGACTGAGGGAGGTCTGGGAGGATTCAGTCTCTTAGCCCCTCTAAGGAAGCGGATGACTAAATCGTTCCTTCCTATTGACTGACCAAGCGTTGTTTCTGAGAACGCCGCTATAGCCGCCACATAAACTTTGAGCGTGGAGGGGGCCCTGCCCCCATCCAACAGCTCTTGTAGGAAGGAAAGCACCTCCGCCACACCACAGTCTGTGGGTGACACACCACGGGCTGTGCACCAGCCCGAAAACACTGACCATTTCGAGGAATAGAGTCGTCTCGTAGACGGAGCTCTAGCCTGCGTGATCGTGTTTAATACTCCTTCAGGGAGTCCAACATGTACCCGTTGATGGCCCAGACATGAAGGGACCACAGTTCCGGGTGAGGATGCCAGATCGAACCGTGGGCCTGTGAGAGGAGGTCTCTCCTCACTGGTACTGGCCACGGGGCAGTACTTGCTAACTGCATCACGACTGGGAACCAAGGTTGGTTTTTCCAGAACGGTGCCACCGGCAGTACTGAGCATCCTTCTTCCCTGATCCGTTCTATCACCTGAGGCAGGAGAGAGACGGGGGGAAAAACATAGAGCGGGCGGCGGGGCCACACATGGGCCAGCGCGCTCCTGCTCTTTGAGAAAAATTCCTGACAGTGAGCGTTTTCTTGAGACGCAAACAGGTCTACTTCCGCTCTGCCGAATTTCTTCCACAGCAGTTGGACTGTCTGTGGGTGTAGGGACCACTCGCCTGCCGGAACATTGTTCCTGGACAGTCTGTCCGGTCCTATGTTCAGGAGCCCTGGCACGTGCGCTGCTCTGAGCGAGCGCAGGTTGCACTGAGCCCATACCAGGAGGCGTTCTGCCAGCCTGTACAGGTTCTTGGACCTGAGGCCGCCCTGGCGATTTATGTAGGACACCACAGACATGTTGTCCGAACGGACCAAGACGTGGCGTCCTTTTATCTGGGGACAAAAACGCGTCAGCGCGTTGTCTACTGCCAGCATTTCGAGGCAGTTTATGTGCAGGAGCTTCTCCCGTTCCGACCACTGGCCGAAGAACGGTCTGCCCTCGAGCAGCGCTCCCCATCCCGAGGTGGACGCGTCCGTGGACACCACTTTCACCCTCGAGGAAGTCCCCAGGCTTACACCTAATTGGTACCAGTCGTTCGCTCTCCAAGGTTTCAGAGCTGTGATGCACTTCTGATTGACCCTGAGGCGAAGCGAACCGGATGCCCACGCTCTGCGTGGGACTCGCGCTTTCAGCCAAAACTGCAGCGGGCGCATGCGGAGCAGGCCCAGCTGGAGCACTGACGATGCTGAGGCCATGAGACCTAGCATCTTCTGAAATTTCTTGAGCGGGACAGACGCGCCGCAGCGAAACGCGTTCGCTGTGCGCTGAATGTCTACCGCGCGCTGTGGTGATAGTCGCGCTATCATGGACAGCGAGTCCAATTCTGTGCCCAGGAAAGATATCTTCTGACTGGGTAACAGAGAGCTCTTCGCCCAATTGACACTGAGACCCAAATCTTCGAGGTGATCGAGTAAAATGGTCGTGTGTTCCATGAGCACTGCGCGAGATTGCGCTAGAATCAGCCAATCGTCCAAATAGTTCAGCACTCGTATGCCTCTCATTCTGAGGGGTGCGAGCGCCGCGTCCATGCACTTCGTAAACAGGGACATGCACAGGGACAAACCGAATGGCAGGACTGTGTACTGATATGCCTGGCCCTCGAAGGCAAATCTCAAATATCGCCTGTGACGTGACGCTATCTGTATTTGAAAATACGCGTCTTTCAGATCTATTGACACAAACCAATCTCCTTGGCGAATCTGCACAAGGATTTGTCTGGTCGTGAGCATCCTGAACTGTCGCTTCACAAGCACTTTGTTCAGTTGCCTTAGATCTAGTATGGGTCTGAGACCCCCGTCTTTTTTCGGTACCAGGAAGTATCTGCTGTATAGCCCTCCTTCGCTCTGAACTTGAGAGAGAGGCTCTATGGCCCCTTTGCTCAATAGTTTCGTCACTTCTGCTCGAAGTAAATGTGCTACTTCTGTTTTTACCGTGGTCTCGACGCGCGCCACATAGCGGCGAGGGCGTCGGCGAAACTGCAGCGAATAGCCTCTTTTTATAATGTTCAGCACCCACTTCGAAACCCCGGGCAGCTTTGCCCATGCGTCTGCATGGATAGCTAGGGGTTGAATACGAAGCGAGCTCCGCTCGCTCAGCGATGGAGAGGCTTCGGCGTGCTGCAACACAAGCATCGCGCTCGTGACATTTGAGGCATGGGGCGCGCTGATAACAGCGGGCAGATTGCCCGCGCTCGACTCCTCTGCGGTGGTCAGCCGCGAGGGGGAGGGCTGGGCGGTTCCCGTGGGAACTGTCATGTCTGTGTGTGGATGTGGGCGCGGGACAGCGGGCACATTTATCACACCGAAAACATCGTTCGCTTGCGTGAAGCGAGTGCACGTTGGTTTCGTTTTTACAAAAACCTTGAGACATGCACAACGCGGTGTTAGTGGGCACTGGGTAGTGGGCACTTTCACCATGTTTGAAGCGCAACCGATCTGAGTCGGTTTTATGTGCGCGAGCCCTGTGTGACAGGCTGTGCTTGTGTGTAGGGATGGGCACTGGGCAGTGGGCATTCTTACTACACATGAAACACCATCGGCCGTAGCCGGGACACCAGAAAATACACTCTTTTGGGGATTTATCTGGGTAGCCGTGAAAACGGCATTTGTGTGCAGGCAAGCGGGTGACAGAACCGACTTGTTGGCTGCAGAAAACACTGGAACAGTCACATTTGCTGGAACTGGACGAGCGAATAACTTTGGTGTGAGTCTGGCCGCAGCGGGACTCAAACACCGTCGTTTTCCTAGCTGTGCTAGGACGACTTCGGGGCCTCGGGCTTCACCGTAATCCTAGGTCGCGGGCCACGTGCAGCGGGGCGGCGACCGGATGAGCGGGAGCGCGGTCTCGCGCTTCGGGCCTGGCGGCGCTGTGAAGTGGAGGCAGTGGACGGTGGCTGTGGCTGTGAGCTCTGAGCAGACGGTTTCGCACGGCCTGCTGCAGAGCTGGAGCGCTTCGGGAGGAAGTGCTTCATAGCCTGTGACGCTTTCTGTACCTCTGCGAATCTCTCCGCGAAATCCTTGACGGAGGATCCAAAGAGGCCTGTGGCGGAAAGCGGGGCGTCGAGGAACGCGGTGCGCTCAGACTCGGCCATTTCCGAGAGCGTCAGCCAAAGATGTCTCTCAGTCACGGTGAGAGAGGCCATATTCCGTCCAATGGCTTGCGCTGCAGACTTAGTAGCACGGAGAGCGAGGTCCGTGGCACTCCTTAAGTTCGGTACGCAGATCGCGTCAGGCCCTTCCTCATCCAGCTTACGGAGGAGATCGGCCTGGAAGATCTGAAGCGTTGCCATGGTGTGCAGCGCTGACGCAGCTTGCCCGGCGGCGGAGAAAGCGCGGCGGAGCAGGCTTGACGTCGCGCGGCAAGCTTTAGAGGGTAGGGCCGACTTAGCACGCCGTCCAGCAGAGGGCGGGCATAAGTGGGCCGCTATCGCCTCTTCGACCGGCGGCAGCGAAAGGTATCCTTTGTTCTTGGCATCGTCAACAGCGGAGAATGCCGAAGAAACAGCAGGACGCACTCTAGCCGAATAGGGGGCGTTCCAGGACTTGGCGACTTCTTCGTGTAACTCAGGAAGAAAAGGCGCCGGTCTGGACGCAGGCGAAGCGCGCTCCCCAGGCAGGAAAAATCCATCCAGCCGGTTGTGAGCGGGCTGCTCAGGCGAAGACCACTCGAGGCCGAGGCTCGCCGCGGCCTGTGCGAGTACTCGCATGAGCTCCGTCTCGATGGACGCTCTCTTGCCTGAAGACATGCGGGCAGGGGGCGCGGGGTCCTCAGAGCCCACCCAATCCTCACTGCCTGACGCCAGGATAGAGCAGGAATCATCCTCTCCCAGCAGGGCTTCCTCATCCACGATGTCAACGGAAGCGGCGGCAGACGGCGGCCGCTGTCCGTCAGGAAGCGAGGGTGATGAAGCCGGGGAAGCAAGCGGGCGAACCGGCGAGCTTTGGCGGCTGAGGGAGGGTTCCGGGGCCCGCTGGGCACGGCGCTTTTTATGGCGCGACGCCGCGGCGGGCGGGGGAGCAGTCTCGGTGAAGAAGGCTAGGCGAGTCCTCAGAGTCGCCATTGCCATCAGCTCGCAGTGAGGGCAGCCGCCGTCAGCGAGCGCGAGAGCTGCATGTTCCTCACCCAGGCAGGAAACGCAAATCACGTGGCGGTCCCCGTCGCTGAGTGTGGCTCTGCACGAGCCGCAGGAAGGCATCTTTAAAAAGACGCTAGCTCTTTTAGAATGTGTGTCGCGGCGGCGACACACACACACAAAAGTACAGAGTAACATTTTTTGATCAAAAGAATAAACAATGCAGATTTATTTTTTACAGCCATTTTTGATCACATTTATTAGGGGTGCCATTACTTCTGACCACAGCTGTATATACAGGAGGGCTCTGTTAAAGCTGTGAGACAAATCTCTCATCTTCATATGTGATCTTGACTAATTTAAAGAGTGTGGGGAAAAACAGCTCAAAACCATCTATAAAAATACATGATTAACAGCAAACCATTAGATCTTAAATTATTTATTTAAATTGTTTATTTATTAATTTGTTATCTTGTGTTGCAGGTTAAGGCAAAATGGCAGGCATTATTCCCAGGCGCAAAATAAAAGGTGTTGATTTCTGTGGATCGAGGTCTTACTATTACATCATCCGCTCTGATCTCGGCTGCTATATGAGGGCAAAGGATTTCAACAAAGGGTCAGACCTCAGTATTCATGCTCTGCACCCCATGCTGCCAACATGGAGACCATTACCTTGCTGACGAAAAAGGCCGGTTTTACATCATTAAGGGTAATAAATGCCGCAGAGTCACTGACCTGACAGAAGACACTGATTCTACAGTCTTCACCCTTCCTCCCAAGTTTCGGGGCGGAGACCATTACCTGGAAGCCAAGGGCAAGTTTTACATCATCTTCCAGGAAAAGGGCACTTACAGAAGAACAAGACAAAACGGGTTTTTTTTAATGAGGAGGTTACTCTCAGCTTTTACTGATGAATTTCCCCTGCATCCCATTTGCAGAGATGGTCTCTATTACTGGGGTGATAAGGATCACGTATACTTCCTCAAGCCAACCGATTGGGGAGTTGAATACTACAAAGGGACCAGCCTCAAGAAAAATAAGGGCACTGCTGTCTCATCCGTTCACCCCGATGTTCTGAACTTCCTGCCAGGCGGGCTGTCCATAACCAACAGCCCAGCATTCGGCAAGTGGGTGAAAATTAAAACCGTTAGTAATGACAGTCCCACACCAGTGACATTGCAAAAGAAAGTTACTAAAAAGGTTGGATACAATAAGCAGAAGATGTCCCAGATCACACACAACTGGAGGATAGAAGCATCAGCCACGATCTCAGCTGGAAAACTCGCAGCGTTAATTGCACAGTGTCAGCTCTCCTTTTCAGCAGAATACGGAGGTGCACATGTGAACGCTGAGACGGAAAACTGGAATGAAGAGACTATGATGGAAGACCAACTATCATTTGAGCTGAAGCCAAATGAGCGTCTGTTTCTGTGGCAGTTCCAGCTGGGTCTCGGATCAGAACCGGTGTTGTTCTGCTGGGATTTGAAGATTACCGATACGCCGGACACTCCGACTGAAGACCCGCTGCCGCCTGCCTAAACACCGGCTACAAGAAAAACCTTAACTCTGACTTCTTAAAGGGTTAGTTCACCCAAAAATGAACATTATGCCATTAATGACTCACCCTCATGTCGTTCCAAGCCCGTAAGACCTCCGTTCATCTTCGGAAC